>NC_140998.1:58894835-59285670 GCF_052327205.1 Somniosus microcephalus
GAACAGGTATGTAGGCAAATCTCAGAAAAGTGCGAAAATAATAGGGTAATAATAGTGGGGGATTTCAACTTCCCCAATATAAATTGGGATAGTCAGAGTGTGAAAGGCTTAGAGGGTGCAGAATTCTTAAAGTGCATCCAGGAGAGCTTTTTGAGCCAACATGTAGAAAGTCCTACAAGAGAGGGGGCGGTACTGGACCTAATTCTGGGGAATGTAGCCGGGCAAGTGGTGGAAGTGTCAGTAGGAGAGCATTTTGGCGACAGTGACCACAATTCGGTGAGATTTAAGGTGGTCATGGAAAAAGACAAAGACGGCCCGGAAATAAGGGTTCTAAATTGGGGGAAGGCCGATTTTAATATGATAAGGCAGGATCTGGCCAAATTGGACTGGGAGCAGCTACTTATAGGAAAATCCGCATCAAAACAGTGGGAGACTTTCAGAAGGGAAATAGAGAGAGTACAACGCCAACATGTTCCTGTAAAGGTCAAGGGTGGGACCAACAAGCAAAGGGAACCTTGGATGACAAGGGATATACAAAAATGCATTAGAAATAAAAGGGGGGCTTTTGGCAGTTACAAAAGACTAAAGACGGAAGAAGCCCTAGAGGAGTATAAAAAATGCAGGGGCATACTTAAAAAAGAAATTAGGAGGGCGAGGAGGGGCCATGAAATAACACTGGCGAGCAAAATAAAGGAAAATCCTAAGATGTTTTATAAGTATATTAAGGGCAAGAGGATAACCAGGGAAAGGGTAGGGCCCATTAGGGACCAAAGTGGCAATCTGTGTGTAGAGCCAGATGATGTAGGCGGGGTTTTAAATGAATTTTTTGCATCTGTGTTCACTATGGAGAAAGACGATGCAGACATAGAAATCGGGCAAGGGGGCTGTGACATACTTGAACATATTAGCATCGAGAGGGAGGAGGTGCTAGCGGTTTTAGCAGGCCAAAAAGTGGATAAATCCCCAGGCCCAGACGAGATGTATCCCAGGCTGCTGTGGGAGGCAAAGGAGGAGATTGCAGGGGCTCTGACACAAATTTTCAGAACCTCTCTGGCCACAGGGGATGTACCAGAGGACTGGAGAACAGCTAACGTAGTACCATTATTCAAGAAGGGTAGCAGGGATAAACCAGGGAATTACAGGCCAGTGAGCCTAACATCTGTGGTAGGGAAATTATTGGAAAAAATTCTGAGGGACAAAATTAGTCTCCACTTGGAGAGGCAAGGATTAATCGGGGATAGTCAGCATGGCTTTGTCAAGGGTAAATCATGTCTGACAAATCTGATTGAATTTTTCGAGGGGGTGACTAGGGGGGTGGATGAGGGAAATGCTGTGGATGTGGTTTACATGGACTTCAGTAAAGCTTTTGACAAAGTCCCGCATAGGAGACTGGTCAAGAAGGTAAGAGCCCATGGGATCCAGGGTGCCTTGGCGCGTTGGATCCTAAACTGGCTGAGTGGCAGGAGGCAGAGGGTGATGGTCGAAGGTTGCTTTTGTGACTGGAAGCCTGTGTCCAGTGGGGTGCCTCAGGGATCGGTGCTGGGTCCCTTGTTGCTTGTGATCTACATAAATGATTTGGATGAGAATGTAAAAGGTATGATCAGTAAGTTCGCAGATGACACGAAAATTGGTGGGGTGGTAAATTGTGAGGAGGAAAGCCTCAGGCTACAGGACGATATAAATGGGTTGGTCAGATGGGCGGAAAAGTGGCAAATGGAATTTAACCCTGAAAAGTGCGAGGTGATGCATTTTGGACGGACAAATAAGGCAAGGGAATACACAATGAGTGGTAGGACCCTAGGAAGTACAGAGTGTCAGAGGGACCTTGGTGTACATGTACATAGATCCCTGAAGGCAGCGGAACAGGTAGATAAGGTGGTTAAAAAGGCATATGGGATACTTGCCTTCATTAGCCGAGGCATAGAATATAAGAGCAGGGAGGTTATGATGGAACTGTACAAAACGCTGGTGAGGCCACAGCTGGAGTACTGTGTGCAGTTCTGGTCGCCTCACTATAGGAAGGATGTGATTGCTTTGGAGAGGGTGCAGAGAAGATTCACCAGGATGTTACCTGGGATGGAGCGCCTCAGCTATGAAGAGAGGCTGGACAGGCTGGGGTTGTTTTCCTTGGAGCAAAGAAGGCTGAGGGGGGACCTGATTGAGGTGTACAAAATGATGAGGGGCATAGATAGGGTAGACAAAGAGGAACTTTTCCCCTTAGTAGGGGGGTCAATAACAAGGGGGCATAGATTCAGGGTAAGGGGCAGGAGATTTAGAGGGGATTTGAGGAGGAACTTTTTCACCCAGAGGGTGGTTGGAATGTGGAACTCAATGCCTGAAAGGGTGGTAGAGGCAGGAACCCTCACAACATTCAAGAAGCATTTGGATGAGCACTTGAAATGCCATTGCATACAAGGCTATGGACCAAATGCTGGAAAATGGGATTAGACTGGACAGGGATGGATGGGCGGCGCAGACACGATGGGCCGAAGGGCCTCTTTCTGTGCTGTAAAACTCTATGACTCTATGACTGACAGATCATCACTTTCCTCAGCCATAAGCTGTATCTCAGTCCATTTCCAGAGTAGATTCTGCAGTCTTTCCACTCTCCATCCAGTATCACCTCATTGGAAGAACTCTCTCACCATTGACAGAATGCTTCTTTCATCTCTACTTCAGCTGCCATTTATTCCGTCAACATGCTTCACCTTGGTCCTCAGAATCTGACCACGATCAGCCCCAACACCAGCAGCACCAGTTACACCAGCAGCACCAACAACAATAGCATACTTCTCCACAATCACCTGATGCTGCACAGGACAGAGGGCATCAGCGCCCGAGCACATTGCTGCCCAGCAGGCCAGGGATGAATGCATCATGGCCAGATTTACTTCACTTGACACTGTGCACCCATATGGTTGCCACATGATGCGCCAGGTTGGCACCACCCCATACCAACACCATGAAGCATCCCCACAATGACCAAGCCGATCCTTTCATGCTCATCACCATTGTGGGGGGCACCATTATGTCTCACCATTCACTGCAACTCACTAAACCACTTCCAAATGTGCACACAAATCTGTCCAAGAATGCAAAGTGCTGAAAGTAAAGGTTTCAATGTTTGACAGCACATTAACAGAAACTTTACATGAACATTGGCTAAAACACCCAAGTGCCTACCCTTGTGTGTTGTTAGTTGGTATGATTGCACTAGGATGAGGGTGAGTGTGAGGGGTGGCTAGTGAGATGGGGATGTGAAAAAGTAGATAGAGGGGGATGGGTGGAGGTACAAGGTAAGTTGGTGTGAGTAAGGATGTGTAGGAGTAGGGTAGAGAAGGCAAGTGATGGGGATGTGATGAGAGGCACAGCAGGATCAGGTTGAGTGTGGCTTTTTACTAATGTTTCGTGATCTACTGAGATCATTGAAAGGTTTGCGCCACTGTACCTAGGTCCCCCTGATCACATCCCTACTTGTGCCCTCCTCTGCAGTGTGCAACCAGCCTGTGTTGGTCTACTGGGGAGGTCTCTTCCGCCCATCAAAAGGGAAGAGAACCTCCCTGCGTGCTCTGACTTCCTCCATACTGGTAAGCCTGACATTGGTAGTGGGGAAAATGTTAGAGTCCATTATAAAAGATGTAATAGCAGAGCACTTGGAAAACAGTGACAGGGTCGGACAAAGTCAACATGGATTTACAAAAGGTAAATCGTGCTTGACTAATCTACTGGAATTCTTTGAGGATGTAACTGGTAAAATAGATAAGGGAGAACCAGTGGATGTGGTGTATTTGGACTTTCAGAAGGCTTTCGATAAGGTGCCGCATAAGAGATTAGCGTGTAAAGTTAAGGCACATGGGATTGGGGGCAAGGTATTGACTTGTGTAATACCCACTGGAAATGTTATGTACGCTAAGTATGGTTATCAATCTTTAACTTAGACACTGTATGATCATTGTTATAAATCCCTGGGTTAAAGTTGCCCATGTGAAGGTACGGCAAGAACTGTTAAGGGCACAATGTGACTAAGAGCAGACTTTCTATAATTCTGTACCAGTATCAGCTGTTGCAGACAGTGAGGCTGCGCAGTCTCCAGGCAGAAACCCCAGGAGGAAGGGGTGGAGTCGGGTTTTTCGAGCGGGAAACGCGAGCGACTGGAAGAAAAGAGGGCAGGAGCTCTGAAAAGAGGGCTCAGGAGGCAAATGGCTGCCGCATCCCGTCCCGGGCTTCCAAAATCGGCCGCCGCCCTTCGTATTAGTAGCTCTGCATCCAGAACTCAAAGCGGGATTCAGTGATCGTGAAGAGAATTCAACGAAGGGGTGAGGTTATCCACTTTGGTGGCAAAAACAGGAAGGCACATTATTATCTGAATGGCAATAGATTGGGAGAAGGGGAAGTGTAATGAGACCTGGGTGTCCTTGTGCACCAGTCGCTGAAGGTAAGCATGCAGGTGCAGCAGGCGGTTAAGAAGGCAAATGGTATGTTGGCCTTCGTAGCGAGAGGGTTTGAGTACAGGAACAAGGATGGCTTGCTGCAGTTGTACAGGGCCTTGGTGAGACCACATCTGGAGTATTGTGTGCAATTTTGGTCGCCTTATCTGAGGAAGGATGTTCTTGCCATGGAAGGAGTTCAGCGAAGATTCACCAGGCTGATACCTGGGATGACAGGAATGACGTATGAGGAGAGATTGGGTCGATTGGGCTTATACTCGCTGGAGTTTAGAAGAATGAGAGAGGATCTCATTGAAACTTATAAAATTCTGACAGGACTGGACAGACTAGATGCAGGAAGGATGTTCCTGATGGTGGGGGAGTCCAGAACCAGGGGTCACAGTCTAAGGATAAGGGGTAAGCCATTTAGGACAGAAATGAGGAGGAATTTCTTCACCCAGAGAGTGGTGAACCTGTGGAATTCTCTACCACAGAAGGCAGTAGAGGCCAATTCATTAAATATATTCAAGAAGGGGTTGGATATATTTCTTAAGGCTAAAGGGATCAAGGGGTATGGGGAGAAAGCAGGGACGGGGTACTGAGTTTGGATGATCAGCCATGATCTCATTGAATGGCGGAGCAGGCTCGAGGGGCCGAATGGCCTACTCCTGCTCCTATCTTCTATGTTTCTATGTTTCTATGAGTCTTGGAAGAACCTGGGTGCAGCCGTGCACCTCTGTGCAGTGTTTGTCAGTGTCTGCAGCAGCTTAATGCTGTAGAACACTGACAACACAAATGTCAAAATAAAGTTGGCCATGGTACCTTTAAGGAAACTGGCTGATGACGCGTCATGAAATGACGTCACCAGACCAGCTTCCTCTAATTAGACCGGGAAACACGCTGGGCGGGCTTAACAAGCCCTATCAAGGCAATATCATTCTGGACAGCGGGATGGAGCCAGCAGCGGGGTCGGGACCTGCCACTGACGTCGCCCGTCCTGGTCCCGCCGAGGTCAGCAAACTCCCGGCCTAAATATCTGATGTCAGTGATCAAAATAATAGGGTAAAGTTTCTGTGGCACAGGGCTATCTCGGGCCTGAAATCACCTGCAGCAGTGGGATAATACACAAAGGAAAAACAACAATACTGACGTGGTTTTGAAAGCTTTTGTTTCATGTCAGTTCTTTTGCTCTGTGATGAAATATGCCTTCATCAGACCTGCTTGTATTTTACCTGCTTGTATTGTGTGAACCACACCCTTTTGTTCCTATTGTGTGTATTGGCTACGCCCCTGTCTTTTGCCATATTAAGGTCTCAGGAGCTGTATGAGTCATTCACTACCAGACGAACCCAATGTGGGAAGACCTGCTATGCTGCTATGTTCTTAGTGATTAAAAGCCTTCAGTTGAATCCTTGTCTTTGAGTCATTGATGCATATCAATTTTAATCACTAAAACACCAAGATGGATCGACTCCTGAAACCAGAGCGCTTGGATCTGGACCCCCGTGCCTCAGACGCAGCCACACAGTTCGGACACTGGTTCCAATACTTCGAATTTTTCATTGCAAACTCATCCACTGCCATAGCCGCAGCCGAAACCGCTACCGGAGACATGAAACTGGGAATCCTGCGAAACTGGGTGAGCCATCGGGTCTCCCCTCTCATCCAAGATGCCACCAGCTACGAGGATGCCTGCACCATCCTGAAGGCCCACTACGCGCGGCCAATAAACGTGGTGTACGCCAGGCATCTTCTGACTACTCGCACGCAGCGGCATGGTGAGTCACTAGAGGACTTTATACTAAACCTAAAAGTACTGGGCAGAGACTGTAACTGTTAGGCCGTGTCTGCCATCGTGTACACGGAGGAGCTGATTCGAGACTCCCTTATTGCGGGCCTCAGTTCAAATTATATTCGGCAGAAACTGTTTGAAAAGGAGGGACTGGACTTAAAACAGGCTATAGATATAGCGCAATCGCTGGATATGGCCCAGAGGAACTCTGAATCCTGTTCCCCAGGTCACGCGGCCTACTCCGCCTCGTGCGCACCGTGGGGGCCGCCATCTTGGAAGCCATCTTCACCTCCCAGGTCTCAGGCCAGCCCAGCACCACCGGAGCCCCAGCCTCCACCCAGGAGCCCCACTACTGCCGCGATGCATCGGGGCCCGAAATGCTACTTCTGCGGTTAGGACAAACACTCCAGGCATCTGTGCCCAGCGAAGGGCACCACCTGTTTTAAATGCGGGAAGAAAGGACATTTCAGCAAAGTCTGCAGAGGGAACCCCGCCTCCAACTCCACCACCGCCGCGTGCGCGCCGTGGGAGCGGCCATCTTGGAAGCCATCTTGTCCACCCTCATGGAGTCCACCATCTTGCCCCAACTACACGGGCCTCCAGGACCCACTGGTGGCCTCGATTACAGTGGATCAATCCAGGCCACATCCGTTGTCTAAATCGATGATGGACATAGAGGTAAACGGGAACAAGGTTAAATGCTTGATTGACTGCGGGAGCACCGAAAGCTTTATTCATCCTAGCCTGGTAAAACGACTTTCTCTAACGATAGTCCCCACACAGGGCAAAATCTCCATGGCCGATAAGACTCATACCTCAAAAATTACAGGTTTCTGCGCGGTTATGTTGTCGGTAAAAGGCAATGATTACAGAGATTTTAAACTATTGATAATGCCAGATCTCTGTGTGAGCGTGATCTTGGGTCTGGACTTCCAGTACCACCACCAAAGTATCACGTTTACCTACGGTGGGTCCCAGCCGCCCCTCACAGTGTGCGGTCTGGCTACCCTGAAGGTCAAGACGCCCTCTCTGTTCGCCAACCTCGCACCCAACTGTCGACTCGTAGCGACCAAGAGTAGGCGGTACAGCTGGGAGGATAGACGGTTCATTGCGTCGGAAGTAGAAAGACTCAAGCGGGAGGGTATCATCGAATGC
This sequence comes from Somniosus microcephalus, assembly GCF_052327205.1. Taxonomy (NCBI): domain Eukaryota; kingdom Metazoa; phylum Chordata; class Chondrichthyes; order Squaliformes; family Somniosidae; genus Somniosus; species Somniosus microcephalus. Next base: position 58,902,210 of record NC_140998.1, read on the forward strand.
AGTACCAGCCCGTGGCGCGCCCAGGTAGTAGTAGTTAAGGGTAGCGAAACGAAGTGGATGGTGATAGATTATAGCCAGACGGTTAATCTATACACCCAGCTAGACGCCTACCCTCTGCCCCGCATAGCGGATATGGTTAACCAAATCGCGCAATACCGGGTGTTTTCCACCATCGACCTAAAATCGGCATACCACCAGCTCCCCATTAGGCCGGAGGACCGTCCATACACCGCCTTCGAGGCGAACGGACGTCTCTACCACTTCCTCAGAGTCCCCTTTGGGGTAACGAACGGGGTCTCGGTCTTCCAGCGGGAGATGGACCGCATGGTCGATGAGAACCAGTTAACAGCCATCTACCCATACCTAGACAACGTCACCATCTGCGGCCATGACCAGCAAGACCACGACTCGAACCTCGCGAGATTTCTGAAAACCGCCCTCAGACTCAATCTCACCTACAACGAGGATAAGTGTGTCTTTAGCACCACGCGCCTCTGTATCCTGGGCTGCGTGGTGGAAAACGGGGAAATCGGTCCGGACCCCAACCGATTGCACCCCCTACGGGAGCTACCCCTACCAAACACTCCCAAGGCCCTGAAAAGGTGCCTGGGGTTCTTCTCCTATTACGCCCAATGGGTCCCCAATTATTCCGACAAGGCCCGTCCCCTCCTGAAATCAACGTCCTTCCCGCTCACAGCCGAGGCCCACGCCGCCTTCAACAGCATTAAACACGACATTGAGAAGGCCGCGCTGCGGGCAGTGGACGAAAACATCCCTTTCCAGGTCGAAAGCGATGCATCCGACTTCGCTTTAGCAGCCACCCTCAACCAGGATGGGCGGCCCGTAGCCTTTTTCTCAAGAACCCTCCAAGGGCCTGAGATCAGGCACTCCTCGGTAGAGAAGGAGGCCCAGGTCATAGTGGAGGCAGTGCGGCACTGGAGGCACTACCTAGCCGGCAAACGCTTCACCCTGCTTACCGACCAGCGGTCGGTAGCCTTCATGTTTAACAACAAACAGAGGGGGAAGATCAAGAACGACAAAATTCTCAGGTGGCGGATCGAACTCTCCACGTTTGAGTACGACATAATATATAGGCCGGGGGCCCTCAATGAATCCCCTGACGCCCTATCACGAGGGATGTGTGCCAGCAATACAATACAATACAATACAAATCGCTTTATTGGCATGATAAGGTACATCTTATGTTGCCAGCATCCAGGGGGACAGGCTACAGGGCCTCCACAATGGCCTCTGCCACCCGGGGGTCACCCGGCTATTCCACTTTATAAAATCCCGTAACCTGCCCTATTCCATCGAGGAGGTCCGGTCTATGACCAGGGACTGCCGCACTTGTGCGGAATGCAAGCCCCGTTTTTTCAGGCCCAACCGAGCCCACCTGATCAAAGCTACACGGCCATTTGAGCGCCTGAGCTTAGATTTCAAGGGACCACTCCCCTCCACCGACCGCAATGTGTACTTCCTCAACATTGTGGATGAGCACTCCCGCTTCCCATTCGCCTACCCCTGCCCAGATATGACCAGTGCCACGGTCATCAAGTGCCTCGGCAACCTGTTTTGCACGTTCGGCATGCCTAACTACATCCACACTGACAGGGGGGCGTCGTTCATGAGCGATGAACTGCGCCAATACCTGCTGTCGAAGGGGATAGCCACGAGTCGGACCACTAGTTATAACCCCCGGGGTAATGGGCAAGTGGAGAGGGAGAACACGACAGTGTGGAAGGCGGTCACCTTAGCACTAAGGTCTAAAGGCCTCCCCACCTCCCGCTGGCAGGAGGTCCTCCCAGACGTACTCCACTCGATAAGGTCGCTACTGTTTACTGCTACTAACGCCACTCCTCACGAGAAGATGTTTGTTTTTCCCTGCAAATCAACCTCAGGAGTATCCCTACCCTCGTGGCTCTCCACCCCAGGGACAGTCCTGTTACGGAAGCATGTGAGGGGCCACAAAACGGATCCCCTCGTGGAGGCAGTACACCTACTCCACGCAAACCCACAGTGCGCGTACGTCAAGCACGCCGACGGGCGTGAAGACACCGTGTCCATAAAGGACCTCGCCTCGGCAGGAAGCGACGATGACGACCCATCACCACCACCCCCAGAAGAACCTCCACCATCCCCAGAGGTATCCTCACCACCCCCAGAAGTACCTGCAACACCCCCAGCACATGGGTATGCCCAGGAGGGCACCACGGACTCCCGGTCAGAACCCGAGGTACTGTTGCGACGTTCAGGAAGGACTATCACACCCCCGGACAGACTAAATCTGTAGAAGGGGTGAATGTGATGAAATATGCCTTCATCAGACCTGCTTGTATTTTACCTGCTTGTATTGTGTGAACCACACCCTTTTGTTCCTATTGTGTGTATTGGCTACGCCCCTGTCTTTTGCCATATAAAGGTCTCAGGAGCTGTATGAGTCATTCACTACCAGACGAACCCGATGTGGGAAGACCTGCTATGCTGCTATGTTCTTAGTGATTAAAAGCCTTCAGTTGAATCCTTGTCTTTGAGCCTGGTATCTGACCTGCAAAAACCTATCACCAAGTTCAGAGTCTCCAAACTAAATTGCCGAGAATCCACGTTGGTCTTGGTTTGCCTGAATTGGAGTTTACACACCCTTCCAAGAACCACACCCCATCTACCCAGTCTAGCCAACTTGGGTGTAAGTTGACAGTTATGACCCCTCAAGCATGCATACGAGTACAGCTGGAGTTTAACAAACTAAAATCATGCAGTTCACCAGCAAAGAGCACTGGTAAGATTCTCACTGCTTGGTCACCAAGAAGACCTTCCACTTTGGGGCACTGGCTTTCAGGGCTAATCTGGTGCAGAGTAGAAAAAATTGCAGCCCTGGTGACATTTACTTCTCCGGGATCTAGGTGCCCTGGACAATTATTAATACTGCCCTGCAGTACTGTGGACCTGCCAAGCTCAAATATCAGATTACAAAGTCTACCAGACGGTCAGCTCAGTTCCAGTCCGCCATTACCAAGCATGTCATTTTGAAGCTAACTCAACTGCAAAGAGTACCTCTTTCTGTTCCAAGGGGTAGGCTATTAGAATTATGTTGGTGATCTGACTGGTATATATGTTGCACCTAGTGTCAACATCAAGCACTTCCACAGCATGAGTTAAATACAAAGGAACACTTCTTTGCACTGGTGTAACACTTCTGTGGACTTTGTGCCATGCTGCGAATTGAAGCTGAATTTGGGGCAGTTCTATGTTGTGGACTCGCTATCCAGGAACTGAATTTGGACTGCCCCGTCTCATTTAATTTAATTTAGAACCGTTACAGCTATCAGGGAGGAAAATCTCAGCACATCAAGCTGACTTGGTAAGAGTGGAGTCCCAGGGGCAAAGTGATAATGTGTACTACCCGCTTCTGCCCTTTTTTTTCTGTTACCAGAAAAGGTAAGTTCATCCAAGTAAGTTTCTTGCTCAGAAAACTTAAGTGACTCCAACTATGTAACGAATGACCTCAAATGTTGTCAGATTATTTGGTGCTGCTTCCTCCTTATTACATGACAGGACAGTGAAAGCACTAATGAGACTACGCTTTGAGACACTATACAAGAGAACTCCCATCAGAAAACATTTGTCCTATTTGGTATATATCACTTCATGCCTTAAGGATTTGAATTCTGTATGATGCTGTAGTTTCATTAGACATTGGTGATCAGAGAGTTACATAGCACATTCAAATTCTTTACCAGCAAGTCATCATTATAAATTAATTACCAAAACCATCTTTTATTAAGCCTAGTGACTGTAATTTATTAAAAAAAACTTTTATCAGTGACGAGCAAACAGTGACTTTTATAATAATATAAAGTACTGGCTCCCAATGGCCTATTGGGTAAGGCATTGCCTGGTATAGTACTAAACTATACAGACTAGTACATCCCTGGTTCAGCCACATAGCTGATAAGGTTCTAAAATAGACCTCAGTTGCCCTGGTTTGGGGAGAAAGGAGGGTTGGGGGAGGGGGGGCGGGCAGGTGTAGGAGATCAGCCAGTGTTCCTGCTCACTATTTAGTGAGCTTCACTGGAAAGTGCATACTTCCATGATCGAGTAGTCTGCCAACCTCCACTGCTCGGGCTCACTCGTGAAGACTGGCCACTGGAGCAAGGTTGTTGGCAACCTCACAGCAGCAGCACTCCCAGCATGAGTCAACACCTTCAGTGGAGAGAAAAAAAGCCTTCCCATCAGGATCCCTTTAACAAAAAAGAACAGGGCACTAGATTTTGAGAGGCCAATGCTTCATCAGCTCAGCCGTCACATGTAGGTGCTCAACATGAAATTGTAAAATGCCAATCTGCAGCAAAATATCAGATGATGTAAATTGCACATTTACCAGTTCAGTCAGGAGTTGTGGGCTTTCAGTTTAATTTTGTTGAAATTATGATGTGTTTCTAGATGTGAATTTAGGTCACCCCTTGCAAAGGGCATTTGTTACATAATTATATGTATGCCTTAGCTGCTACATGCATCTGTTCAAGGATAAAGAGATTAAAAGGTCCAAAGACAAAGGGCATGCTTTAAAAATAGAAATGTTTATCTATTGGAACAGACATGGTATTTAAAGAAATTATGGTGGGGTTTGCTAGTGCTGTTGGGGAGGGTTTAAACTAATTTGGCAGGGGGATGGGCACCAGGATGTAGCATTAGACAGGAGAAACAAAGCGCATAAAGGATTGGGAGAGACAGATAGCACTAGAGTAAGAAATAGTACAGTATTAGGTGGGGTCAGACTAAGAGAGAATACAAAAAGGTCTAAGATAGGTTTACAGTGCATGTGTGTGAATGCATGAAGTGTGGTAAATAAGGTTGGTGAGCTGCAGGCGCAAACAGCCACATGGGAATATGATGTTGTGGCGATAACTGAGACCTGGTTCAAAAAAGGGCAGGATTGGGTAATAAATATTCCTGGGTATAAGGCGTTCAGGAAAGATAGGGAAGCAAAGAAAGGAGGTGGTGTGGCTGTATTGATTAAGGATAAAGTTACAGTGCTGGAGAGAGAGGATGTCCTGGAGGGATCAAGAACAGTATACATTTGATTAGAGTTAAGAAATAATAGAGGTAACATTACACTACTTGGTGTATTCTATAGGCCACCAACTAGTGGGAAGGATATAGAGGAGCAAATTTGCTGGGAAATTACAGAGAGGTGTAAGGACTACAGAGTAGTGATAATGGGGGACTTCAACTATCCTAATATAGACTGGGATAGTAATAGTGTAAAAGGCAGAGAGGAGGAAGAATTTCTGAAGTGCGCTCAGGAGAACTTTTTTGATCTGTACGTTTCCGGCCCAACAAGGAATGAGGCATTGCTGGATCTGGTTCTGGAGAATGAGGTGGGGCAAGTGAAGCAAGTGTCAGTAGATGAACAATTAGGGAACAGTGATCATAGTATCATAAGTTTTAGATTAGCTATGGAAAAGGACAGGATGCAATCTAGAGTAAAAATACTTAATTGGAGGAAGGCCAATTTCAGTGGGTTGAGAACTGATCTGGCCCGGGTAAATTGGAATCAAAGATTGGCATGCAAAACTGTAATGGAACAATGGTACAGTCGAGGTACATTACCATGAGGGGGAAAGGTAGGGCAAACAAAGTCAGACCTCCCTGGATAACGAAAGAGATAGAGAGTAAGATGAAGCAGAAAAAGGGGGCGTTTCACAGATGTCAGATTGAGAATACAAGTGAGAATCAGGCTGAATATAGAAAGTTCAGAGGGGAAATGAAAAAGAAAATAAGAGGGGCAAAGAGAGAGTATGAGAATAGATTGGCAGCTAATATAAAAGGCAATTCAAAAGTCTTCTATAGGCATATAAATAGTAAACGGGTAGTATGAGGGGTGGAGCCGATTAGGGACCAAAAAGGAGACCTATGCACGGAGGCAGCGGGTATGACTGAGGTATTAAATGAGTAATTAGCATCTGTCTTCATCAAGGAAGAAGATGCTGCCAATGTCATAGTGAAAGAGGAGGTAGTGGAGATACTGGATGGGATAAAAATTGATGAAGAGGATAGAATGGCTAGCTGTACTTAAAGTAGATATGACACCAGGACCGGATGGGATGCATCCTAGGATGCTGAGGGAAGTTAAGGTGAAAATGTGGAGGTACTGGCCATAAGCTTCCAATCCTCCTTAGATACAGGAGTGGTGCCAGAGGACTGGAGAATTGCAAATGTTACACCATTGTTCAAAAAAAGGTGGTAAGAATAAACCCAGCAACTACAGGCCAGTCAATTTAACCTCGGTAGTGGGGAAGCTATTAAAAACGATAATCAAGGGTAAAATTAACAGTCACATGGACAAGTGCGGATTAATTAAAGAAAGCCAGCACGGATTTGTTAAAGGCAAATTGTTTTTGACTGACTTGATCGAGTATTTTTTTTATGAGGTATCAGAGAGGGTTGATGAGGGCAATGTGGTTGACGTGGTGTACATGGACTTCCAAAAGGCATTTGATAAAGTGCCACATAATAGGCTTGGCAGCAAAGTTGAAGCCCATGAAATAAAAGGGACATTGGTAGCACAGATACGAAATTGGCTAAGTGACAGGCAACAGAGTAGTGGTGAACAGTTGTTTTTTGGACTGGAGGAAGGTATACAGTGGGGTTCCCCAGGGAATGGTACTAGGACCACTGCTTTTCTTGATGTTTATTAATGACTTAGACTTGGGTGTACAGGCCACAATTTCAAAATTTGCAGATGACACAAAACTTGGTACCCATGGATTGGAGGGTAGCTAATGTTACCCCACTATTCAAAAAAGGTGGTAGAGAAAAAGTGGGGAATTATAGACCGGTAAGCCTGACACCGGTAGTGGGGAAAATGCTAGAATCTATTATAAAAGATGAAATAGCAGAGCACTTGGTAAGCAGTGACAGGATCGGACAAAGTCAACATGGATTTACAAAAGGTAAATCATGCTTGACTAATCTACTGGAATTTTTTGAGGATGTAACTGGTAAAATAGATAAGGGAGAACCAGTGGATGTGGTGTATTTGGACTTTCAGAAGGCTTTCGATAAGGTCCCACATAAGAGATTAGCGTGCAAAATTAAGGCACATTGGATTGGGGGCAAGGTATTGACTTGGATAGAGAACTGGTTGGCGGACAGAAAGCAAAAAGTTGGAATAAACGGGTCGTTTTCCGAGTGGCAGGCAGTGACTAGTGGGGTACTGCAAGGATCGGTCCTAGGACCCCAGCTGTTCACAATATATATTAATGATCTGGACGAGGGAATTGGATGTAATATCTCCAAATTTGCAGACGACACAAAGCTGAGTGGGAGGGTAAGCTGTGAGGAGGATGTCGTGAAACTCCAGTACGATTTGGACAGATTGGGTGATTGGGCAGAAACATGGCAAATGCACTATAACGTGGATAAATGTGAGGTTATCCACTTTGGTGGCAAAAACAGGAAGGCAGATTATTATTTGAATGGCAATAGATTGGGAGAAGGGGAAGTGCAAAGAGACCTGGGTGTTCTTGTGCACCAGTCGCTGAAGGTAAGCATGCAGGTGCAGCAGGCGGTTAAGAAGGCAAATGGTATGTTGGCCTTCGTATCAAGAGGGTTCGAGTACAGGAACAAGGATGTCTTGCTACAGTTGTACAGGGCCTTGGTGAGACCGCACCTTGAGTATTGTGTGCAGTTTTGGTCGCCTTACCTGAGGAAGGACGTTCTTGCCATGGAAGGAGTGCAGCGAAGATTCACCAGGCTGATACCTGGGATGGCAGGAATGACGTATGAGGAGAGATTGTGTCGATTGGGTTTATACTCACTGGAGTTTAGAAGATTGAGAGGGGATCTCATCGAAACCTATAAAATTCTGTCAGGCCTGGACAGACTAGATGCAGGAAGGATGTTTATGATGGCCGGGGAGTCCAGAACCAGGGGTCACAGTCTAAGGATAAGGGGTAAGCCATTTAGGACTGAAATGAGGAAGAATTTCTTCACCCAGAGAGTGATGAACCTGTGGAATTCTCTGCCACAGAGGGCGGTGGAGGCCAGTTCATTAAATATATTCAAAAAAGAGTTGGATATGTTTCTTAAGGCTAAAGGGATCAAGGGATATGGGGAGAAGGCAGGGACAGGGTACTGAATTTGGATGATCAGCCATGATCTCATTGAATGGCGGAGCAGGCTCGAAGGGCCGAATGGTCTACTCCTGCTCCTATCTTCTATGTTTCTATGTTTCTATGGAAGTATAGTGAACAGTGAGGAGGATAGTGATAGACTTCAAGAAGACATAGACAGGCTGGTGAAATGGGCGGACACATGGCAGATGAAATTTAACGCAGAAAAGTGCAAAGTGATACATTTTGGTAAGAAGCATGAGGAGAGGCAATATAAACTAAAGGGTACAATTCTAAAGGGTATGCATGAACAGAGAGACTTGGGGGTATATGTGCACAAATCGTTGAAGGTGGCAGGGCAGGTTGAGAAAGTGGTTAAAAAAGCATATGGGATCCTGAGCTTCACAAATAGAGGCATAGAGTGCAAAAGCGTGGAAATTATGATGAACCTGTATAAAACACTGGTTCGGCTTCAACTGGAGTATTGTGTCCAATTCTGGGCACCGCAATTTAGGAAGGTTGTCAAGGCCTTAGAGAGGGTGCTGAAAAGATTTGAGATTGATTCCAGAGATGAGGGACTTCAGTTACATTGATAGACTAGAGAAGCTGGGGTTGTTCTCCTTAGAGCAGAAAAGGTTGAAAGGAGATTTGATAGGGGTGTTCAAAATCATGAGGTGTCTAGACAGAGTAGATAGTGGCCCTGAAATTAGGATCGGGGGCTTGCCGCGCATGCAAGCCCCCGATGTACACTCACCCTGCGCGCCGACATCTGAAGCCCGGGCCTGCTTGCATTTCCTGTCACAGGCCCGGTTCCGATGTCGGCGCGATGTGCTTACCTGATCCAGCGGCGTAGTTAGTGCGATGTGCCGGCTGGGATCAGGTGAGCACTGTGCAGCCAATCAGGGGAGGGGAAACTCATTCATGAGTTTGACAGTAAGAGCTGTCAAACTCATGAAAAGTATGGGCTGCCAAAACACTACTTTAACTTTAAATAAAATTTTAAAAAACATCCCACTGATTGTATTAACTATAAATAAGTTTTTGAAAATGTTTTAAACAATTAATCAATTTTTTGAAAAAAATAAATTTAAAAAAAATAGGGTCTAAAACTAATCTTGCCATCCTGTAAATTCTTTAAAAATAACAAACCTGTGGAAAAAAAATTTCTACATTGTACTAAAAGCCCACTAACCTGAAAAACGAAATACTTACGTCTTGTTTTTCCATGCATAAAGACCGGAGGCCTTTACACGCGCGCAACTCAGAAAAAAAAAAGGAGTTTCACTGTGCACGCGCAGCCTGTGCAGTCGTGCGCGTTCTGCCTCTTAACCCCTTGGGTCAGAGGACAGGAAATGCCGGTTTTCAGCGCATGCGCTGTGCATGCTGAAAACCGGCAATTCCTCCGGGCACACGCGTGAGTACCCCGTCCGTACTCACACGTTGTGCCCGGAATTACTGGGCCAGTGTTGTGTATGTACCTTTAAGAGAGAACTGCTTTTATACTGTAGTACCGGCAGTGACCACACCTGTATATAAAGCCGTAGCAGGCTTCTGTACTTTCAGTTCCAGCATACCCTCTGTTCAGTAAACACCTCTTATTACCGTTCTCCTGCAGTCCGTGTGTTATTGATACGCGGACACTACACTGGCGACGAGCAGGTTCGAACTCACCTGCAGTACTGCATCACCTCACGGGGATCCATCCCTGAAAAGAAGCTTCTTGGAGGTCGAAGCCAGAGCAACGGGCGTCGACCGTGGGCAACCGCCCAGTGATCCATCGGAGTTCAGTGAATCGCAGGGGAAGCTGTGGAGAGCTGGGCTTGGCTCCCCAGTCAAGGTGTTCCAGCCAATCGTGCTGGTAGCAGGTAGTGCGCTGACCCTTCCGGACTGCGGCGGGCTTGAGCTCAATCGAGCAGCTCTGCAAGGGGGCCGTGCAACGTCGTCGGGAAGGAAAAGAGAGAGAGAGGGTGGAGCGCACAGGGCGTGGTCGGTGCTCAAGAGCCGGGCAGCGTTAGAGAAAATAAAAGAGGGGAAGGAAAAAAGACGCGCAGTGGACAGCGTCGAAGAAGAATAAAACTAAGGAATTTAACTAACAAAAGAGAGACGCGCCGAAGCCGCGGGGCGCTGCCATTACTATTTAGAACGCTAGGAGCAGCATTGGCAGCAAGGGGAAGAAGGAAAAGCGCGGGAGGCGCCATTTTAATCCATTGGGGAAGAAGGAAAAGCGCGGGAGGCGCCATTTTAAACCACCCAAGATGCCGAAGAGTGGCAGTATCACTGCTTTCGACAACGAAATAGAAGACTGGACCACGTATGTGGAAAGAATTGAAGTGTACTGCAAGGCAAATGGGGTGGCCGATGAAAAGAAGGCGTCGGTATTATTAAATTTGATGGGCGCGAGAACGTACAGCCTATTGCGGAATTTAATTACCCCAGCTAAACCAATGGACAAAAGCTTTGAAGAGATTGTCAATATCTTACAGGAACATCTAAACCCTACACTGCTGCTGATAGCAGAAAGATTCAAGTTCCATAAAAGAAACCAGCACAAAGATGAGAGTAATGCTGACTATCTTACAGAACTACGCAAGTTATCGAAGCACTGCCAGTTCGGAGCAGGACTGGCAGATACCTTAAGGGATAAGTTTGTCTGCGGGCTCCAGAGTGAAGGAACCCAGAAACGACTACTTTCGGAAAAGGACCTTACGCTAGAAAAGGCTTTCAGCGTTGCAGTATCCTACGAAGCAGCAGCACGGGGAGCTGCGGAATTACAACAGAAACCGCAAGAATATAGCACCAATGAAATGGCATATGGAGCAGAAAAGTGCTATCGCTGCGGCAGAACAAACCATGACCAGATGGATTGCTGGGCTAAGGACAAAGTATGCAGGCAATGTGGAAAAGTGGGACACATAGCACGAGTCTGCAGGTCGGGAAAGAAAACCAACACTAAAAGAACTACTAAGGAAAAGTACAAGAAAGTACAAAAGATGACGGACAGTAGTTCAGAAGACCAGAAGAGTGATAATGACTTCGGGAGCAGGAGACTGTTGTCTATAGTTACACAACGTGATCGCAAAGGAGGATCACCGAACCATTTGGGTCACCCTCACGATAGCAGGGTCCCAAGTAAAGATGGAATTGGACACAGGATCAGCCCTAACTGTCATGAATCGACGAGACTATGAGCGGCTATTCTCACACATTCCCTTGAAGGATATGTCCATTGTCTTGAAGACATATACGGGGCAAAAAGTCTACCCCAGAGGAAAAATAAGGGTGCCCGTTAAATACAACGGCAAGGAAACACAGGAACTGTATCTATATATACTACAAGATGGAGGACCACCATTATTGGGACGTGAATGGATCCGAATAATACAATTGGATTGGCATTCCATTCAGGTGCTAGCTGTGGCTGACAAAAAGGATGACAACGCCACACCTGGACGACTGTCAAAAATTCTAACTGACGCGAAAGAGGTGTTCCAGCAAGGACTTGGGACTCTAAAAGGCCTAACGGCAACGATAAAATTTGAAGATAACGCAAACCCAAAATTTTTTAAGGCCAGACCGGTACCGTATGCGATCGGCCCAGCCGTCGAAGCAGAGCTGGAGAGTCTGCAGCGTGCGGGTGTGCTGTCCAAGGTGGACTGGAGCGAGTGGGCCACACCCATCATTCCTGTAATGAAGAAATCATTGAGCAGCACGCCTGGGGAACCGAAGAAGGTTCGCATCTGTGGGGACTTTAAGGTAACTGTGAACCCAATCCTTCACATGGTACAATATCCACTTCCGCGGATAGAAGATATTTTCGCCTCACTATCTGGAGGGAAATGCTTTACGAAGATTGATCTGGCCCAAGCGTATCTACAAATGGAGGTAGATGAATCATCTAGAAAATTCCTCACGATAAACACTCACAAAGGTCTTTACCAGTACAATCGACTGGTATTCGGGGTAGCATCAGCTCCGGCAATTTGGCAGAGAGCGATGGAACAAGTCCTGCAAGGGATCTCGGGGACCCAGTGTTATTTGGATGACATCCTGGTTACGGGCGGAAAAGACAGTGAACACCTTGCCAACCTGGAGCAGGTGCTCACTAGATTACAAGAATATGGGCTACGAGCCAACCGCCCCAAATGCGAGTTTTTCAGGAAACAAATCTCGTATTGTGGCCACGTGATTGATGAAGAGGGGTACATAAGTCCCCAGACAAGATTGAGGCAGTAGTCAAGGCTCCAGCACCGGAAAATGGGTTACAACTGAGGTCGTTCCTCGGGTTGGTGAACTACTACCATAAGTTCTTGCCAAATTTGTCTACAATTCTGCACCCGCTGAATGCCCTGCTGCAAACTGGAGTAGCATGGAAATGGAGTGATGAGTGTAAGCGTGCCTTTCAGAAATGTAAATGCCTAATCACTTTAAAAGAAGTATTGGCCCACTACAATCCATCACTACCGATTTGGTTGGCATGTGATGCGTCTCCCTACGGCATTGGAGCGGTGCTGTCGCACAAATTCCTTGACGGTTCAGAGAGGCCAATAGCCTTTGCGTCGCGCTCGTTAACCTCAGCCGAGCGTAACTATGCCCAGATTGACAGGGAGGCCCTCAGCCTGGTGTGGGGGGTGAAGAAGTTCAATCACTATCTGCATGGGCAGAAATTCACCTTACTGACTGATCACCAGCCTCTTGTCTCCATTTTTAACCCAAAGAAGGGCGTTCCGGTGATGACGGCGCAACGGCTGCAAAGATGGTCCCTTTTTCTAGGGGCACATCAATACGACATAGAGTATAAGGGCACGAAACAGCATGGAAACGTTGATGGGCTGTCACGCCTGCCGCTGCCTACGGTGGAGGAAGCACCTGCAGTGGACCCTGTTGAGATATTCCATTCAACCATAGTCGAATGTCTACCTGTTACAAACTCAAGTATAGAGAAGGAAACCCGAAATGACCCAACACTCTCTCGGGTCTATGATTTGACGGTGAAGGGATGGCCAGCATATGGCGACTCACTGTTGCCAGCATTCTCGCCAAGGAGAGAACAGCTGTCAGTGTGCCGGGGGACCTTGATGTGTGGATCCCGAGTGGTAATTCCACCCAAGTTGAGAGAAAGAGTGCTCAATGAGCTTTATGAGGGTCATCTGGGAGGGGTAAAAATGAAGAGCCTAGCCAGGGCGTTTGTGTGGTGGCCGGGAATCGATAAAGAAATCGGAGGAAATGACCAAGAGATGCACAGGATGCCAGAAAGTCCAAAACGCTCCACCACAGGCCCCGCTACACCCATGGGAGTGGCCCTCATCTCCATGGCAATGGGTACACATTGATTTTGCTGGTCCATTTATGGACTCAATGTTTTTAATCGCCGTGGATGCACATTCGAAATGGCCAGAGGTCATCAAAATGTCCTCCACCACCACGGAGAAAACTATTGCAGTCCTACGGACCATCTTCGCCAGGAATGGCTTGCCAGAACAGATTTGCTCCGACAATGGACCACAGTTTGTGTCCGAGGATTTCCGGAGGTTTTTGAGGAATAATGGGGTAAAGCATTACACATCCGCCCCATATCATCCAGCCACAAATGGATTGGCTGAGAGGTTTGTTCAAACCTTTAAAAAAGCAATAAAGGCGATGTATAACGACAACATACCACTGCAACACAAGGTGGATAATTTCTTGTTTGCTTACCGAAATGCGACACATGCAGTCACCAACCAAGCTCCAGCCATGATGTTCTTTAACCGTGGGTTAAGATGTCGCCTGGACTTGCTCAAACCAAACATAAGACGAGATGTTGAGAATAAACAATTCCAGCACATCAATGAAAAGCCAACCAGGAGCTTCAAGATAGGGCAACCAGTCTTGGCCCGCGACTACCGAACAGAAAAATGGCAGCCAGGAATGATATGCACACGGCAGGGACCACTAATGTACACAGTGGACGTTGGAGAGAGCATCGTGAGACGCCATGCTGACCAGATTCTAGAGTCACAGGAACAAGTCAAACCCATACCACGAGCATGCGCACCTGGTGATGAACCCGAAGTACAGATTGCGTCTACCTCAGAATCAGTGGTATTGGAAGCTGACGAACCAACCAATGACAATGAGCCAGAATCGACTCCGCCGCAAGAACAGGATACTCGAGAAAGGCGCTATCCAGGCAGGATCAGGAAGCCTCCTCAAAGACTGAATTTATAAATGATTACTTTCAGCTGATGTATATAGTACAAAGAAAATTGTAATTGTAATTAGTTATTATTCAATTGTTAAATGAATGTTATGTACTGTTTATCTAAAAGGGGAGGAATTGTTGTGTATGTACCTTTAAGAGAGAACTGCTTTTATACTGTAGTACCGGCAGTGACCACACCTGTATATAAAGCCATAGCAGGCTTCTGTACTTTCAGTTCCAGCATACCCTCTGTTCAGTAAACACCTCTTATTACCGTTCTCCTGCAGTCCGTGTGTTATTGATACGTGGACACTACAGATAGAGAGAAACTGTGGTGGAAGGGTCGATAACCAGAGGACACAGATTTAAGGTGGTTGGCAAAAGAACCAAAGGCGACATGAGGAAAAACCTTTTTACGCAGCGAGTGGTTATGATCTGGAATGCACTGCCCGAAAGGGTGGTGGAGGCAGACTCAATCGTGGCTTTCAAAAGGGAATTGGATAAGTACCTGAAGGAAAAAAATTTGCAGTGCTACGGGGAAAGGGTGGGGGAGTGGGACTAGCTGAAGTGCTCTTACAGAGAGCCGGCATGGGCTCGAAGGGCTGAATGGCCTCCTTCTGTGCTGTAACCATTCTATGATTCTATTCTATGATCCAATCTAAGATGAGATACCTGGTCATTTTGTATAGGCAGCAGTGTAAAACAATCAGTGCCCAATGTAGCAGAACCATGGAAGCCCTTTCGAGGGAACATTGTAAGATATGGTCCACACTTCTGCAATCACTCATCACTAAACTGATAACCATCACTGCATCAGTCCTCTTGCATATTAGCTCAAAGAGTTTGACTCATCAGTGTTTAATGACGTTGATCAGAAAAATCATTTTTGCACAATCATTTGTGCAGCCAGGGCACACATCACAGCTCGAGTTTACTGGGGTAATGGACTCGAGAACTGTTCCCCTTCGTTATTATTAGATTTGATTCACATTAAACTGCATAGAATGATTATACAATTTCAATGCTCGATACACCTGATCCAGGTCAAGGAATGCAATACTGCTGCACCTTACATTTTCGCATTTTGAGGGCCATCATTACAAACTGCACATGAAAGAGACATAATACATAGCTTAGATGTCCGTTTAACTTCCAAACTAACTAACACACATAAAAATACCATGAATGTTAAATTCTCCAAAATGAATTTCAACAGCAGCCTAGTGAAATCAGGTGTACACTCACATCCACAACAGCTTACCCAACCCTTTGAAGACAACAGCCCACACAGCGCTTCTTTCTTAGGCTCTGCTTTTAATGTACGTTCAGCACTTTCTTACATCAGTATCTGGATGGTAACTGATGTGGCGAAGACACCATTCTATTCCAGGTAGTCTAAAAGTGCGGTGACATTTAAGATCATATATTATAGTGCTCTAATGATAGTTGTTTGTTAAATATCCAATTTAAACAGTGACAACTTGCCCTTTTATAG
Source organism: Somniosus microcephalus (assembly GCF_052327205.1). Classification (NCBI taxonomy): domain Eukaryota; kingdom Metazoa; phylum Chordata; class Chondrichthyes; order Squaliformes; family Somniosidae; genus Somniosus; species Somniosus microcephalus. The sequence goes on from NC_140998.1 coordinate 58,918,003, forward strand.
CCTGTTTAACATAACAAATTGCCCCAAAATGCTGCAGACATTGAGTAATGCTGGGAGAAAGCTTAGGGAAGGCAATATCAAAGAGGAAAGTTTTAATGAGACACAAGCAAAATACTGGAAATCTGAAATAAAAACAGCAAATGCTGGAAAGGCTCAGGCAGTGTCTGTGAAGAGATCTGTAGCAGCTCTCTCTACAGACGCTACCTGACATGCCGAGTGTTTCCAGCGTTTCCGGTTTTCATTTTAAATTTTAAGGAGGTTTTTGAAGGAGGGAAGAGGTAGAGAGATTCAGACAACAGCGTCGCAACATGTGGGCCTAAGGCAGCATGAAGATTCCGTGGCTGAAGCTAGAATGGAGGCCAGAATTAGGGAGGCCAGAGCTAGAAGGGTGGACGGAGGCTGCAGGGAATATGGAGTCGGGGGGAGGGAAGAGAGGGGACAAGTTCATGGAGGGACTTGCAAACAAGGACCAAGATGTTAAAATCAATTCACTGGGAAATGGGGAGCTAATGAAATTTGGCACAGGACAGGAGTGATCGGGGAGTGGGACTTAGTGCAGGATAGGACGCAGGCAAGTTATTCCAACAGTCTACTTTTGAACAGACACATTTTTCAGCTAGCAATAAATTAAAACCATACAAGGCTTTTTTTTTAAAAAGGGTTGAATTACATTGCTATACAAAGGGCACAAAAACAACTAGTTATCCAGAAAGAACAAGGCGGCACAAAAAAAGATAGAATGGGATAACACAAAAGCAAAACACTGCGGATGCTGGAAATCTGAAATAAAAACAGAAAATGCTGGAAATACTCAGCAGTCAGGCAGCATCTGTGAAGAGAGAAACAGAGTTAACGTTTTAGGTTGATGACCTTTCGTCAGAACTGACGAAAGGTCATCGACCTGAAACGTTAACTCTGTTTCTCTCTTCACAGATGCTACCTGACCTGCTGAGCATCTCCAGCATTTTCTGTTTTTACAATCTGTATGGTCTTCATTTTACTATTCTATTGCACCAGTGTTAGCCTGGGACAATAAAGACCAAAAGTGCTGGAAATATGCAGCAGGTTAGGCTGGAACATATGACCATGTATCCAGGAGACAACATAGGAACAAAAAGTCAAACATGACCAAATTGGGCAGTTTATCATATATGTACATAATAACAAAACAAAGATTGATGCGTGTGAATACTCAGTCATTACATCTCAGTAACATAGTTAGTGAATGCTACAACATAGCATTATGATAAACCACACTGCAGACATCCAGAAATTGATTGTCATCACTGAATTAATTTTATCTTTTTAATATTAGACTCCAAGCTGTCTGAATCAAATCCAAGGGGCCGATTTTATCCCTGCACCCGCCAGGTGGGCAGATGGTGAAAATGGCAGTCGAGCGTTTTCCGCTGTGTTGCCAATGCACTCACATCCACCACCATTTTAACTGCCAGGTTTTTGGCAGTGTGGTGACCACCCACTGCAGACAGGCACTATACAAGAGTCCGGGTTCGATGACATAATTCAGACTACAACGCAATTTTTTACTTCAGATTGCACAGGTCACAGACAGCGCCAGGCCCACCAGTGAAACTTGGCAACAAACAGGAACGTGGTCAGAAGAGACCAAGCGAAGTTCTAATTTTAAAAAAAAATTTATGGTTCCCTTGTCGGCCAGGAGGAGACGGAATGCTCCTCCAGGCCCCAAAAAGAAACTTTGGGCCTTCCCTGCCCTCTCCCGATCCCGACTGCAATCTCCACAGTGCAAAAAACAAAATGCAAACATAGTCACTGGAACGGTACATGTCCGAACACTAATTTCTTCAAATGTATTGCAGTAGCATTTGTTAAAATTACTTTCCAAAAGAAAAAAAAATCTGATCATGCACATTAGAGTCAAATGATAGTATTTCGGAAAACCAAAAGAACCAGTGTTATTAGGAACACAAAGCATTTCAATTGGGTTATAAATTCAGATTCACAGTCCTCAGAACTGTTCTGAATTTCAGGGCTCCGTGTGTCACTTAAGGCAATGGGGCATTCGGGGAATATGGGAGTGAGGGAGTCTAAGCTGAAACAATTAAATTATTTTAAATGCACAATATTTTTGATAACTTAGGGAGGAATTCACAAGATTAAAAGGAATTTTCCGTCACCTAATTTCAATGGAAGGTTGTCTGAAGAATGAAGATTAACCTCTTTTAACCTCTGAACTAAACAAGTGGTTAATATAATAGAATTCGTGTTATACAGAAGGTGGCAGTAATTTGGGGCACAAATGGAAAACTGCATGTTCTGATGATTTAATATCACTTAATAGTGTAAACAACTTAAACTACTCAGTTAACAAGAGTGGTTACAATGGAGGGCGTTACAGAATCGTTTCAGTTTTCACATTTTTATTTGCTTACTTACAAAAATTCTTATTTACAATTTCCTTCCTCATGTCAAACGTTTCCTGTCCCTTCAAGAACTTTTAAAGCTTAGATCCATCTGAGCTTGAATGCTGCTCTGTGAAAAATCTTTTAGCACCATTCTCACACTCCTGGACAAGATAAAGGGAAAAGTGTGGCGGAGCCACCAAAGGACTCAGATCGTTTGTACATAATTCCTTTAACAACATGTTAGCTACAGTCTGAGTCTGTATCTTTATTTATGCTGTTTAACTGTACAGAGTGTGGTTGCTTCAACAGCGCGGCTAAAACGTGATGACGTCACGCCGTTCATCACGTGATCCCCCACTGGCGGGAAAACGTGATGACGTCATGACGTCAGCCACAGGACTGCAGGGGCAGTCCTCGTGGAGCCTCCAGAGAGAGCAGACCTACATTCGATGTTATCCTGCAGTTTCTTGTTAAAGCCTGTTTGTTTCATTAAAGTTCATTTTGTTTGATCGCCTGAGTAGAACTCAGTCTTTTAGTTAGGAACCCACGTTCCTACAAAAGGTTCATTTTCTCACCTCTAACATTTAACCTCTCCAAGTCATTTTATTGACACTATGGTCAGTGCTGCTTTAAACTTTCCATACTAGTTTCTCTCTTGCTATAAATGCGCCATCCCAAATGCTTTTCCTCTCCATGACTGTGCACCGTGCTGAAATCAAGGCTCATTGTAAAATTTCCTACTTTCATTAATTCTTGCCCAAAACTGTTGGATCCTTAACTCCTCAGTCTTTCCTTCCTTCTACATTTTTCAGACTTTTAAAATCAAAGCTTGGCATCATTTAAGCACTGCTTCTTGATTCACCCTTCTCTTTTTTGAACAACCTTGGTGCTGTCTTGCACTAAGTAAAAACTTTGGCGCTTCACCTCAATTAAAATATGACATGCACTGATCAGAAGAATTTAAGAAAGAGAAAAGGCCATTCAGCCTGCTGAGGCCATTGCTTCGAACAAAGTATAGGTGCATTTACATAGCAGCACCAGATTCAGGATGCTGACACTATGCCAGCCTCTCACCACCTCTCTCCCTTGGCATTCCACACAGTGCCAATCTGTCCAATGCAAAGCGACAGAAGTCCCAGCAGACCCAACAGCATTTCATAAGACTGCTGCCATAACAAGGTAAATCGGGTAGTTTATATTTCTAACTTCAGCCAATAGCAAGAAAACCGTGCGTTTGCCACTGGCCGCTCTTCCATAACATAAAAGCACCTTACAACGTGCAGTGGTACATAGATCAGCCAAGATGAAACTCCCACCTACAAGTTCCGACACCACAGATATAATTGGATTGCTGACCCTTACACATTTCTACAAACTTTATGAATAATTTTTTTTTTTTAAACCAAAGAAATATTAGTGTGATGCTGTACTAATCACATGCTGGGTCAGCCATTCTCAAATGGCGCTCCCAGCAATGTCCAGTGTTTAAACAGGTCAATAAAATGATTGTTTTTCAAAATGGTTCTCAGCAAAGATTGCTGAGGCAGAGTCCTCACGTCAAATAACTGATTTTTTGTGATTTGAATTACAACTCCCTTAACTATTCAAGTTATTTTTGACTGTGGGAAAAAGTCTCCTAAAAGAGAATATGGATATAAAAAACTGCTAATTGTTGCATACTTTAAAAAGTTCCCTCAGGTACTTTATTAATGGCAGACCTCTTTTTATTAAATAGACTATCTAAAAAGTCACTGCAGGTTTAGTCTTTGCAATTCCAAATGACTGAACTGAGAGCAACTTCATATATATTCTTTGTAGGGCAGGACTATCTTCATTGCAACTCATAAAATGCACCGGTTTATTAGACAGTATTGGCAATCGGCCAACTCACTGAAAGGGATGCAACATCTTTAAGCTCAGTCAGATGCTTAAATGCAAAGATATTTCACCATATGAAGCCAGTATTCACAACTGGTAAACTGCATGATGGACTAATGACTATACTCTGGCCACTTCTCAATGCTGATGCAAGGAGGTCTTTCTGTTGGAAAATAAAGCAGGCAAAACAAAAATAAAATATTCCAAGGAGAGAAAGTAAATAAACTAAAATTCTCAAATTAATTAAAGCAGAATATTAAAAAGCTTCAAAATGGAAGCAGCTATGGTGTCAATTGCTGCATAAACTAACATCGTAATAGACTAATGAATAAGGTCAGAGAATGCGGAGCCAGGGGACAAGTAGCAGAATGGATAGCTGGCTGGCTTCAGGACAGAAAGCAGAGAGTGGGAGTAAAGGGTAGTTAGTCACAGTGGCAGAAGGTGGGTAGTGCTGTTCCAGAAGGATTAGTGCTGGGACCACTGCTGTTCACAATTTATATTAACGATTTAGACTTTGGAATCAAAAACACAATTTCTAAATTTGCAGATGACGCCAAATTGGAGGGGCTAGTCAATACTGAGGAGGACTGCAACAAATTACAGGAAGACATTAATAAACTTGCAGAATGGGCATATAATTGGCAAATTAAGTTCAACACAGATAAATGTGAGGCATTATATTTTGGGAGGAAGAATAGAGAAGTCACTTATCACTTGGAGGGGAGTCTAGGTGGGGTAGAGGAGCAAAGGGATCTCGGAGTACAAATACACAAATCACTAAAAGCTGCGACTCAGGTTAGCAATGGGGAAGAGCATAACTAGAGGACATCAGTCACCAAGAAATCCAACAGGGAATTCAGAAGAAACTTCTTTACCCAAAGAGTGGTGAGAATGTGGAACTCGCTACCACAGGGAGTGGTTGAAGCGAATGGTCCCCTGTGGCTATCCTCCTCTCAAACAGATATACCGCTTTGGATATTGGTGAGGGAGATGGCTTATCAGAGGAAGGCAGCAGCAGCCAACTTCTTGGCACCGTGGGTGGTTCTGTTGCACAGGACGGGAGGAAAAAGAGTGAGAGAGCTAGAGTAATAGGGGATTCTATTGTAAGGGGAATAGATAGGCGTTTCTGCAGCCGCAAGCAAGATTCCAGGATGGTATGTTGCCTCCCTGGTGCAAGGGTCAAGGATATCTCAGAATGGCTGCAGAACATTTTGGAAGGGGAGGGTGAACAGCCAGTTGTTGTGGTGCATATAGGTGCCAACGATATAGGTAAAAAATGGGATGATGTCCTAAAAGCTGAATATAGGAAGTTAGGAGGTAAACTTAAAAATAGGACCTCAAAGGTAGTAATCTCAGGATTGCTACCAGTGCCACGTGCTAGTCAGAGTAGAAATAGAAGGATATTTCAGATGAATACGTGGCTAGAGGAATGGTGCAAGGGGGAGAGATTCAAATTCCTGGGACATTGAAACCGGTTCTGGGGGAGGTGGGACCAGTACAAAACAGACGGTTTGCACCTGGGCAGGACCGGGACCAATGTCCTAGGAGGAGAGTTTGTTAGTGCTCTGGGGGAGGGTTTAAACTAAAATGGCAGGGGGATGGGAACCTGAGCACGGAGACAGAGGAAAGGGAAACAAGGATAGAAGCAAAAGAAAGGAAGAAGAAAAACAAAGAGAAATCAAGGGTTTAAATCAAACATGGCCACAGTAAATAATAATTCTAAAAGGTGTAAGAATGTTAAAAAAACAAGCCTGAAGGCCTTGTGTCTTAATGCGAGGAGCATTCGTACTAAGGTGGATGAATTAGCTGCGCAAATAGCGGTAAACAGATATGATATGATTGGGTTTACAGAAACATGGCTCCAGGGTGACCAACGCTGGGAACTCAACATCCAGGGGTATTCAATATTCAGGAAAGATAGGCAAAAAAGAAAAGGAGGTGGGGTAGCATTGCTGGGTAAAGAGGGGATTAACACAATTGAAAGGAAGGATATCAGCTCTGATGTTGTGGAATCTGTATGGGTAGAACTGAGTAATACCAAGGGGCAGAAAACGTTAGTGAGAGTGGTATACAGACCCCCAAACAGCAATGCGGAAGTTGGGGATGGCAGTAAACGGGAAATTAGAGACGCGTGCAATAAGGGCACTGCCATTATCATGGGTGACTTTAATCTGCATATAGATTGGGCAAACCAAATTAGTAACAATACTGTGGAGGAGGAATTCCTGGCATGTATACGAGATGATTTCCTGGACCAATATGTCGAGGAACCAACTAGAGATCAGGTCATCTTAGACTGGTTATTGTGTAATGAGAAAGGATTAATTAGCAATCTTGTTGTGCGAGGCCCCTTGGGTAGGAGCGATCATAATATGTTAGAATTCTTCATTAAGATGGAGAGTGAAGTAGTTGATTCAGAGACTAGGGTCCTGAATTTAAATAAAGGAAACTACGATGGTATGAGGCACGAGTTGGGTAGGATTGACTGGGGAATGTTACTCAAAGGGTTGACGGTGGATAGGCAATGGCAAACATTCAAAGATCGCATGGGTGAACTACAGAATTTGTTCCTCCCTGTTTGGCATAAAAATAAAACAAAGAAGGTGACGCAACCGTGGCTAACAAGGGAAATTAGGGATAACATAAGGTCCAAGGAGAAGACATATAAATTGGCCAGAAAAAGCAGTAAACCTGAGGACTGGGAGCAGTTTAGGTTTCAGCAAAGGAGGACAAAGGGATTAATTAAGAGGGGGAAAATAGAGTATGAGAGTAAGCTGGCGGTGAACATAAAAACTGACTGTAAAAGCTTTTATAGATATGTGAAGAGAAAAAGATTGGTGAAGTCAAGCGTAGGTGTGATGAAATATGCCTTCATCAGACCTGCTTGTATTTTACCTGCTTGTATTGTGTGAACCGCACCCTTTTGTTCCTATTGTGTGTATTGGCTACGCCCCTGTCTTTTGCCATATAAAGGTCTCAGGAGCTGTATGAGTCATTCACTACCAGACGAACCCGATGTGGGAAGACCTGCTATGCTGCTATGTTCTTAGTGATTAAAAGCCTTCAGTTGAATCCTTGTCTTTGAGTCATTGATGGCATATCAATTTTAATCACTAAAACACCAAGATGGATCGACTCCTGAAACCAGAGCGCTTGGATCTGGACCCCCATGCCTCAGACGCAGCCACACAGTTCGGACACTGGTTCCAATGCTTCGAATTTTTCATTGCAAACTCATCCACTGCCATAGCCGCAGCCGAAACCGCTACCGGAGACATGAAACTGGGAATCCTGCGAAACTGGGTGAGCCATCGGGTCTCCCCTCTCATCCAAGATGCCACCAGCTACGAGGATGCCTGCACCATCCTGAAGGCCCACTACGCGCGGCCAATAAACGTGGTGTACGCCAGGCATCTTCTGACTACTCGCACGCAGCGGCATGGTGAGTCACTAGAGGACTTTATACTAAACCTAAAAGTACTGGGCAGAGACGGTAACTGTAAGGCCGTGTCTGCCATCGTGTACACGGAGGAGCTGATTCAAAACTCCCTTATTGCGGGCCTCAGTTCAAATTATATTCGGCAGAAACTGTTTGAAAGGAGGGACTGGACTTAAAACAGGCTATAGATATAGCGCGATCGCTGGATATGGCCCAGAGGAACACTGAATCCTGTTCCCCAGGCCACTCCGCCTCGTGCGTGCCGTGGGGGCCGCCATCTTGGAAGCCATCTTCACCTCCCAGGTCTCAGGCCAGTCCAGCACCATCGGAGCCCCAGCCTCCACCCAGGAGCCCCACTACTGCCGCGATGCATCGGGGCCCGAAATGCTACTTCTGCGGTCAGGACAAACACTCCAGGCATCTGTGCCCAGCGAAGGGCACCACCTGTTTTAAATGCGGGAAGAAAGGACATTTCAGCAAAGTCTGCAGAGGGAACCCCGCCTCCAACTCCACCACCGCCGCATGCGCGCCATGGGAGCGGCCATCTTGGAAGCCACCTTGTCCACCCGCATGGAGTCCACCATCTTGCCCCGACTACATGGACCTCCAGGACCCACTGGTGGCCTCGATTACAGTGGATCAATCCAGGCCACATCCGTTGTCTAAGTCAATGATGGACATAGAGGTAAACGGGAACAAGGTTAAATGCTTGATTGACTGCGGGAGCACCGAAAGCTTTATTCATCCTAGCCTGGTAAAACGACTTTCTCTAACGATAGTCCCCACACAGGGCAAAATCGCCATGGCCGATAAGACGCATACCTCAAAAATTACAGGTTTCTGCGTGGTTATGTTGTCGGTAAAAGGCAATGATTACAGAGATTTTAAACTATTGATAATGCCAGATCTCTGTGTGAGCGTGATCTTGGGTCTGGACTTCCAGTGCCACCACCAAAGTATCACGCTTACCTACGGTGGGTCCCAGCCGCCCCTCACAGTGTGCGGTCTGGCTACCCTGAAGGTCAAGCCGCCCTCTCTGTTCGCCAACCTCGCACCCAACTGTCGACCCATAGCGACCAAGAGTAGGCGGTACAGCTGGGAGGATAGACGGTTCATTGCGTCGGAAGTAGAAAGACTCAAGCGGGAGGGTATCATCGAATGCAGTACCAGCCCGTGGCGCGCCCAGGTAGTAGTAGTTAAGGGTAGCGAAAAGAAGCGGGTGGTGATAGATTATAGCCAGACGGTTAATCTATACACCCAGCTAGACGCCTACCCTCTGCCCCGCATAGCGGATATGGTTAACCAAATCGCGCAATACCGGGTGTTTTCCACCATCGACCTAAAATCGGCATACCACCAGCTCCCCATTAGGCCGGAGGACCGTCCGTACACCACCTTCGAAGCGAACAGACGTCTCTACCACTTCCTCAGAGTCCCCTTTGGGGTAACGAACGGGGTCTCGGTCTTCCAGCGGGAGATGGACCGCATGGTCGATGAGAACCAGTTAACAGCCACCTACCCATACCTAGACAACGTCACCATCTGCGGCCACGACCAGCAAGACCACGACTCGAACCTCGCGAGATTTCTGAAAACCGCCCTCAGACTCAATCTCACCTACAACGAGGATAAGTGTGTCTTTAGCACCACGCGCCTCTGTACCCCGACCGATTGCGCCCCCAACGGGAGCTACTCCTACCAAAGACTCCCAAGGCCCTGAAAAGGTGCCTGGGGTTCTTCTCCTATTACGCCCAATGGGTCCCCAATTATTCCGACAAGGCCCGTCCCCTCCTGAAATCAACGTCCTTCCCGCTCACAGCCGAGGCCCACGCCGCCTTCAACAGCATTAAACACGACATTGAGAAGGCCGCGCTGCGGGCAGTGGACGAAAACATCCCTTTCCAGGTCGAAAGCGATGCGTCCGACTTCGCTTTAGCAGCCACCCTCAGACAAGGATGGGCGGCCCGTAGCCTTTTTCTCAAGAACCCTCCAAGGGCCCGAGATCAGGCACTCCTCGGTAGAGAAGGAGGCCCAGGCCATAATGGAGGCAGTGCGGCACTGGAGGCACTACCTAGCCGGCAAACGCTTCACCCTGCTTACCGACCAGCGGTCGGTAGCCTTCATGTTTAACAACAAACAGAGGGGGAAGATCAAGAACGACAAAATTCTCAGGTGGCGGATCGAACTCTCCACGTTTGAGTACGACATAATATATAAGCCGGGGGCCCTCAACGAATCCCCCGACGCCCTATCACGAGGGATGTGTGCCAGCATCCAGGGGGACAGGCTACAGGGCCTCCACAATGGCCTCTGCCACCCGGGGGTCACCTGGCTATTCCACTTTATAAAATCCCGTAACCTGCCCTATTCCATCGAGGAGGTCCGGTCTATGACCAGGGACTGCCGCACCTGTGCGGAATGCAAGCCCCGTTTTTTCAGACCCGACCGAGCCCACCTGATCAAAGCTACACGGCCATTCGAGCGCCTGAGCTTAGATTTCAAGGGACCACTCCCCTCCACCGACCGCAATGTGTACTTTCTCAACATTGTGGATGAGTACTCCCGCTTCCCATTCGCCTACCCCTGCCCAGATATGACCAGTGCCACAGTCATCAAGTGCCTCGGCAACCTGTTTTGCACGTTCGGCATGCCTAACTACATCCACACTGACAGGGGGGCGTCGTTCATGAGCGATGAACTGCGCCAATACCTGCTGTCGAAGGGGATAGCCACGAGTCGGACCACTAGTTATAACCCCCGGGGTAATGGGCAAGTGGAGAGGGAGAACGCGACAGTGTGGAAGGCGGTCACCTTAGCACTAAGGTCTAAAGGCCTCCCCACCTCCCGCTGGCAGGAAGTCCTCCCAGACATACTCCACTCGATAAGGTCGCTACTGTGTACTGCTACTAACGCCACTCCTCACGAGAAGATGTTTGTTTTTCCCCGCAAATCAACCTCAGGAGTATCCCTACCCTCGTGGCTCTCCATCCCAGGGACAGTCCTGTTACGGAAGCATGTGAGGGGCCACAAAACAGATCCCCTCATGGAGGCAGTACACCTATTCCACGCAAACCCACAGTACGCATACGTCAAGCACGCCGACGGGCGTGAAGACACCGTGTCCATAAAGGACCTCGCCTCGGCAGGAAGCGACGACGACGACCCATCACCAGCACCCCCAGAAGAACCTCCACCATCCCTAGAGGTATCCTCACCGCCCCCAGAAGTACCTGCAACATCCCCAGCACATGGGTATGCCCAGGAGGGCACCACGGACTCCCGGTCGGAACCCGAGGTACTGTTGCGATGTTCAGGAAGGACTATCACACCCCCGGACAGACTAAATCTGTAGAAGGGGTGAATGTGATGAAATATGCCTTCATCAGACCTGCTTGTATTTTACCTGCTTGTATTGTGTGAACCGCACCCTTTTGTTCCTATTGTGTGTATTGGCTACGCCCCTGTCTTATGCCATATAAAGGTCTCAGGAGCTGTATGAGTCATTCACTACCAGACGAACCCGATGTGGGAAGACCTGCTATGCTGCTATGTTCTTAGTAATTAAAAGCCTTCAGTTGAATCCTTGTCTTTGAGTCATTGATAGCATATCAGTAGGTCCCTTGCAGTCAGAATCAGGGGAATTTTTTAATGGGGAACAAAGAAATGGTAGACCAATTAAATACATACTTTGTTTCTGTCTTCACAAAGGAGGACACAAATAACCTCCCAGAGATGTCGGGGGACATATGGTCTAATGAGATGGAGGAACTGAAAGAAATCAGTATTTGTAGGGAAATGGTGTTAGGGAAATTGACGGGATTGAAGGCCGATAAATCCCCAGGGCCTGATAATCTACATCCTAGGGTACTTAACGAAGTGGCCCTAGAAATAGTAGATACATTGCTGGTCATCTTACAAAATTCGACAGACTCTGGAACAGCTGCCATGGATTGGAGGGTAGCTAATGTTACCCCACTATTCAAAAAAGGTGGTGGAGAAAAAACGGGGAATTATAGATCGTTAAGCCTGACATCGGTAGTGGGGAAAATGCTAGAGTCTATTATAAAAGATGTAATAGCAGAGCACTTGGAAAACAGTGACAGGATCGGACAAAGTCAACATGGATTTACAAAAGGTAAATCCTGCTTGACTAATCTACTGGAATTTTTTGAGGATGTAACTGTTAGAATAGATAAGGGAGAACCAGTGGATGTGTTGTATTTGGACTTTCAGAAGGCTTTCGATAAGGTCCCACATAAGAGATTAGCATGTAAAGTTAAGGCACATGGGATTGGGGGCAAGGTACTGACTTAGATAAAGAACTGGTTGGCAGACAGGAAGCAAAGAGTTGGTATAAACGGGTATTTTTCCGAGTGGCAGGCAGCGACTAGTGGGGTACCGCAAGGATCGGTCCTAGGACCACAGCTATTCACAATATATATATAAATGATCTAGACGAGGGAACTAGATGTAATATCTCCAAGTTTGCAGATGACACAAAGCTGGGTGGGCGTGTGTGCTGGGAGGAGGATGCCGAGAAACTCCAGTATGATTTGGACAGGTTGGGTGATTGGGCAGAAGCATGGCAGATGCAGTATAATGAGGATAAATGCGAGGTTATCCACTTTGATGGCAAAAACAGGAAGGCTGATTATTATCTGAACGGCAATAGATTGGGAGAAGGGGAAGTGCAACGAGACCTGGGTGTCCTTGTGCATCAGTAGCTGAAGGTAAACATGCAGGTGCAGCAGGCGGTTAAGAAGGCAAATGGTATGTTGGCCTTCACAGCGAGAGGGTTCGAGTACAAGAACAAGGATGTCTTGCTGCAGTTGTACAGGGCCTTGGTGAGACCACACCTTGAGTATTGTGTGCAGTTTTGGTCGCCTTATCTTTGGAAGGATGTTCTTGCCATGGAGGGAGTGCAGCAAAGGTTCACCAGACTGATACCTGGGATGGCAGGAATCATCTTCTTATCGTGTCTACACACTGTTCCCTTTGGGGAACAGTATGAAGTAGTGGAAGGATTTCTGGCCGCGTTAAACGCTCCTTCCGTGACCGTAACCATCTTCATACCAGCCATTAGGGTGGTAAGTCCTATGCCGGGAGGGTTTTACGGGCTCCCACAACCCATATGAGGGGGGGGGCCACCCACACCCACGGACGCAAGTATCCCGCTGTATGTCAACCCAGAACTTAGAGCCGGAGCTCCGACTCTACTTGCCGGGACTGTCTGGAGTGGGGTTCGAAACCCTACACCTTCTGGCCCAGCGGCAGGGATGCTTACCGCTACGCCAAAGGCCCACTCCATGGCAGGAATGATGTATGAGGAGAGATTGGGTCGATTGAGCTTATACTCGCTGGAGTTTAGAAGAATGAGAGGGGATCTCATTGAAACTTATAAAATTCTAACAGGTCTGGACAGACCGGATGCAGGAAGGATGTTCCCGATGGCCGGGGAGTCCAGAACTAGGGGTCACAGTCTAAGGATAAGGGGTAAGCCATTTAGAACAAAGATGAGGAATTTCTTCACCCAGAGAGTGGTGAACCTGTGGAATTCTCTACCACAGAAGGCAGTTGAGGCCAATTCATTAAATATATTCAAGAAGGAGTTGGATATATTTCTTAAGGCTAAAGGGATCAAGGGATATGGGGAGAAGGCAGGGACAGGGTACTGAAATTGGATGATCAGCCATGATCTCATTAAATGGCAGAGGTGGCTTGAGGGGCCGAATGGCCTACTCCTGCTCCTATCTTCTATGTTTCTATATAGATGCATTTAAGGGGAGGCTAGACAAGCATGTGAGGGAAAAGGGAATAGAGGGTGATGCAGATGGATTTAGATGAGGAAAGATGGGAGGAGGCTCGAGTGGAGCATAAACGCCAGCATGGACTGGTTGAGCCGAATGGCCTGTTTCTGTGCCGTATATCCTATGTAATCCTATGTAATGTAAGGTTGCAATAATTACTAATCAGAGGTCAGTATTTAGAGGTCACTCCACCCTGCATTGTGTGTGGTCCTTTGTGCAAACAAGGTTGAATGTGGCAATGAAAAATGTGCAATTGTTGGTTAACCTCTATTGTCTTACGAAAAAAAAGACACATCTGTTGGGATATATTTTATAAATAGTACTGTCGTTTTGGGGTTGCAGTGCTTCTAGGTTGCAGTGCTTCTAAAGCGAATGTCATGTCTGAATTTTCCATTCTGTGGAATACAATGAGCCTGAAGCTCATTGAGGAATGCCGGTCACTGTTATCTTTGCAATACAAAAGCAGCCATTTTACTTCAATGGCTGTGAGGAACTGAATCTGCCAGTGTGTAGCTCATTAACGAAATGTATCTGTACTCATCACAATTGGAAAAAACATGTTACTAACATTAGTAGATGTTTCTCACTTAAATTAATGTTATTAGTGCAAATTATCAGGTGGACACACTATATTGGATTCGTGAAACTTCTTCTTTCGTATGGTCGTAGCAAAGCAATTCAAATGTCAATATTCAAGTCAGATATCCAGGCCAAAACTTCCCGGGGCAACAGTGTGGATATCTTGTAGGCTGCCTGCAAATTTTCTCTGAGGGCAGTGCTCCAGGGTCTGAATAGGAGCTCCACAGTCACATGATGGGGATGCTTTAATCTTCCATCTATGGAGAAGGTGTCGGCACCTACCATGACCGGTTCTGAGGTGGTTGATGGTTGTCCACTGTTTGCGAGGAAGGTTTGATCTATCAGGTTGTACTGTGGGGTTCTCTATAAAGAATCCATTCCGTATGTCGCAGTTCTTCCAAGCATTTCGCCATCGGTCATCAAGGCTGAGGGGGAGATTGAGACGGTTTGGTTGGAGATTTTTGAAGTTGGCCTGGATCGGCATGTCTTTGCTGGTGTAGCGGTTGTGTTCTCTGGAGACTGCATATTCTCGGCGGAGGTGTGGTGGTGCGATGTTTGCAAGCATGGGCAGCCAAGGTGTTGGTGTCAATAAAAGCATACCGGTGATAATTCTCATAGTAGAATTCAGCTGGACATTGACAGATTTGACATGCGGACTTGATAGCCATGCCAGAGAGCAGTACTCTTCGGCAGCACCTCCCAAACTCTACCACCTAGAAGAACAAGGGCAGCAGGTGCAAGGGAACACCACCATCTCCAAGTTCCCCTTCAAGTCACATAGCATCTTGACTTGGAGCTATATCGCCATTCCTTCATTGTCACTGGGTCTAAATCCTGGAACTCCCTCCCTAACAGCACTGTGGGAGTATCTTCACCACACGGACTGCAGCGGTTCAAAAAGGTGGCTCACAATCACCTTCTCGAGGGCAACTAGGGATGGGCAATAAATGCTGGCCTTGCCAGTGAATCCCATGAATGAATTATTTTTTAAAAGCTCCACTGTAGAGTACACCAGGGCGAGTAGCCGTCCGGAGGGTTTGAGCGTCTGCTCCTCATGTGGATCCGACGAGTTTCTGGATCAAGTTGACCCTACTCTTTAGTTTCTTCCCAAGGTTCTGGAGATGTTGTCTATATGACAGGGGGTGAGCAAGTGTGACTCTTAAAAAGGAGCAGTTTTTGGCATGGTTTACCTCTGCGCCGTAAAAGGAGGCTTTCAAAGCTTGGTTTGCTTGTCAAAGGACACTGAACTTGTCGTTAAATCAACCTCCCAGTGACAGTAGCAAACCAAGCAAATTAGGGAAACTGTAATGTGATTGGAGAGCCACCAGTAAAAGGGTTAGGTAAGTTACGTGATCGAGGTGCTGTATTCTGTAATGTAATTGGTCACATGTAGGGCCATTTTATATTTACTGAGAAAAAATAATCTGACAATGCTAGTCATCACAAGTGACAAATACATGAGTTATATCATATTTCTCCTGTCTATTAGTCAAATTTTATTCCTATCTTAATGTAAAATGCTTAGAAAGCAGTGGTTACACTGCAGATACGGATTTGAGCTACACAGAGCTGAGAGCGCTGAGTTACACTGATTATTCCGTGGCACTTTGATCAGGGTAAGTGCCGCTCTCTGCATGTGTCCTTACACACAATTGCAGATGTCCGCACACTGACATCTGAATGCTAGTTACACTAGTGAAAAGCTGGTTCCAGAAGGATCCCTTCACTGCCACTAAAACATTCTCACATTGTTGACCAGTTTAACATTGGTTTGCATTGGTTGTCCTTATGGTGCAGCTGGTGTGAAGCCAATGCAGTGAGAGCTACCTCCTCCAGATTTCTCACCACTTGCCCAAATTCAATGCATTGTCCCATTCGGTGACTTAGAGTCATAACGGCACAGAAGGAGGTCATTCGGCCCATCGAGTCCATGCCAGCTCTCTGTAGAGCAATCCAGTCAGTCCCATTCCCCCGCTCTATCCCTGCAAGTTTATTTCCCACCAGCGCCTATCCAATTTTCTTTTGAAATCATTGATCATCTCCACTTCCACCACCCTCGTTGGCAGCGAGTTCCAGGTCATTGCCACTTGCTGCGTAAAAAAGTTCTTCCTCACATCCCCCCTGTATCTCTTGCCCAAAACCTTAAATCTGTGTCCCCTAGTCGTTGTACCATCAACTAGTGGGAACAGCCTTACCGTCATAATCTTGTACACCTCTATCAAATCTCCCCTCAACCTCCTTTGCTCCGAGGAGAACCACCCCAGCTTCTCCAGCCTAACCTTGGAGCTAAAACCCCTCATTCCTGGAACCATTCTAGTTTATACAACTGGTTTTGTATTGATGGGATATGAATAACAACACTGATCCAAAACAAAACCTGCAGCATAACTGGGCCAAAAGGGATACACAACTGAAGGTTGCTTTTTTGACGATGAAGGTT
This sequence comes from Somniosus microcephalus, assembly GCF_052327205.1. NCBI lineage: Eukaryota > Metazoa > Chordata > Chondrichthyes > Squaliformes > Somniosidae > Somniosus > Somniosus microcephalus. Next base: position 58,934,530 of record NC_140998.1, read on the forward strand.
CAGTGTGAATTTGTGGGATTCAGACGGCCATGTAAACTGCCTCAACTTCCCCCCTGTCGTTTATGACTTGGCCTCAACTCCTCACATGCGGTTTGCTTTTCTGTTCGACTCCCAGCTATTGTTTATTCCCTGTGTCGATGCCACGTGATGTTTTAATGCTCACATTTGGGGAATTTCTATTGCTTCACAAAACAGACAGACAGGAGGCCCCGCAGTCATTCATCCATCCATCAATGAAAAGTGGGAAAGCCTCATTTTAGGGAAATAAAAGGTTGATTATCTCAACACCAAACAGAAATGGAAGTGCCCAGAGCATGTTGTAACTCAATGATTCAGATCCTTATTGGAAAGGGCATGCAGCAAATTAGATATTTTTTTCCTCAAAATGTGCAGATCAATACCATGTGAGGCAGATCCCTGGGCACATGAATAGCTCGAAGTAAATAGAGTCTCGTTATATACAAGTACAAGATTATAGGAGGCCAAATACAAATTTTCCATTATATTTTTGCCATGTTAGTAGCATTTTATTTTAGGCCTCAGACGGAGAATTTCACTGCCCACAGGATTGATATTTCACATATGTGAAAAATTACAAATGATAATTCACACTGTGAACAACATCCACCAGAAGCTGTACACACTGTTCCTGATGAAATATGAGCTCAGATTCTAGCTGCACAGCTGGAGAATGAACAGAATCTTTCACTTTTGACAGGCAGTTGCAGGTTTTCTTTCACTCCTGCAAAAGAGCTCGAGTTTGGAAAAGCCAACCTTGACTTACCACCAACAGTAGGCTAACTTCGAGTTACACCACCTGCGGGTCAGAGCTTCACTGCTTTATTGCAGGCAGCTCTTTCAGGAACAACAATTTGCATTTATACAGCGTCTTTAACATAGAAAAAACAGCCCAAAGCGCTTCACTGAGGCGTAATCAGGCAAAAATCGACACCAAGTTAATGAAAGAGATATTAGGTGGGGTGACCAAAAGCTTGATCAGAGGTGTGTTTTAAGAAGGGTCTGAAAGGAAGAAAGAAAGGTGGAGGGCCTTATGGAATTCCAGAGCACAGGGTCAAGGGTCAAGGCTGCTGCAGGTACGATTGGTAATCGTGGGCAAAGTGGGGGCGGGGGGGGTGCATTGTACAAGATGCCAGAGTCAGAGGGGTGGAAAGCTCTGGGGAGGGGGGGGGAGGTGGAGGGGAGCAGGGGGAGTGGGGTGTAAATAGTGCTGGAATACAGAGATAGGGAGAAGCAAGGCCATGAAGGGATTTAAACACAAGGACGAGCATTTTAAATTTGAGGTAATGGGGGACCAGGAGCCAATGTAGGTCAGTAAAACAAGATTAATGGGTCAGCAGGACTTGGTAAGGAATAGGATACAGGCAGCAGAGTTTCGGATGAGCTGATGTTTACACAGCTTGGAGGATGGATAGCCAGGAGTGCATTGAATTGTTCAGTCAGGAGGTGACAAACAATGGGCAAGAGTTTCAGGAGCAGATGAGCTGAGACAGGGGAGAAGGCAGGTGACTGAGGTGGAAATGGGGAGTCTTTATGAGGGAGAGTCAAAAGCTCAGCTTAGGGTTGAATAGGATGCTGAGGTTGACAACAGTCTGGTTCAACTTGAGACAGTGGCTGGGGAGGGGCACGGAATCCGTGGCAGATGTACGGAGTTGGTGGTGGGGACCAAAATGAATGGCTTCGGTCTTCCAGTGTTTAACTGGAGGAAATTGTGGCTCATCCAAGACCGGATGTCGGACATTCAGTCCGACAGCACAGAGGCAGTGGAGAGGTAGAGGGTCTGGCCAATGTGGACTGGGATCAGCTATTTGAAGGAAAATCCACATCGGAGCAATGGGAGTCTTTCAGAAAGGAAATTGAGAGAGTACAATGGCAACATGTTCCCGTAAAGGTCAAGGGTGGGACCAACAAGCCCAGGGAACCTTGGATGTCAAGGGATATACGAGAATGGATTAGGAAAAAAAGGGGGGCTTTTGGCAGATACAAAGGACTAAAGACAGAGGAAGCCCTAGAGGAGTATAAAAAGTGCAGGGGGATACTTAAAAAAGAAATTAGGAGAGCGAGGAGGGGCCATGAAATAACACTGGCGAGCTAAATAAAGGAAAATCCTAAGGTGTTTTATAAGTATATTAAGGGCAAGAGGATAACTAGGGAAAGAGTAGGGCCCATTAGGGACCAAAGTGGCAAGCTGTGTGTAGAGCCAGAAGATGTAGGTGGGGTTTTAAATGAATTTTTTGCATCTGTGTTCACTATGGAGAAGGACGATGTGGGCATAGAAATCGGGCAGGCAGACTGTGATATACTTGAACATATTAGAATCGAGAGGGAAGAGGTACTAGTGGTTTTAGCAGGCTTAAAAGTGGATAAATCCCCAGGCCCGGACAAGATGTATCCCAGGCTACTATGTGAGGCAAAGGAGGAGATTGCAGGGGCTCTGACACAAATTTTCAGAACCTCTCTGGCCATAGGGGATGTGCCAGAGGACTGGAGAATAGCGAACGTAGTACCATTATTCAAGAAGCGTAGTAGGGATAAACCAGGGAATTACAGGCCAGTGAGCCTAACATCAGTGGTAGGGAAATTATTGGAAAAAATTCTGAGGGACAGAATTAGTCTCCACTTGGAGAGGCAAGGATTAATTAGGGATAGCCAGCATGGCTTTGTCAAGGGAAGATCATGTCTGACCAATTTGATTCAATTTTTCGAGGGGGTGACTAGGTGTGTGGATGAGGGTAGTGCAGTGGATGTGGTTTACATGGATTTCAGTAAGGCTTTTGATAAAGTCCCGCATAGGAAACTGGTCAGGAAGGTAAGAGCCCATGGGATCCAGGGTACCTTGGCATATTGGATCCAAAACTGGCTTAGTGGCAGAAGGCAGAGGGTGATGGTGGAAGGTTGTTTTTGTGACTGGAAGCCTGTGTCCAGTGGGGTACCACAGGGATCGGTGCTGGGTCCCTTGCTGTTTGTGGTCTACATTAATGATTTGGATGTGAATGTAAAAGGTATGATCAGTAAGTTCGCAGATGACACGAAAATTGGTGGGGTGGTAAATAGTGAGGAGGGAAGCCTCAGGCTACAGGACGATATAGATGGGTTGGTCAGATGGGCGGAACAGTGGCAAATGGAATTTAACCCTGAAAAGTGTGAGATGATGCATCTTGGATGGACTAACAAGGCAAGGGAATACACAATGAATGGTAAGACCCTAGGAAAGACAGAGGATCAGAGGGACCTTGGTGTGCATGTACATAGATCCCTGAAGGCAGCAGAACAGGTGGATAAGGTGGTTAAAAAGGCATATGGGATACTTGCCTTCATTAGCCGAGGCATAGAATATAAGAGCAGGGAGGTTATGATGGAGCTGTACAAAATGCTGGTAAGGCCACAGCTGGAGTACTGTGTGCAGTTCTGGTCGCCACACTATAGGAAGGATGTGATTGCTTTGGAGAGGGTGCAGAGGAGATTTACCGGGATGTTACCTGGGCTGGAGCGCTTCAGCTATGAAGAAAGACTGGACAGGCTGGGGTTGTTTTCCTTGGAGCAGAGAAGGCTGAGGGGGGACCTGATTGAGGTGTACAAAATTATGAGGGGCATAGATAGGGTAGATAGAAAGGAACTTTTTCCCTTAGTAGAGGGGTCAATAACAAGGGGCATAGATTCAAGGTAAGGGGTAGGAGGTTTAGAGGGGATTTGAGGAAAAACTTTTTCACCCAGAGGGTGGTTGGAATCTGGAACTCACTGCCTGAAAGGGTGGTAGAGGCAGGAACCCTCACAACATTCAAGAAGTATTTGGATGAGCACTTGAAATGCCATAGCATACAAGGCTATGGACCAAATGCTGGAAAATGGGATTAGATTAAATAGGACTTGATGGCCAGCGTGGACGCAATGGGCCGAAGGGCCTCTTTCTGCGCTGTATAACTCTATGACTCTATGACTCTATGTGCGTCGTCAGCGTGCAAGCTGGCTCTATGTCTGCAGATGAGGTTGTCCAAAGGGACAGCATGTAGATTTGGAAGAGGTGCGGGACAAAGATTGATTCTTGTGGGATTCCAGAATGGTGCAGGACTGAGAAGAGAAACAATTGCTTTAGTTGTGATTGGATAGGTAAGAGTGGGACCAAGCGAGGGCAGTCCCACTGAGCTGGACAACAGTGGAGAGTTGTTTGTGGAGGCTGGTGTGGTCGGCCATGTCAGAGGCTGCAGAGAGAACGAGGAGGGAAAATGTACCAAGGTCACAGTCACAGAGGAGGTCATTTGGGACTTTGATTCGGGCAGTTTCAGTACTCTGGCAGGTGTTGAAAGTTGAGTGGAGAGATTCAAACATAGAGTTGATGGAAAAATGCATACAAATTTGATTCATCCATCATCTGAACCTTTATCTGGCATTATAGAAGTTTTCCAATTATTTGACATTATCCTGTATGAGACTAGAATGATACATGTATTTATCTTTCACAGTCAATAGGCTGACTATTTTAAGCAGTTACGGTAATTGCAAACTATTACCCTCCCCTAAATATAGTCACTTCAATTAAGGTTTGAAAAGAAGAATTCAACAACAGAACTTTAATCACATGTTTTATAAATTCAATTTAAACACAGTAAGGTCAAACTAAACGGCAGAGCAAAACACAGTAATTAGATACATCTGATTCAAAAATAATTCAGTGAATTTTTGTAAAGGTTAAAGATGACTTAGCAATGTAGACAATTAGTCGTCATAGGCTTAGTGGGTAAAAGGGGAAATAATTGATATGATAATATAGACAGCTGCCTATTCTGCTGAAATCAGGTGTGGAAATATTGAGGGTGCTTGGAGTTGGAAACAGGTCAGGCTTCATGCAGGGTGCAATAGATTTCTGTTAGGTAAGGGTATCAAGGGATATGGAGCAAAGGCAGGTAAATTGAGTTGAGGTACAGATCAGCCATGATATAATTGAATGGCAGAGCAGGCTCGAAGGGCTGAATGGCCTACTCCTGTACCTAACGTTCCTAGAGTTATAATTTGGGAAAATATAATTGCTTATTATCTTCCAGCGCTTGGAAGGTTAGAGTATAAACAGGAAGAACTGTAAATGTATTCACTGTAGTTAGATGTTAGATAACATTTGTCACAGATTAGCTTCAACTTAATATCTCATCTTACAGACTGTGGAATCTCCATTATCTGCTATAATGGAGGGAAATCTCCAGCAAATAATTGAAATTAATGGATAATGAATCCCAAATTTTGGGCTTACACATATGGTACAGCAACACTCTAGGGACAGGAATAAAAACAAATACATTGAATTGAATCTTTTTTGGGACATAAGGTTGATTATATTGGTCTATATGGTTCAGTCCACACTGCACATTGCATTTACTAAGAATAGATTGGTGTTAGCAGGCTATTTAATGAGGTGATGTCCCAAGTCTTGCAAAAGTTTTGGTGGATAAATTGGGAAAGCAGATAATTAGAATACAGATAATGGAGGTTTCATTTCATGTATCAAAATTCATCAATAAGTCTAAAGGTGCAGCTACTTAACTGTCTGAATATCCCACTCCACTCCTGATGTGGTCAGCTTCGGCTATCTCTTATCACTCAATAAATGTCTGTCTGCAGCATCTGTACTCTCCATCCCATGTCTGCTCCTCACTGGCTGCCAGCAACAGGAAGCACTCTGGGACAAAGGATGCTGTAATAGACCCCAAGTGTAAGTGAGATGAGTAAGCTGCTCTCAATGGTTCTGGGACATTAGGAAAGCCCTACTCCTACACGGCTCCCTGTATTGCTGCATTGGCATTTCAGGTAGAAGCAAGATCTCACATGGAGAAGGTGGGGTGTTGACACTTATTATGAGGGTGTGATGTTGATAAATAAGTGGTAGGATTTGGAATCCAGGTAATACAGGAAACTCTCATTTAAACGGCACCTAAATATCTGGAATTCTCTATTAACCGGCAAAATTCTCACTCCGAAAACAATACCTCAATAACCGGCAATGTTACCGAGTCAGAGTCTCCCGCGGTTGCCGAGTTAGTCAGTGGGGGTAGTTCTCCAAACTGCCACTACTCGGCTTCTTGGTGCTGTGGGAAGTCAGAACACCTCAATACCCCTGTAATAGGAATCTGACTCTCCCGCGCTGCCAGTAGTCTCTTCTGATCCGTCATTTTACAGGGGTACTGTGTGTCTCCCACGCTGCTGGTAGTCATTGCATTGCATTACCCTCAACTGGCAGTACTGTACTTAATCAAGCATCTTCTACCATCCATTTAACACAACATTCTGTAGGTGAGTACCCAATTACTGTATACTGCACATTTCTTGATTTTCTTATTTTTCTTTGTTAAAAATAGCCTCGGTAGATAACCCTCTCCGTCATCCGGAATTTTTGATCAACCGGCAACACGCCGGTCCCGTCGGTGCCGGATAACAAAGAGTTTCCTCTACATAGATAGTGGTGGAATCTTAGAGATGAGCAGGCATGGGAGAAAATGTGAAAACCTGAGCAGATAGAAGAGGGAAGGTTTCGGAGGCATGCGGGAGGTGGAGGAGGAAATTCTTACCCATTGTTTTCAAAACTGTGGGGGGAAAAACATACCTTTCCTGAGTCAAGCATGACCTGAGGAAGGGTGCTATTCTATGACAAAGATTCCTTGACATCTTCTCCACTCCTGTTTTCTGTAGTGTGTGTGTATGAGAAAGACAATTTTCCCCCTCCTGAATGCATCGACTCTTGCTGGGGAATGGTTCCAAAGTTACAAGCCATTGGTTAGTGCCTCACACAAATGGGCATTCTTTAGTTGTGAGCCTGGACAAGCAGTCAGCAGACAATCCAATTGGGGAGGCCATTACTAGGAATGGTAGCATAGTGGTAATGTTACTGAGCTAGTAATCCAAAGGCCTGGACTAATAATCCGTGAAACGAGAGTTCAAATCCCACCACGCCAGCTGAGGAATTTAAAATTCAGTTAATTAAATAAATCTGGAATAAAAGCTAGTATCAGTAATGGTAACCATGAAGCTATCGGACTGTCATGAAAACCCATCTAGTTCACCAATGTCCTTTATCTGCCTTCCTTACCTGGTCTGACTCCAGACCCACCTAACAAATCACTCAGTTGTAACAAACCACGACGAAACACAATAATAGTAAGATTAAAACCGGATGAACCACTTGGCACTGGCTACGGACATGACAACAGCACACCCAGCCCAGTTAACCCTGCAAAGTCCTCCTCACCAACATCTGGGAACTTGTGCCAAAATTGGAAGAGCTGTCAAGCAAAAGCCTGACTGGCAGTCATACTCACAGAATCATACCTTTCAGCCAATGTATGTCCTGTCCCACCAGCAGGACAGACCCACCAAGGGTGGTGGCACAGTATACATTCGGGAGGGAGTAGACCCTGGGAGTCCTCAACATTGACTCCGGACCCCATGAAGTCTCATGGCCTCAGGTCAAGCATGGACAAGGAAACCTCCTGCTGATTACCACCTACCGCCCTCCCTCAGCTGATGAATCAGTACTCCTCCATGTTGAAGAAGCACTGAGAGTAGCAAGGGCACAGAATTTACTCTGGGTGGGGGACTTCAATGTCCATCACCAAGAGTGGCTCAGTAGCACCACTACTGGCTGAGTCCTGAAGGACACAGCTGCTGGACTGGGTCTGCGACAGGTGGTGAGAAAACCAACACAAGGGGAAAACTATTTGATTTCTTCCTCACCAATGCATCTGTCCATGACAGTATTGGTAGCAGTGACCACCGCAAAGTCATTGCGGAGATGAAGTCCCGCCTTCACACTGAGGACACCCTCCATCGTGTTGTGTGGTACTACCACCATGCTAAATGGGATAGATTCAGAACAGATCTAACAGCTCAAAACTGGGCATCCATGAGGCGCTGTGGGCCATCAGCAGCAGCAGAATTGTATTCCACCACAATCTGTAACCTCATGGCCCGGCATAGCCCTCACTCTACCATTACCATCAAGTCAGGGGACCAACCCTGGTTCAACAACGAGTGTAGAAGAGCATGCCGGGAGCAGCACCAGGCATACCTAAAAATGAGGTGCCAACCTGGGGAAGCTGCAACACAGGACTACATGCATGCTAAGAAGCAAAAGCAGCATGCTATAGACAGGGCTAAGCGATCCCACAATCAACGGATCAGATCAAAGCTCTGCAGTCCTGCCATATCCCGACGTGAAGGGTGGACCATTAAACAACTAACTGGAGGGAGGGGGCTCCATGAATATCCCCATCCTCAATGATGGTGGAGCCCAGCACGTGAGTGCAAAAGACAAGACTGAAGCACTTGCAACCATCTTCAGTCTGAAGTGCCGAGTGGATGATTCATATCGGCCTTCTCCTGAGGTCCCCATCATCGTAGAAGCCAGTCTTCAGCCAATTTGATTCACTGCACGTGATAGCAAGAAACAGCTGAGCACACTGGATACAACAAAGGCTATGGGCCCCGACAACAACCCTGCTGTTGTGCTGAAGACTTGTGCTCCAGAACTAGCCACGCCTCTAGCCAAGCTGTTCCAGTACAGCTACAACACTGGCATCTACCCGACAATGTGGAAAACTGCCCAGGTATGTCCTGTCCACAAAAAGCAGGACAAATCCAATCCGGCCAATTACCACTCCATCAGTCTACTCTCAAGCATCAGCAAAGTGATGGAAGGTGTCATCGACAGTGCTATCAAGTGGCACTTACTCACCAATAACCTGCTCACTGATGCCCAGTTTGGGTTCCGCCAAGACCACTCGGCTCCTGACCTCATTACAGCCTTGGTCCAAACATGGACAAAGGAGCTGAATTCCAGAGGTGAGGTCAGAGTGACTGCCCTTGACATCAAGGCAGCATTTGACCAAGTGCGGCATCAAGGAGCCCTAGTAAAACTGAAGTCAATGGGAATCGGGGGGAAAACGCTCCACTGGCTGGGGTCATACCTAGCACAAAGGAAGATGGTTGTGGTGGTTGGAGCTCAATCATCGCTGCAGGAGTTCCTCAGGGCAGTGTCCTAAGCCCAACCATCTTCAGCTGCTTCATCAATGACCTTCCCTCCATCATAAGGTCAGAAAAGGGGATGTTCGCTGATGACTGCACAGTGTTCAGTGCCATTCACAACTCCTCATACAATGAAAATATCCATGCCCGCATGCAACAAGACTTGGACAACATTCAGGCTTGGGCTGATAAGTGGCAGGTAACATTCGCGCAACACAAGTGCCAGGCAATGACTATCTCCAACAAGCGAGGGTCCAACCAGCGCCCCTTGACATTCAAAGGCATTACCATCGCCGAATCCCCTACCAGAATAAGTGAGGGGAGGTTTCCGGTGGAGAGAAATCTAGAATACTAAAGAGATAAGACAAGGAAGCAGTGCAGGAAAGTGACTGGCGTAAGGATAACCAAATTGCGTCAGGAAGGGACAGAGCGCACAAACAAAAGATTGCACTAACAAATAGGGTCCGGGTGAGAAAAAATGGTAATAAGACAAATAAGGCCATAGTACAAAAAAATGTTCAGATGTTTAAAAAGGTTGAAAAGACAAATCTAAAGGCATTGTATCTGAATGCACGAAGCATTCGTAATAAGGTAGACGAATTAACAGCACAAATAGATGTAAACGGATATGATATAATTGCGATTACAGAGACATGGCTGCAAGGTGACCAAGGCTGGGAGCTGAATATCCAAGGATATTCAATATTTAGGAAGGACAGGCAAAAAGAAAAAGGAGGTGGGTTGGCGTTATTAGTAAAGGGTGAAATCAGAGCAATAGTGAGAAAGGATATTGGCTCAGAAAATCAAGATGTAGAATCAGTCTGGGTGGAGCTAAGAAGCACCAAGGGGCAGAAAACATTGGTGGGAGTTGTGTATAGGCCTCCAAACAGTAGTGGTAATGTAGGGGATGGCATCAAACAGGAAATTAGAGATGCATGTAACAAGGGTACTATAGTAATCATGGGTGATTTTTATCTACATATAGACTGGCCAAACCAAATTAACAATAATACAGGTAGACTATCCTTTATCCGAACTTCCGAAAACCGAAAACCCCTAAAAACCAAAAGTTTTTTTGTTCAGCGTAAGTCGTGCGCACGACATGACCAGAGTGGCGCACGACTTACGCTGAGCAGGGCAGAGGGTCACAGAGTTCCCTCCTAGGTAGGAGATTGCAGGCTGAGCCGGGCAGTGTGAAGGAGGTACCGGGAGAGTGAACCCAACAATACAGCGGCCCGTCCGATAGCTGCAGCGGCCCGTCCGATATTCTATTCTCCCCCCGACCCGACCCGAACCGAACCACGGCCCGTCCGATATTCTTTTCTCCCGACCCGACCCGAACCGCGGCCCGTCCGATATTCTTTTCTCCCCCCCGGACCGCCCCCAACCCCGACCCCCCACCCCCCGGACCCGACCCCCCCGCCCCCCCGACCTGAACTGCGGCCCGTCCGATATTCATTTCTCTGCCCCCACCCGACCCCCGACCTCATTTGCGGGCCAGCTTAGTAGGAGTCAGCCGATATCCGGCTTTCCAAAGAAGCAGGAAGGGGAATGAGACATGGAACAGTCGCAAGAGGTAGCCTGAACTTTTACAATTTACATTAAATACAAATTTCCCAGTCTTATAATAATACCTTCTGAAATCCGAAAAATTCCAAAAACCAAAACTCAGCTGGTCCCAAGGCTTTCGGATAAGGGATAGTGTACCTGTACTGTGGAGGATGAATTCCTGGAGTGTATACGAGATGGTTTTTCAGACCAGTACATTGGGGAGCCAACTAGGGAACAGGCTATCCTAGATTGGGTATTGTGCAATGAGAAGGGGTTAATTAATAATCTTGTTGTGCGGGGTCCTTTAGGGAAGAGTGACTATAACATGATAGAATTCTTCATTAAGATGGAAAGTGAAGAAGTCCAATCTGAAACTGGGGTCCTAAATCTAAACAAAGGAAACTACGAAGGTATGAGGAGTGAGTTGGCTATGATATGAGCGAATTTGGCTAGGACAAATAAAATTAGAGAGTTAAATGCGTGGCTCAAAGACTGGTGTGGGAGAAATGGGTTTTGCTTCCTGGGACACTGGCACCAGTACTGGGGCAGGAGGGAGCTGTTCCGTTGGGACGGGCTTCACTTGGCCAGTGCTGGGACTAGAGTCCTGGCGGATCATATAACTAGGGCTGTAGCGAGGGCTTTAAACTAACTAGTGGGGGGGAGGTTCCTAGAGAGCAAATAATACAAATGACAACAGAGAAGGTCATAGACTCAGGTAGCAGTGGGGAAATTAAAAACCAGAGCATGTCAAGAAGGGGCAGAAGGTATGGAGTAAAAGGTAAAGTAATAAAAAGGGCAAAAGCAGGAACTAAGTGTCACAAAACATCTTTGAAAGTTCTCTATCTGAATGCACGTAGCATTCGTAACAAAATAGATGAGTTAATGGCACAAATAATTACATATGGGTATGATCTTGTGGCCATTACAGAAACATGGCTGCAGGGTGACAATGCCTGGGAATTAAACATACCAGGTTATTTAACGATCAGGAAGGACAGGCAGGAAGGAAGGGGAGGTGGGGTGGCTATGTTAATAAAGGAAGGAATCACTGTAATACAGAGAAATGATATTGGGTCAAAAGATCAGGACAATGAAACAGTTTGGGTGGAGGTAAGGAATAATAAGGGGAAAAAAACACTAGTGGGCGTAGTCTATAGGCCTCCGAACTGTGGCAACTCTGTTGGATGGAGTATCAATCAGGAAATAGTTGAGGCTTGTAATAAGGGAACATCTATAATTATGGGGGATTTTAACTATCACATTAATTGGACAAATCAAATTGGGCAGGGCTGCCTTGAGGATGAGTTCATTGAGTGTATTAGGGATGGGTTTCTTGAGCAGTATGTAACTGAACCGACCAGGGGGCAAGCAACCTTAGATCTGGTCCTGTGTAACGAGACAGGATTAATTAAAAATGTCCTAGTAAAGGATCCCCTTGGAATGAGTGACCATAACATGGTTGAATTCCATGTTCAATTAGAGGGTGAGAAGGTTGGATCTCAAACAAGCATGCTAAGCTTGAATAAAGGAGACTATGAAGGTATGAGAGCGGAATTGAGTAGAGTGGATTGGGAAAATAGATTAAAGGGTAAGACGATACATGATCAGTGGTGTACACTTAAGGAGTTATTTTACAACTTCCAAAAAATATATATTCCACTGAGAAGAAAAGGGTGTAAAAGAAAAGACAGCCATCCGTGGCTAAGTAAAGAAATTAAGGATAGTATTCGACTAAAAACAAGGGCATATAAGGTAGCCAAATCTAGTGGGAGGATAGAGGATTGGGAAAACTTTAAAAGACAGCAAAAAATAACAAAAAGATTGATTAAGAAAGGGAAGATAGATTATGAAAGTAAATTAGCAAAAAATATAAAAACAGATAGTAAGAGTTTTTATAGTTATATAAAAAGAAAAAGGGTGGCTAAAGTAAATGTTGGTCCCTTAGAGGATGGGACCGGGAAATTAATGGTGGGAAATATGGAGATGGCAAAAACACTGAATGAATATTTTATATCAGTCTTTACAGTAGAAGACACTAAGAATATCCCAACATTGGACAAACAGGGGGCTAAAGGGGTGGAGGAGCTAAACACGATCAAAATCACTAAGGAAGTGGTACTCGGTAAAATAATGGGACTCAAGGCAGATAAATCACCTGGACCTGATGGCTTACATCCTAGGGTCTTGAGGGAAGTGGCGGTAGGGATTGTGGATGCATTGGTAATAATTTTCCAAAACTCCCTGGACTCGGCAATGGTCCCGGCAGACTGGAAAACTGCTAATGTAACACCCTTATTTAAAAAGGGCAGTAGACAGAAGGCTGGAAACTATAGACCGGTTAGCCTAACATCTGTGGTAGGTAAAATTTTGGAGTCCATTATTAAGGAGACAGTAACAGGACATTTGGATAATCATAATTTAATAGGACAAAGTCAGCATGGTTTTATGAAGGGGAAGTCATGTTTGACAAATTTGCTGGAGTTCTTTGAGGAAGTAACATATAGGGTGGATAAAGGGGAACCAGTGGACGTAGTGTATTTAGACTTCCAAAAGGCATTTGACAAGGTGCCACACAAAAGATTATTGCTTAAGATAAAAAATCACGGGATTGGGGGTAATATTCTGGCATGGATAGAGGATTGGCTATCTAACAGAAGGCAGAGAGTTGGGATAAATGGTTCATTCTCAGACTGGCAATCAGTAACTAGTGGTGTTCCACAGGGGTCAGTGCTGGGTCCCCAACTCTTTACAATCTATATTAACGATTTGGAGGAGGGGACCGAGTGTAACATATCAAAGTTTGCAGATGATACTAAGATGGGGGGGAAAGTAGTGAGTGAGGAGGACATAAAAAACCTTCAAGGGGACATAGACAGGCTAAGTAAGTGGGCAGAGATTTGGCAGATGGAATACAATACTGGGAAGTGTGAGGTTATGCACTTTGGCAGGAAAAATCGTAGAGCAAGTTATTATCTTAATGGCAAGGGACTGGAAAGTACTGAAGTACAAAGGGATCTGGGGGTCCTGGTGCACGAAACTCAAAAGGTTAGTATGCAGGTGCAGCAAGTGATTAAGAAGGCCAATGGAATGTTGGCTTTCATTGCTAGGGGGATAGAATATAAAAATAGGGAGGTATTGCTTCAGTTGTACAAGGTATTGGTGAGACCGCACCTGGAATACTGCGTACAGTTTTGGTGTCCATACTTAAGAAAGGACATACTTGCTCTCGAGTCAGTACAAAGAAGGTTCACTCGGTTAATCCCGGGGATGAGGGGATGGACATATGAGGAGAGGTTGAGTAGATTGGGACTCTACTCATTGGAGTTCAGAAGAATGAGAGGCGATCTTATTGAAACATATAAGATTGTGAAGGGGTTGGATCGGGTGGATGCAGGGAAGATGTTCCCGATGATGGGTGAAACTAGAACTAGGGGGCATAGTCTTAGAATAAGGGGCTGCTCTTTCAAAACTGAGATGAGGAGGAACTACTTCACTCAGAGGGTGGTAGGTCCATGGAATATGCTGCCCCAAAAAGCTGTAGAAGCTACATCATTACATAAATTTAAAACAGAAATAGACAGTTTCCTAGAAGTAACGGGAATTAAGGGTTACGGGGAGCGGGCAGGAATTTGGACATGAGTCTAGGTTCGGATCGGTCATGGCCCTGTGGGTAGCGGAGCGGGCCCAGGGGCCGTGTAGCCTGATCCTGCTCCTATTTCGTGTGTCTAATTCTGTTAGATGCAGGAGATGGTTCTGTGATAGTGGATTGGCAGTTAGGATCAGATCAGCCATGATCTTATTGAATGGCGGAGCAGGCTCGAGGGGCCGATTGGCCTACTCCTGCTCCTATTTCTTATGTTCTTATGTTCTTATAGATTGGGCAGCTTCATTAAAAGGCATGACAGTGGATAGGCAATGGCTAACATTTAAGGAACGAATGCATGAATTGCAATAGTTATATGTTCCTGTCTGGCTCAAAAACTCAAAAGAAAAAGCGGCCCAACCATGGCTAACAAAAGAAATTAAGGATAGTATTAGATCCAAAGAAGGGTCATATAAAGTTGCCAGAAAAAGTAGCAAGCCTGAGGTTTGGGAGCAGTTTAGAGTTCAGCAAAAAAGGACCAAGAGATTGATTAAGAGGGGAAAAATAGAGTATGAGAGTAAACATGCAAGGAACATAAAAGCAGACTGTAAAAGCTTCTACAAGTATGTAAAAGAAAAAGATTAATGAAGACAAATGTAGGTCCCTTACAGTCAGAAATGGGAGAATTTAAAATGGGGAACAAGGAAATGACAGAGCAATTAAACAAATACTTTGGTTCTGTCTTCACAGAAGAGGACACAAATAACATCCCAGAAATGCTAGGGAACCAAGGGGGAGAAATTCGGTATCGCCCCATTTGGGGCGCAATTATCGGCCGGGCGCAAAGATTAGCGCCTGCCGCTAATTATCGCCTCCGACAGCAAACTTGGCTTTTATCGCCCCTGGAGGCGATTGGAGCGATAAATCAGGCGCTGCACAACTCTCTTAAGGCGCTAAGGCCGAGGAGTGAGGCGCTACCTCACAGCGCTGGCGAAGCTCATGTGATTTCAGTCAGCAATGTAACACAGACACACTGACAGCATCCAGCTCATAAAGGGGAGGTCTGACGAATTAAATCTGTTTCTCTCTTCACAGATGCTGCTTGACCTGTTGAGTTTCTCCTGCATTTTCTGTTTTTATCTTAAAGGGGAGGGTTGATCTTGCTCTGCATCCACATGCTGCTCATTGCAGCCTTGAATCTCGGCCTGTACATCAAATCTGCTGGAAAGGACAATGGAGAGAACCAGGGGAACAGCTCAGAGTGCAGACCCCATAGTCTCTTCTAAATCGATACAAGGAACGGCAAATCAAAACCAACCTGCAAAGTGCTGCTCAGTACCCAAAACTCCTTCACACAGTGTTGAATCTCTCCAGAAGTCTCTCTCTCTCTCAGAATGTGTGGTGCAAAAATGTCACCGACAAAAAAAGGCAGGAAGTGGTCGCCTTTAAATGGCGCTCCCCTCGTCCCTTTCTGACAGCATAACGCTCCCCTCAACCTGTCGTTGCTAGCGGCAGGCGGAAAGGCAGGGGGCGCCACTCAATTTCCGGTCCGGGACGCTAATGGGGCGTTGCGCACTCGACTGACGTCAGGATCTGCCGGTGCAGGAGATCATGGCGGTATTGTTTTGCGCTGCCACGAAATGTCCGGTCAATTTCGCGAGAGGCGCAGATATCGCCGCGCCCGGGCGCTAGTTGCTTTGCGTCCCACTTAGCACCCTCTTAAGGTGCTAACGGGTGGCACTACCAACTGAATTTTTCCCCCCCAAGTGTCTAGTGAGAATGAGGAATTAAAGGAAATTAGTATTAGTAAAAAAATAGTGCTGGAGAAATTAATGGGACTGAAAGCCGATAAATCCCCAGGGCCTAATAATCTGCATGCCAGAGTAATAAAAGAGGTAGCCATGGAAATAATTGATGCATTGGTTGTCATCTTCCAAAATTCTATGGGGGGAAACATTTGGTGACAAGTTGAGTGAGATACATGGCAGATGCAGCATAACATGGATAAATGTGAAGTTATCCACTTCGGTAGGAAAAACAGAAAGGCAGAGTATTATTTAAATGGTGATAGATTGGGAAATGTTGATGTACAAAGGGACCTGGGTGTCCTTGTACACCAGTCACTGAAAGCAAACATGCAGGTGCAGCAAGCAGTTAGGAAGGCAAATGGTATGTTGGCCTTCATTGCAAGAGGATTTGAGTACAGGAGCAAGGATGTCTTACTACAGTTATACAGGGCCTTGGTGAGACCACACCTGGAGTACTGTGTGCAGTTTTGATCTCCTTACCTAAGAAAGGTTATACTTGCCATAGAGGGAGTGCAGCAAAGGTTCACTAGACTGATTCCTGGGATGGCAGGACTGTCATATGAGGAGAGATTGGGTCGACTAGGCCTGTATTCACTAGAGTTTAGAAGAATGAGAGGGGATCTCATTGAAACGTATAAAATTCTGACAGGGCTAGACAGACTGGATTCAGGGAGGATGTTTCCCCTGGCTGGGGGGTCTAGAACGAGGGGTCACAGTCTCAGGATACAGGGTAGGACATTTAGGACTGAGAGGAGGAGAAATTTCTTCACTCAGAGGGTGGTGAACCTGTGGAATTCTCTACCACAGAAGGCTGTGGAGGGCAAGTCACTGAGTATATTTAAGAAGGAGATAGATAGATTTCTAGACACAAAAGGCATTAAGGGGTATGTGGAGAGAGCAGAATATGGTATTGAGATGGAGGATCAGCCATGATATTGAATGGCGGAGCAGGCTCGAAGGGCCGAATAGCCTACTCCTGCTCCTATTTTTCTATGTTTCTATCAACATCCTGGTGGTCACTATTGACCAGAAACTTAACTGGGCCAGCCACATAAATACTGTGACGACAAGAGCAGGTCAGAGGCTGGGTATTCTGCGGCGAGTGGCTCACCTCCTGACTCTCCAAAGCCTTTCCACCATCTACAAGGCACAAGTAAGGAGTGTGATGGAATACTTTCCACTTGCCTGGATAAGTGCAGCTCCAACAACACTCAAGAAGCTCGACACCATCCAGGACAAAGCAGCCCACTTGATTGGCACCCCATCCACCACCTTAAACATTCACTCCCTCCACCACCGACGTACCGTGGCTGCAGTGTGTACCATCTACAAGATGTACTGCAGCAACTCGCCAAGGCTTCTTCGACAGCACCTCCCAAACCTGCAACCTCTACCACGTAGAAGGACAAGGGCAGCAGGCGCATGGGAACACCACCACCTCCAAGTCCCCCTCCAAGTCACACACCATCCTGACTTAGAAGTATATCGCCATTCCTTCACTGTCGCTGGGTCAAAATCCTGGAACTCCCTACCTAACAGCACTGTGGTAGTACCTTCACCACACGAACTGCAGCGGTTCAAGGCGGCGGCTCACCACCACCTTCTCAAGGGCAAATAGGGATGGACAATAAATGCTGGCCTTGCCAGCGACGCCCACATCCCATAAACAAATTTTTAAAAAATGATCTGAGTTTGATCCTGTCCTCACCCGAGATTAATAATGTGTTTTCTTGCAGTAGTCACTGAATAATAAACTATTGTGGGACCCCTTTACTTCCACCTCATTAGCCCAGAGGCAGCAGCCAAATGTATTGCCTCTATCAGCAATTCAGCTGAGCTCAGCCTTGTCTGCGTGCCCACATCCTGTGAATGAATAAAAAAAATAAAAAACCTACGCTAATTTAGCACAGGGCTAGGATTGAGTCTGGGGAATTCCTGGTTTATGTGGCCCATTCTTAATGCATTTATCAACTAAGGCTTCAAGGGAGCTAATAATGCATTATTAGGATTCTAGCCAGTCAGGAATTACACTAGAAAGTAGTAATATCTACACCTCACCATTCAGTAATTTTCTATTCATGACCATAATCATAATCAAAGCAGAACCTCAAAGGTAATAATCACTGGATTGTTACCTGAGCCACGCGCAAATTGGCATAGGGACAAACAGATTAGAGGTTTAAATGCGCGGCTCAAAGAGTGGTGTGGGAGGAAGGGCTTTCGGTTCATGGGGCACTGGCGCCAGTACTGGGGAAAGAAGGAGCTGTTCCATTGGGATGGGCTCCACTTAAACCAGGCTGGGACCAGTGTCCTGGCGAACTGAATAACTAAGGCAGCAGACAGGGCTTTAAACTAATGAAGGGGTGTCGGGAGGATTCAAGAAAGAGTAAATTTAAAAGCAGCGAGAGAAATGTCAAGACTCTAGAGCAGAGTAGAGTTTTGGATAAAAATAAGCAGAGTGGGTCAGGAAGGGACAGAGAGAGTAACAAAGGTAATAGGGCATCAGTGACTAAGGTGACATCAGGGAAAAAGAGAAATAAGTCAAAGCTAAAGGCACTATATCTGAAAGCGCAAAGCATTCACAACAAAATAGATGAATTAATAGCGCAGATAGAAATTAACAGGTTTGATCTAATAGCCATAACGGAGATGTGGTTGCAAAGTGGCCAAGGTTGGGAACTAAATATTCCAGGATAATTAACTTTTAGAAGGGATAGGCAAAATGGAAAAGGAGGAGGGGTAGCCCTGATAATAAAGGATGGGATAAAGACAGTAGAGAGAAAGGATCTTAGCTCCGAAAATCAAGAAGTAGAATCAGTTTGGGTGGAGCTAAGAAACAGCAAGGGGCAGAAAACATTGGTGGGAGTTGTTTATAGGCCCCCAAACAATAGTTGTAATGTAGGGCAGAGTATAAATCAGGAAATTAGAGGTGAATGTAACAAGGATAATACAGTGATCATGGGGGACTTTTATCTACATATAGACTGGGCAAACCAAATTTGCAGTAATAGTGTGGAGGACGAATTCATGGAATGTATACAAGATAGTTTTCTAAATCAGTATGTTGAGGAACCAACTAGGGAACAGGCTATTTTAGATCTAGTATTGTGCAACGAGAAAGGGTTAATTAATAACCTTGTAGTAAAGGGGCCTTTAGGGAAGAGTAACCATAATATGACAGAATTTTATATTGAGTTTGAAAGTGATTTAGTTGAATCCAAAACTAGGGTCTTAAATCTCAACAGAGCAAACTACCTAGGTATGAGGGGCGAGTTGGCTAAGGTAGATTGGAAACTACATAAAAAGGTATGACAGTGGACGAGCAATGGCTAGCATTTAAAGAAATAATACATAATTTACAACAAATATACATTTCTTTAAGACACAAAAACCCCACAGGGGAAGTGGTCTAACCGTGGCTAACAAGGGAAGTTAAAGATAGTATTAGATCAAAGGAAGAGGCTTATAATGTTGCCAAAAAGAGTAGTAAGCCTGAGGATTTAGGAGGATTTTAGATTTCAGCAAAGGAGGACCAAGAAAGTGATAAAGAAAAGGAAAATAGAATATGAGAGTAAACTAGTGGGAGACATAAAAACAGATTGTAAAAGCTTCTATATGTATGTAAAAAGGAAAAGATTAGCAAAAGTAAATATGGGTCCCTTACAGGCTGAGACAGGAGAAATTATAATGGGGAATAAGGAAATGGCAGAGAAATTAAACATATACTTTGCGTCTGTCTTCACAGAAGAAGACGCAAAAACTTCCCGGAAATAGTGGACAACCAAGGGCCTAGCTGGGATGAGGAACTTAAAGATATCGGTATTGATAAAAAGGTTGTACTGGAGAAATTAATGGGATTGAAAGCCGATAAATCCCCTGGACCTGATGGCCTACATCCTAAGCTTTTGAAAGAGTTAGGTATAGAGATAGTGAATGCTTTAGTTGTCATTTTCCAAAATTCCATAGATTCTAGAATGGCGCAGATTGGAAGGTAGCAAATGTAACCCCACTATTTAAGAAAGGAGGGAGAGAGAAAACTGGGAACTACAGACCAGTTAGCCTGACATCAGTAGTAGGGAAAATGCTAGAATCTATTATTAAGGATGCGGTAACAGGGCACTTAGAAAATAATAATAGGATTGGGCAGAGTTAACATGGATTTATGAAAGGGAAATCATGTTTGAGAAATCTATTAAGAGTTTTTTGAGGTTGTAACTAGCAGAATAGATAAGGGGGAACCAGTGGATGTGGTATATTTGGATTTTCAGAAGGCATTCAATAAGGTGTCACACAAGAGGTTATTAAACAAAATTAGGGCACATGGAATTGGGGGTAATATACTAGCATGGATTGAGGATTGGTTAACAGACAGAAAACAGAGAGTAGGAATAAACGGGTCATTTTTGGGTTGGCAGGCTGTAACTAGTGGAATTATATAGGGCCCTGGTGAGACTACGCCTGAAGTATTGTGTACAGTTTTGATCCCCTTACCTAAGGAAGGATATACTTGCCATAGAGGGAGTGCAACAAAGGTTCACCAGACTGGTTCCTGGGATGGGGGGGATTGTCCTATGAGGACAGATTGAGTAGGCTAGGCCTATATTCTCTAGAGTTTAGAAGAATGAGAGGTGATCTCATTGAAACATACAAAATTCTGGGGTAGATACAGGGAGGGTGTTTCCCCTGGCTGGGGAGTCTTGAACCAGGGAACACAATCTCAGAATAAGGGGTCGGCCATTTAGTACTGAGATGAGGAGAAATTTCTTCACTCAGAGGGTGATGAATCTTTGGAATTCTCTACACCAGAGGGCTATGGAGGCTCAGTCGTTGAGTATATTCAAGACAGAGATCAATAGATTTTTGAATATTAAGGGAATCAAGGGATATGGGGATAGTGCAGGAAAGTGGAGATGAAGTAGAAGATCAGCCATGATCTTATTGAATGGCGGAGCAGGCTCAAAGGGCCGAATGGCCTACTCCTGCTCCTATTTCTTATGTTCTTATAAAATCTGACATGTTGGAATTTCTCTTATGTACACTTAAAAATTATAAATAATTCTAAGACTACCAGGATTTACAATACTCTTAAATTGCATTAATACTTTGACAAAGAAAGAATAGAACCATCTCCATTTCTGCCAAACACTTTTGATACATTTGAATAATTTAGTGTTTGAATATAAAAACGTAGAGCATTTTGCTCAGTGAAGTGTTTTATCAACCTTGCAGTGTGCTTTGTCAAACTCTAGGATATATAATATAGACTGGACAGGTGAGATTTTAACCCACAGAAACTAGAATTTGGATACTTCTAGTATCCAAATGATACACACATTCTTCGACTTCTCCATTCTTCATTCTGGCCTGTTGTGTTGAGTAAGAGTGGCAGATTGCAGCTGTTAGGATTCTTGGTAGGAAGATGGTGATCAGAGCAATTTAACCTAAAGTAAGAATGACAACAACATGGAACTGGAGTGAGCATTAATTACCTAGTACTTCTCTTCTAGCATGTAAACAAAAAGCAGAGAGAAGAATTGGTCTCAGCAGTCTTTCGGAATAAATTTATGCAGGTGGGTGGTTGTGTAGCTATTTGTAATTTAGGCCTTTGCTAGACTCAGTTCCCATTGCAGTTTCCAAAATGGTTTATTTTTCTCTACCTATTACAAAGCAGTATGCAAAATCTAAATTCCTTTATGTTTGAAATACTATCAAATAGAAATAAAATGCACAAAGCCAGGTAACTATGGACTTCCATAAGGAGCCACATTTTCCAACAAAAATAAAACCTGACTTTGCAATCTAGACAAATGCAATTAAGAAACATAGTTGCCGCTCCCTTGATGGCTCATATGTTACTAACTCATACAGATTAGAAGTGTTATGTTCATAAATAAATAGATGTTTTCATTATGAACAGCTAGCTTGAGCTAGTCATTTATTCAGCCATGTGGACTAGTGTACAGGCATCCATCTTGACTACTGCCTTGTGGGTAGCCCCCTACTAAACATACAGCTCCACCTAGTGTACCATTCTAGAATGACATGTTACTGATCATTACAAGAAGGTCCCAAATTACATTCCCAGTCTGTGCTCAATTAGCGGACGTCAGCTTGGTGGCAATAGAAATGCTATAGCTGGCTACAGGGCTCCTAGTTAAGAGAGGGCAAAAAAAAAATCACCCATGGTTGCAGTTCTTGATCACTGTCCAATGGCCCCTGCTGGAATGTACCTGCCAAACTCACTCATACATGAAAAATGGTTGAAATATCATAGGGAGCTGTCACTTGTGCAACCATAACTCAGCATGAGCAGGTCTACTTAAGAGGAGAACATTGGAGGGAAGAGGACAAAAAAGGTCCTTGGATAAACTGTAAAGCTCCATCTACTCTTTCCCAATAATCTGCTTTAATTTATCTCTCCAAGCTATACCAGTTCCTACATCAGTCATTCTTGTTCTTGTCTGAGTGAGATGACCAATTTCGTGCCAACCGACAAGAACCATGTCAGAATGGCACAAACTCATTTCATGTAGAACCACTGCAGCAGGTAGACTTTTATTCCTTGAATTTAAACCCAAGTTCCAAAAGGTAAAAAGAGCAGTATTTTAATCCACTACACCTCTCCAAACCCCTCTCTCAGCTTTTAACAAAAAACACATAGGAACTGCAAGATCGATGAACTACTTCACTGAAAACATGAAAATCTACTGCTCCAAGTTTTTATATTCAAACACTGATAATGTATCAAAATTGTTTGGCAGCAACAGAGCTGGTTCCAATTTTTCTTTGCCAAAGTATTAATGCAATTTAAGAGTATGGTAAATCCTGGTCAGCCATTTAACCCCTTGAGCCTGTTTCGCCATTCAATCAGGTCTGTACTTAGAAGCATAGAATCATAGAAAGTTACAGCACGGAAGGAGGCCATTTCGGCCCATTGTGTCCGCGCCAGCCAACAAAGAGCAATCCAGCCTAATCCCACTTCCCAGCTCTTGGTCCGTAGCCCTGCAGGTTACAGCATCCCAAGTGCACATCCAAGTACTTTTGAAATGTGGTTAGGGTTCCTGCCTCTACCACCCTTTCAGGCAGTGAGTTCCAGACCCCCACAACCCACTGGGTGAAGAAATTTCCCCTCAAATCCCCTCTAAACCTTCCACCAATTACTTTAAATCTGTGACCCCTGGTTTTTGACCCCTCTGCTAAGGGAAATAGGTCCTTTCTATCCACTTTATCTATGCCCCTCATAATTTTATACACCTCAATAAGGTCTCCCCTCAGCCTCCTCTGTTCCAAGGAAAACAGACCCAGCCTATCCAGTCCTTCCACATAGCTAAGATTCTCTACTCCCGGCAACATCCTTGTAAATCTCCTCTGTACCCTCTCTAGTGCAATCACATCTTTCCCGTAATGTGGTGACCAGAACTGCACGCAGTACTCTAGCTGAGGCCTAACTAGTGTTTTATACAGTTGAAGCATAACCCCCCTGCTCTTGTATTCTATGCCACGGCTAATAAAGGCAAGCATTCCGTATGCCTTCTTAACCACCTTATCTACTTGGCCTGCTACCTTCAGGGATCTGTGGACATGCACTCCAAGGTCCCTTTGTTCCTCTACACTACTCAGTGTCCTACCATTTAATGTGTATTCCCTTTCCTTGTTAGCCCTCCCCGAATGCATTACCTCACACTTCTCCGGATTGAATTCCATTTGCCACTGTTCTGCCCACCTGACCAATTTATTGATATTTTCCTGCAGTCTACAGCTCCCTTCTTCAGTATCAACCACACAGTCGATTTTAGTATCATCTGCAAACTTCTTAATCATACCCCCTATATTCAAGTCTGGATCATTGATATATACCACAAAAAGCAGGGGACCTAGTACTGAGCCCTGCGGAACCCCACTGGAAACAGCCTTCCAGTCACAAAAACATCCATCAACCATTACCCTCTGCTTCCTGTCTCCGAGCCAGTTTTGAATCCAACTTGACACTTTGCCCTGGATCCCATGGGCTTTTAACTTCATGACCAGTCTGCCATGTGGAACCTTATCAAAAGCCTTGCTAAAGTCCATATACACTACATCAAACGCACTACCCTCATCTATCCTCCTTGTTACCTCCTCAAAAAATTCAATCAAGTTTGTCAGACACGACCTTCCCTTAACAAATCCGTACTGACTATCCTTGATTAATCCGTGTCTTTCTAAATGAAGATTTATCCTGTCCTTCAGAATTCTTTCCAATAATTTTCCCACCACCGAGGTTAGGCTGACTGGCCTGTAATTACTCGGTCTATCCTTTTCTCCCTTTTTAAACAAGGGTACCACATTAGCAGTTCTCCAGTCCTCCGGCACCACACCTGAAGCCAGAGAGGATTGAAAAATGATGGTCAGGGCCTCTGCTATTTCCTCTATTGCTTCGCTTATCAGCCTGGGATACATTTCATCCGGGCCTGGGGATTTATCCACTTTTAAAGCTGCTAAACCCCTTAATAGTTCCTCTCTCACTATGTTTATTTCATCTAATATTTCACACTCATCCCCCGATAGCAATGTCTGCTTCGCCCCTCTCCTTTGTGAAAACAGGAGCAAAGTATTCATTAAGAACTCTACCAACATCTCCCGCCTCCACACACAGATTACCCTCATGATCTCGAATAGGCCCTATCCTTTCTTTAGTTATCCTCTTGCTCTTAATATATTTATAAAACATCTTTGGGTTTTCCTTGATTTTACTTGCCAAGAATTTTTCATGCTCTCTCTTTGCTTTCCTAATATCCTTTTTAATTGCTCCCCTGCACTTTCTGTACTCTAAAGATTCTGGAGTATTTAGCCCTTGGTATCTGTCATACGCCTCCAATTACCTGCCTTTGATCAATACCCTTACCAAATAAAAATCTGTCCATCTCAATTGAAAATTTTAATTGACCCAGTACCCACAGCATTTTGGAGGACAGAATTCCACATTTCCACTATATTTATTTTGTGAAAAACTACTTCCTGATTTCACTTCTGAATGGCCTAGTTCTAATTTTAAGATTATGCCCCTTGTTTGGGATTTCCCGCACCAGAGGAAAAAACTTCTCTGCATCTGGTCGATTGAATGTTTTTATCACCTCAATTAGATCATCTTTCAACCTACTTAACTCAGGGGGAATACAAGCCAAGTTTATGCAACCTGTCATCAGAATGTAACCCTTTATACCCTGGTATCATTCTGGTGAATATGAAATAAAATATATGCAAAATTAATGGCCCAGAAATTCAGGTCCCAACGCGTGAGTACGCACGGGGTACTCACGCGTAGGCCCAACGGAAGTGCCAGTTTCGTGCATGCACTGCGCATGTGCGGGAAACCGGCACTTCCGTTCCCCTGAAAGAAGGGGTTAAGAGGTGGAACGCGTGCGCAGGAGAGGCAGCACGTGCGCATTGAACTTATGTTTTTTTTCCAGGTTTCTCCGGGAAGGTAAGTCTCCAGAAGTTAGACATGTAAAAAGCAGGTGCAAGGCCTGCTTTTA
The DNA here is from genome assembly GCF_052327205.1 of Somniosus microcephalus. Classification (NCBI taxonomy): domain Eukaryota; kingdom Metazoa; phylum Chordata; class Chondrichthyes; order Squaliformes; family Somniosidae; genus Somniosus; species Somniosus microcephalus. The sequence goes on from NC_140998.1 coordinate 58,960,011, forward strand.
ACAAGGTAAGTGGTGAATTAATTAAAATTAAAACATTTTTTCCACAGGTTTATTATTTTTAAATACTTTAAAGAAAGGTAAGTTTATTTTTAGCCCCGTTAGAAAATGTAATTAATTTTTTCAAAAATTTAAATTATTGTTTAAAATAGTTATTTCATGTAATTTATAGTTATTTTAAAAATGTGATTAAAAAAAATATATATATTTGAAGTTTTAGTGATGTTTTGGGGCTTATAGTATTTATAGGTTTGACAGCTCTCCCTGTCAATCTTATGAATGAAGCATTCCCTGCTACCATTGGCTCTCCATGGCCCACGTGATCCCAGGGGACGCATCGAACTAACTGCGCCCCTGGGATACGCAAGCACTGCGCGCCGGCAGTTGGAGGCGGCCCAGGATTGCAATTCCATGGGGGCCCACAGCTCAACGGCCAGCACGCAAGGTAAGTGCAGGTCAGAGGCTTGCACCCGTGGGAAGCCTCTGACCCGAATTTCTGGGCCATTATATTTCCCATTGGCTAATCGTTCAACTGCCTCAAAGTCAGTAACAGCAATAACTACAAAACTGTCAATAATGCAACAATAAACATGATCATTTCTACATTTTTCTCTAAAGGGGAAAAAGGACCTTCAAGTTATTCACAGCAGCAAAATGAGTGAATCTGGAATTTATTTGAAAATTGCCATTGCATGTTCCCTTTCTACTTTGTGATTGTGTAGCGCTAGTAGGACTGACCTAGCACCAACCTTAACATGCTAAGTGTCAGCCTTAGCAAGAGCAATCACAACTATCTGCCAGCTCATTCTGCCAGCAGTTCTCATTTATTTGGACTCACCGACCAACAATTGTCTCTTTTTTAAAAAGTGATTTGAGAAAGAAAAACTTAACTGCTTTCAGAGTGAAGAGTTCTGCAGAATATATTACAGCAGCTTATGTTAGATTAAGTATTTCCGAACAGGGTTTCTTAGGTAATCATTTCACCTTATGTAATACGTGATATGCAGGAAAATAATTTGGAACTTACAGAATTATCAGAGGGAAAATGGAGCAGGATTCAAGAAAATACTGATCTGGGATTATTGGCATTTTTACATTATTTCTTCATTATTACAGATCTTTATTTTGCAATATTTCATGACTAAGTCTCCTCATTCCTAGCCATTGCTCACCTTTAGATTCACATCAGTCATGGTCATTGGATCCTGTGCCTCAAATTGCAATGGTCTCTGAGCAATCACACTATTTAAAGGGGAAGTGTCACATGTCAAGTTAAATCGAGTCAAGTTACATCAAGTTACAGCACAGAAACAGGCCATTCATCCCAAATGGTCTATGCCGGCGTTGATGCTCCACATGAGCCTCTTCCCACCCCTCTTCATCTAATCCTTACAGCATATTCTTGTCTCCTTCATGTGCTTATCTAGCTTCCCTTTAAAATGCATCTATGCTATTTGCCTCAATTACTCCTTGTGGTAGCACGTACCACATACTTACCACTCTTTGGTAAAGAAGTTTCTCCTGAATCCCTATTGGATTTATTAGTGACTATCTTATATTTATGACCTATAGTTTTGGGATCCCCACAAGTGGAAACATTTTCTCTACCTCTACCCTATCAAACCCTTTCATTGTCTTAAAGACCTCCATCAGGTCACCACTCAGCCTTCTCTTTTCTAGAGTAAAGAGCACCAGCCTGTTCATTCTTTCTAGTATCCTCCTTGCAAATCTTTTTTTGCACCTTCTCCAATGCCTCTTTAGTTGTTGGGAAGCTTTACCCAATGTTTACAAATCTATGCCATGATGATATCATTCCTATTACAAAATCATTCTGAGCTTGTAAGATGGCATTGTCCTTACAAAAATGAAGTTGTTTCAGGCTCTTTATGGTCCTAAAATGCCAATCAATAATAGCTGCCACAGTAATACCGATGTACAAAAGGCTCAGCTGAAAGGCGATTTCCAAGGAGTCTGCCTCACTTTTCTGTTTCCGTCATAACAATGAATGGGAACACCTGTCAATCACTGTGAGGTCAGTGCAGCAGTTGTCACAGTGATTAACAGTTCTTCTCTAATAAGATCCAGTGTTTAGCAGAAATCTGGTCACTAGCAGGCTTGTTTTTAAATATTTATTTAAAAAAAGTAAATTTTCAAAAAAGGACCGGAATAAAATGTGTTTAACTGCCAGATATTTTCCAGTTGATATTATTTTACAATAACTAGGACCGTGACGTGAGTTTGAACACTTTTCGTGCAATCAGATCCAGTTCAGCAGAGATGAAACAGAAATGTATCAATGAGCAGAATAACTTTGATCAGTTTCAGATCTGTGGGTACTTTTGCATTGGGAAAGAGAGAGAGAGGAGAGAGTGTGAGAAAGAGGGAAAAAACAGAGATGAGGGAGAGATGACAAAGAGAGTGGCAGCACGGTGGCATAGTGGTTAGCACTGTTGCCTCACAGCGCCAGGGACCCGGGTTCGAATCCGGCCTCGGGTGACCGTCTGTGTGGAATTTGCATATTCTCCCCGTGTTTGCGTGGGTTTCCTCCGGGTGCTCCGGTTTCCTCCCACAGTCCAAAGATGTGCGGTTAGGTTGATTGGCTATGATAAATTGACCCTTAGTGTTAGGGGGATTAAATACATGGGGATAGGGTGGGACATGTGTTGGTGTAGGGGTTACGGGGATCGGGTGGGATATGTGTTGGTGCAGGCTTGATGGGCTGAAATGGCCTCCATCTGCACTGTGGGATTTCTGTGATTTCTGTGAGTGAGAGAGATGAGAGGGAAAGACAGTTGGATGAGTGACATTGAGAGAAGAGATTACTGACAATAGTTGCTCCCTATTATGCATGATGTACCTATTGGTTAACAACCCTGATCCCCATATCCAGTGACAAACAGTGCTCAGTTCCTGCAGGCTACTGTATTCTCCCAAGACATGGTACTTATTTAATCCCCCTAGAAGGATAAAGAGGCCGAGTCAAATCTGCCACGATTCAAACCAAAGACCTCTGTACACCTGCCTCTAGTAGGAAATCATTCATCCACTCAAGAGCTACACGAATCGCTGGTAGGAAGTGGGAAATGTTACACTGGGGAATGCCCCATGCACCAGGGTTAAAACTCATTGGTCTGGCCATGTAAAAAGAGTTCTGAGCAAACGTAACCCGCACGATACTCGATTGAAGAGTGCTCGATACTGTACAAGGATGAGTACATCATTCCTCCCCCAAAACTGCTTCAAAGCCACCAGATTAAAATTATTGGCAGAGGATTGCAGCTTTAATACAAATACTAAATTAACAGATTTGCTGCAATTGCTTTTTTCCAACTTTGGGCCATTGTCAATTACACACACCTTTTGGTGTATGTGATAAAAAAGAACAGTGGCAGACATTGTGCCTGGATTTCCATTATGTTTGATTATCCAGCTGTATCTGGATATCTGTCTCCATCTCTATGGGATCATGAACCTCTCCATTATGCTTTGCACATTACAATATGAAATCTTTATTGTACAATAATCATTTTAGAAAGTGCAATGAAACATCGATTATTGCAATGTTCCACAATGCTATTATTCCTGTAATTCTAAGAGAACATGGGGGCCTTAAATAGAAAATGGTGACATGGTGGGCAGTTGTGATGCATTGGTGTGTCGGCATATGGTGGGATAGAATGTTAATGATGTAACTGGGTGATGCGCTATCAATTACTCATAAAAGACTGAGAGTTAAGAGAGTAACTAAAGGCTTTTATTAACAAAAGAATGAAGGTCTGCCTCGAGTGGTCGACCGGTCCAGAAATACAAAGGGCTGGGGAGCAGTCACCTTTATACTAGGACTTGTGGGAGGAGTCAGCCGAGGCATGTCCAGGCATGTACACAGTGGAATACAAACAGTGGTTTACCACACTGGGGCAATCTGAATAGAAAGAAATAGCAACAGGCATATGGGAATGGGAGCACTCTGACAGGGTGGGTAGGGAGCATGTAGCATCAAAGAAAAATCCTGAGTGCAGAATCAGAGAATAAAGTTGAATACAATCAGGAAAATCTGGAAGTATTGATAACAGAAAACTTGACCATTAACCTTAAAAGCCTTTAATGCAAATCCAGCATTGGATGGGACGTACCATCAACTGGGACACTGGAGGATCGACTGGGCCTGCGGCAGGTGGTGAGAGAACCAACACGAGGGAAAAACCTACTTGACATTGTCCTCACCAATCTACCTGTCGCAGATGCATCTGTCCATGACAGTATTGGTAGCAGTGACCACCGCACAGTCATTGTGGAGTCTTCACAGAGGACACCCTCTATCATTTTGTGCTAAATGGGATAGATTCAGAACCGATTGAGCAGCTCAAAAGTGGGCATCCATGAGGTGCTGTGGGCCATCAGCAGCAGCAGAATTTTATTCCACTACAATCTGTAACCTCATGGCCCGGCATATCCCTCACTCTACCATGACCATCAAGCCAGGGGACCAACCCTGGTTCAATGAGAAGTGTAGAAGAGCATGCCAGGAGCAGCACCAGGCATACCTAAAGATGAGGTGCCAACCTGGGGAAGCTGCAACACAGGACTACATGCATGCTAAACAGCAGAAGAAGCATTCTATAGACACAGCTAAGCGATCCCATAATCAACGGATCAGATCAATGCTCTGCAGTCCTGCCACATCCAGTCGTGAATGGGGGTGGACCATTAAACAACTAATGGGAGGAGGAGGCTCCAGGAATATCCCCATCCTCAATGATGGTGGAGCCCAGCACGTGAGTGCAAAAGACAAGACTGAAGCATTTACGAGCATCTTCAGCCAGAAGTGCCGAGTGGATGATCCATATCGACCTCCTCCTGAGGTCCCCACCATCACAGAAGCCAGATTTCAACCAATTCAATTCACTCCACGTGATATCAAGAATCGGCTGAGTGCACTGGGTACAGCAAAGGCTATGGGCCCCGACAACATCTCGGCTGTTTTGCTGAAGACTTGTGCTCCAGAACTAGCTGCGCCTCTAGCCAAGCTGTTCCAGTACAGTTACAACACTGGCATTTAACCGACAACGTGGAAAACTACCCAGGTATGTCCTCTCCACAAAAAGCAGGACAAATCCAATCCGGCCAATTACCGCCCCATCAGTCTACTCTCAACCATCAGCAAAGTGATGGAAGGTGTCGTCAACAGTACTATCAAGTGGCACTTACTCACCAATAACATGCTCACTAATGCTCAGTTTGGGTTCCGCCAGGACCACTCGGCTCCAGACCGCATTACAGCCTTGGTCCAAACAGGGACAAAAGAGCTGAATTCCAGGGGTGAGGGGAGAGTGACTGCCCTCGACATCAAGGCAGAATTTGACTGAGTGTGGCATCAAGGAGCCCTAATAAAATTGAAGTCAATGGGAATCAGGGGAAAAACTCTCCACTCGTTAGAGTCATAGCTAGCACAGAGGAAGATGGTTGTGGTTGTTGAAGGTCAATCATCTCAGCCGCAGGACATCGCTGCAGGAGTTCGTCAGGGCAGTGTCCTAGGCCCAACCATCTTCAGCTGCTTCATCAATGACCTCCCCTCCATCATAAGGTCAGAAGTGGCGATGTTCTCTGATGATTGCACTGTTCCATTCGCAACTCCTCAGAAAATGAAGCTGTCCATGCCCACATGCAGCAAGACCTGGACGACATTCAGGCTTGGGCTGATAAGTGGCAAGTAACATTCATGCCACACAAGTGCCAGGCAATGACTATCTCCAACAAGCGAGAGTCTAACCACCTCCCCTTGACAGTCAACGGCATAACCATCACCGAATCCCCCACCATCAACATCCTGGGGGTCACCATTGACCATAAACTTAACTGGGCCAGCCACATAAATATTGTGGCAACAAGAGTAGGTCAGAGGCTGGGTATGCTGTGGCCAGTGTCTCACCTCCTGACTCCCCAAAGCCTTTCCACCAAGGCACAAGTCAGGAGTGTGATGGAATATTCTCCACTTGCCTAGAGGAGTGCAGCTGCAACAACACTCAGGAAGCTCGACACCATCCAGGACAAAGTAGCCCGCTTAATTGGCAGCTCATCCACTACCTTCAACAGTCACTCCCTCCACCACCAGCGTACTGTGGCTGCAGTGTGTACAATCTACAGCAACTCGCCAAGGCTTCTTCGGCAACACCTCCCAAACTTGCGACCTCTTCCACCTAGAAGGACAAGGGCAGCAGGTGCATGGGAACACCACCACCTCCAAGTTCCCCTCCAAGTCACACACCATCCTGACTTGGAAATATATCGCCGTTCTTTCATTGTCGCTGGGTCAAAATCCTGGAACTCCCTCCCTAACAGCACTGTGGGAGTACCTTCACCACACGGACTGCAGCAGTTCAAGGCAGTGGCTCACCACCACCTTCGCAAGAGCAATTAGGGATGGGCAATAAATGCAGGCCTTGCCAGCGATGCCCACATCCCAAGAACGAATAAAAAAAGAGAATAAAGGAAGACCTGGAGCAAGGAATAGATAGGCTTCTGTGAAAATAGAGCATTCTCTTTCAGAATCAATGAGGATGAAATTCGATTAGGCCCAAAAATGGGCATGGGGAATGCGATCTGCCCGCGCCCGTTCAAAGTGGTGCAGGCAGCATGCAAAATTCATGCTACCTGCTCACTTACATGATTGGAGCGCTGGTCTCAATGCTAAACACACTGCTGGTTGGCTTAGCGCTCAAGCGAGGGGGCCAATATCGGGTGCAGTCTGCTGGCCAATAAAATTTTGCCTCGGCTCTCTGCACTACTTAAAGGGGTGGTCCCTTGTTGCAGAAGCACCTTATTGTCACTCTGCATGCAGCCATGGCTCAACAGGGAAGTTGACTATCAGATACAGCACTGGATGCCTGGGTCCTGGGAATACACAGAAGAAGACAGATCCTCAACCCACAGGGGGGCAGGAGGCCTCCCAGGCAGCACGCCAGAAGGGTGTGGCAGGAAATAGCACAAGCTGTCATTGCCACAAGTGTAGTTTAATGACCTCACACGAGTGGTCAAGGTGAGTGAAAGCATCTTCAAATATCATATCCCACCAACTGCACCACTAGCCTCACACACGGCTCAATGCACCACACCCCCATCACTCACCTACCAATAATCTCTAGCAATCACGACTCATAGCTCACAATCATAGCTTCACCTCATCCTCACACACTTATCACTGCTGCAAGCCTCACACCCACATCTCACACCTTGCACACACTGCCAGCTATTCTGCCATGACCGCACATCATCCAAACACATTGCACCACACTCGCTGATACACTTCCCTTTCTCTTGCAGGCCAAGGTGGCACATAACAGACATGAGCAGCAGCAGACGGGCGGAGGGGACACACGTCTTCAGAACATCTTCAGAACTTCACTGAGGCCTTGGCGAGCGGCGAAGTTGAAAGCATTGCTGATGACGGTATGTTCATACCTAATCCTTCTTCTCACATCCCACTTCTCCCTCATTGCACAATCTCTTCTCAATTACAAGCTGCTGATGGTGTAAGCATGTACTTCTTGCTTTCCCTGCCTCCCCTTGTGCCTTTCTCCTTTCAGATACCCAAGAATTGCCAGCAACCCAGCCAGTCCCTGACCAAGTAGAAGAGGAGTGAAGGAGAAGAGGCACTGTCACTCGATCTGACACTCGCAGACACCAGCTCAGAAAATGGCACTGTGCGAACTTGAGGGTAGTACAGAGGCGGGATCTGCACGTGGTGAGTCACCAGGTATGAGTGGGCTGCAGCCAGTCTAGGAGGAAAGGGTAGCTCAGGTGTCAGCTCCCCGGAGGGTGAGTTTGCGCATGAGTTCTGTTGCACAGGACTCTGACGATGACTTTGATTGGGCGGCCTTTAGAATGCTGATGGGCATGCACACAGAAATGCTTGGTGCAATGACAGGCCTCCGAGAGAGCCTTTGGTCAGTGTCAAGGAGCATTGAGGAATCCGGCTCCAACATTGTACAGGGCTTTGTGCGGAGCTTGGAGCCCATGATTTCCAGGATGGAAGTGATGGGCAACTCCATTGGAGCACTTGTGGACCCAACCATCATGCTGGGTGTGATGGGCGATGTCGCAGCTTCCACTGCGGCACAAGTGGATGCGACCCAACGTCTCAGCGCTACAGTGGAAGCTCAGACTTCTATCATGCAGGCTCAGCTTGCTGCCACGCAAGCTCAGACTGATGCCATCATGGCTGGGTTTACCACTGTGGAAAGGGGCTTGTAGGGTCTCACAGCCATCCAGCAATCTGTCCTCCAACAGATGGCTAAGAATGCTGAGGCGCCACGTTGGGGAATGGCAGTGGCTGTGTGGAGCAAGAACCTACTGTACTCTCAGGATGACAGCATTCCTACTCCCACCACTGCCACTTTGCCAGTGCTCTTGCTGCTGCCTGTCAGCCAGCCAGCCCAGACTGCTGCCGCCCAAGCCAATATGGTGCGATCTACAGCTGGTCCTTCTAGGCCCAGAGCTGCTCGAGGTCGTCCTGCAAGGCCCTCTGCAGTCTACCCCACGGAAAGTGAGCAGCCTTCCACCAGTCCTGCTGCTGCCACTGGGGTAGTACTGCGTAGGAGCATTCGAGTAGGCAAAGGAACATGAAGGAAGGCCTTACCAGTGACGCTCACATCCCATCAATGAATTTTTTAAAAAGTCAAAAGACGTGCATTTATATAGCATCTTATTAAATCTCTCAAACATCTCAAAGCACACCACATACAGTGAATTATTTTGAAATAATGCAGCAGCCATTGTGCACATAGCAAGATCCCATGGCAGCACAGGTGAATGACCAGTTAATCTGATTTAGCAGTGCTGGCTGAGTGGGGTATGTTGACAAAGGTGCTGGGAAAACTTTGGTATGGAAGGAAATCTGCTGTCCTAACCTGGTCTGGCCTATGTGTGACTCCAGACCCACAGCAATGTGGTTGATTCTTAACTGCTCTCTGAAATGGCCTAGCAAGCCATTCAGTTGTTAGGGATGGGCAATAAATGCTAGCCTCGCCAGCGATGCCAACATCCCGTGAATGAATTTTAAAAAACCAATGCGCTACTCCCTAACCGGTAGCAATGAGAAGATGTCCTCCTTTTCTTTTGAGTATCCCTCAATTGAAAATTGAGAATACAGGTACAAACAGATGAAATGTAGTGCATGTAGTTTCTAGCCCTTTCTGAATTAGCAGTAAGGGTATGTGAGCCCAACTGATTTAATCAGTTTGGACATATCTTGTTTGAATTCCACAGAATTCAGTGAAGCCATTATTCCTGGGGGTTCTTAAAATACAGGTTTGTTAAGAATGTTTAAGGAATTATGATATATTGTACCTCATTGTTCACCTGTCAAACATACTTTTTAGTTGTTTTCTGGCTTGCAGCCCAGTATTGAGAATGTGGGAGTACTTGATTAATCCCAACTGCTAAATTTGACTTCCCCCGTGTGTTCTTACCCACAGATCCAGGGTTTCCAAAGGACATTCTGCTGGTTTCAATTGTTCGATAGTTTCTGTTTGGCAATTTGTGTTTTTAAAAGGTTTAAATTGAAAGCCAAAAAAGTACCACTCACCATTCTGAAAATTTATGTTAATCTTGAATGCAAATCACATAAACTCTGAACATTTTAAATAGAAAATAAGTGCTAATGGTAATGCACAACGGTTTAAACAGTTTCAGTGCTAGATTAACCAAGTAATGTCTTACTTTACTGTTAATTTTATGGGTTGATAAAATTTGGAAAACAATTATCCATTTACTTAAATCAGCATTGAGCTGTAAAAGTGACCTGTTCTTTAAACCCTCGGAGGAACAAAGCAGTAATGCAATAACTGCTACTCTGATGAAAGATGACAGCAGCAAGGGCTAAAATACAATGGCCTAGAAATTCGGTGGAGCCCCAAACGGGGCGCCAAACTCGCCTGGGCGCCGGAATTACCGCTGCGAATGGAGCCGTTGCGCCCGCCAGAAATTCAGTTTTAGCGCCCCAAGAGGGATGCGGGGCGCTGCTCGAGGCGCCCCGCATCCCTCTTGGGGCGCTGAAACTGAATATCGCAGCGCAACGTGCCGCAGCGCCACACGTTGCGGCACGGCGCGCTGCGGTACTGCAGGCCTTCCTCCCCTTCTTAAGGGGGAGGGGCCTGCACCAGCGCGATGACCGATCGCGAGTGCCGGCAAAAGAGCCCAGCACCGAGGAGAAGTGCCGGGCTCTCGGGACACAGCCGGCACTGCCCGGGGGGGGGGGGGGATCAGGAGGCCGGGGACGGAGAAAATGGCCAGAAAAAATGGCCGCCCCGCACCTCCACCTTAATTTGCGCCACTACCGCCACAGGTAGGCCCCGTGAACCGGGCGCGATTTGCGATTGGCGTTACAGAGGCGGGTGCGACCAAATATCGTGATCGGGGCGGTAGCGGGGCGCTGCGCACACCGATGACGTCATCGGTGGCGGCGCAGCGCTACAGGCTAACGCCGCCATTAGCGCCCCGCTAAATATCGCGGGAGGCACGGCCAGTGGTGCTAAAGCCACTGAGTGCCCTCTTTAGGCGCTAACTGGTGGCGCAGCCCACCGAATTTCTAGGCCAATGCCTTTTAAAACAACATTTGATAAGTCAGCAGTTGATGAGAACAATGTTTTTGATGGAATTCTTCAAAAAACGTCATTACATGTCTCTTAAGTTGAATTGTCCATCGGTGATTTCAATCTCAGCCACACAGAGCTGATAGAGACAAGCTGAATTCCTAATAATATGGTCAATGATGCTGTGAAACACTCTTCAGCATGCCAGGATTTACTCATTGTGATTCGTATAGACTTTGAGAGATTCAACAGGCAGCTCTAAAAAGAGTTCAAGCTGCACATGCCTCATGCTCTCCATCATCAGAAAGTCTCAAAGATACATTGCCTTGATGCACAACTTATTGCTGGAACTGGATCAATCAGAAATTCTTTTGCAAAGCCAAAGTTTTGATCCATTACTGCATCCATTGGATCCCACTCATTTCATCCACTCATTGCACCAATAAAATCCAGGTATTGCCACTATATTTATACTTCAAACATCAGTTGTGGTACTGATCAGCAAAGTTGTGAAATTGCAGTAGGTTCATATAAGCCAATCAATTGGACCAATTCTAATTGAAGCTGCTTTCATATCGGGATGAGACTATGTGCCCCTGCAGTAATAATTCTTCACCAGAATAGCAGTTTTTGTTAGTTCAAAAAAAGTGCAGCATTGTGAGGGAAGAATACTCTGTGCTGGGTCTTGTGCTATGCCACAGGGCAATGGGTTACACATCAAATTACTCATCTTAGTCATCTCACCCATGATAGAGGTGAAAAGAGAGGTCTCAGATGGACTTTATGGAGGTATATAAAGATAGATACTTGATGGGATAGAGTAAGGAAATCCAGAACGATACTTTCAGATATGCCATGGAAGCAGGAGCAGGTGGCACCAGCTTAGGGTTGTAAAGGGAAAGTTAGCAGTGCTCTCAGGAAGTACTGCTTTACAATGACGATGACCTACAGTTGGCATGGGTTACCAGGAAGAGTGGTTTGGGCCAGAACACTGGACTCATTTAATAAACAGCTAGAAGTTCCCATGGGACAATGGGAGGGTTGGTTATTTGGGAAAAATAAATTTAAATGGGCCAAAATTAAAGGGTTCGGTAGCATAGTGGTTATGTTACTGGACTAGTAATCCAGAGGCCTGGACTAATGATCTCAGCGACATGAGTTCAAATCCCAACACAGCAGTTAGGGAATTTAAATTCAATTAAATAAATCTGGAATAAAAAGCTAGTGTGAAACTACTGGATTGTCATTAAAAACCCATCTGGTTCACTAATGTCCTTTAGGGAAGGAAATCTGCCATCATTACCCGGTCTGTCCTATATGTGACTCCAGACCCACAGCAATGTGGTTGAATCTTAACTGCCCTCTGAAATGGCCTAGCAAGTCACTCAGTTGTATTCAAGGTGGCTCACCACCACCTTCTCAAGGGCAATTAGGGATGGGCAATAAATGCTGGCCTTGCCGGCAATGTCCACATCCCGGGAATGAATTAAAAAAATTATTCATTGCAACTTGTCATGTGATCGCCACTGTGTATATGTGTATATGTGCGTGCATGAGAGCTGGGAGAGAGAGTGAGAGAATTAGTATAAAGCATCCCAGGGTACCCTACAATAAAAACAGAAAATGCTGGGTCAGGCAGCATCTGTGGAGAGAGAAATAGATTTAAGGTTTCAGGTCAATGACCTTTCGTCAGAACTGGAAAATGTTACAGGTTTTAAGCAAGTACAGAGGCAGGGAAAGGGGTGATGGGAGGAAAGAACAAAAAGGAAGGTCTGTGATAGGGTGCAAGGCAGGAGAGATTGAGTGACAAAAGGGATGATGGTGCAAGGCAAAAGGAGATGGTAATGGGACAAGTAAAGGATAAAAAGATGGGTCTAGAAGAGAAGAGTTGTAAATCAGAATAGCAGAATCAGCACCTGGTGTCCAAAAAAGGGGGAATCTGAAATTGTTCTGACGATGCCACCTTCCATACCTGTGCTTTGGCTATGTCTTCCTGTTTCCTCAACCGAGGGTTCCCCTCCACCGTGGTTGACATAGCCTGTGACTGAGTCTGTTCCATTTCCCACACTTCTGCTCTCACCCCTTTCCCTCCCTCCCAGAACCATGATAGGGTTCCCCTTGTCCTCACCTTGCACCCCACCAGCCTCCACAAGCAAAGTTGACAACATTTTCCAGTTCGGGGCGAGAGCAGGAAATAGCATCGATACAGTCATTAATGTACCGGAAAAAGAAGTGAGGGAGGGGACCGGAGTAGGACTGGAACAAAGAATGTTCCACATATCCAACGAAAAGACAGGTATAGCTAGGACCCATGCAGGTTCCCGTAGCAACACCTTTTATTTGGAGGAAGTGAGTGGTGTCAAATGAGAAGTTGTTCAATGTGAGAACAAGTTCAGCCAGGCGGAGGAGGGTGGTGGTGGATGGGAACTGATTGGGCCTTTGTTCAAGGAAAAACAAGGAAGGAAATTGCTTCCAATTTCCATCCTTCCCTCGCCTTCACATGGTCCATCTCAAACTCTTCCCTTCTCTTCCTTGACTTCTGTGTCCATTTCTGGGGATAGGCTATTGACCAATATCCACTCCAGCAAGCAATTAGGAAGGCAAATCACATGTTGCCCTTTATTGCAAGGGTGCTGGAGTACAAGAGTACGGAAGTCTTGCTTCAATTGTACAGGGCTTTGGTGAGACCACACCTGGAGTACTGTGCACAGTTTATCTGAGGAAGGATATACTTGCCTTGGAGGCGGTGCAATGAAGGTTCACTAGATTGATTCCTGGGATGAGAGGGCTGCCCTATGAGGAGAGATTGAGTAGATTGGGCCCATACTTTCTGGAGTTTAGATGAACGAGAGGTGATCTCATTGAAACATACAAGATTCTGAGGGGGATTGACAGGGTAGATGCTGAGAGATTGTTTCATCTGGACGGAGAGTCTAGAACTAGGGGGCACAATCTCAGGATAAGGGGTTAGCCATTTAAGACTGAGATGAGGAAGAATTTCTTCACTCAGAGGGTTGTGAATCTTTGGAATTCTCTGCCCCAAAGGGGTAGATGCTGAATTGCTGAGTATATTCAAGGCTGAGATAAATAGGTTTTTGGACTCTGGGAATCAAGGGATTTGGGATCGAGTGGGAAAGTGAAGGTGAAGTCCAAGATCAGCCATGATCTTATTGAAGATTATATATGGCTCAAGGGGCCATATGGCCTACTCCTGCTTCTAATTCTTATGTTCCTATAAGCCCATTGACTCCCACAGCTTGACTATACTTTCTCCCAACCCACTTCCTGTAAGGACTCAATTCCATTCTCCCAGTTTCTCCATCTCCGTTGCATCTGTTATGATGATGCCACCTTCCATACCTGTGCTTCCGATATGTCTTCCTTTTTCCTCAACTGAGGATTCACCTCCACCATGGTTGACACGGCCCTCAACCGTGTTCATTCCATTTCCTGCACTTATGTTCTCACCCCTTCCCCTCCCTCTCAAAACTATGATAGACTTCCCCTTTTCCTTACCTTCTACCCCACCAGCCTCCACATTCAATGGATCATCCTCTGCCATTTCTGCCACCTCCAATGTGATCCCACCACCAAACACATCTACCCCATCTCCCCTTTCAGCATTTCGAAGGGGCCGTTCTCTCCGTGACACCCTGGTCCACTCCTCAATCACCTCCAACACCCCCGCCCCATCCCACGGCACCTTCTCGTGAAAGCGCAGGAGATACAACACCTGCCCTTTTAACTCCTCCCTTCCTATCGTCCCGGGCCCCAAATACTCCTTCCAGCTGAAACAGCGATTTACTTGTACTTCGTACAATTTAGTATACTGTATACACTGCTCACGATGTGGTCTCCTTTACACTGGGGAGACCAAATGCAGATTGGGTGACCACTTTGCGGAACACCTCCTTTCAGTCCGCGGGACCCTGAGCTTCTGGTCGCCTGTCACCTTAATTCTCCGCCCTACTCCCACCTCTCTGTACTCGGCCTCTTACACTGTTCCAATGAAGCTCAACATAAGCTTGAGGAACAGCACCTCATCTTTTGATTAGGTATTTTATTGCCTTCCAGGCTCAATACTGAGTTCAACAATTTCAGACCATAACCTCTGCCTCCATTTTTTCGGACAGCAGGTGCTGAATCTGCTATTCCCATTTACACCTCTTCTAGACCCAGCTTTTGTTTCATTACTTCTCCCATTACCACCCCCCTTTTGCCTTGCACCTTATATCATTCAATCTCTCCTGCCTTCCACCCTATCACAGACCTTCCCTTTTGTTCTTTCCTCCCCTTCCCCCCCTTTCCCTGCCTCTGTGCTACCTTAATACCTGTTACATCTGTAACGGTTTCCAGTTCTGACGAAGGGTCATCGACCTGAAATATTAACTCTGTTTCTCTCTCCACAGATGCTGCCTGACTTGCTGAGTGTTTCCAGCATTTTCTGTTTTTATTTCAGATTTCCAGCATCCGCAGTATTTTGCTTTTGTACTAGGGTACCCTATACAATTTTAATGACCAAATTTAAAACCTAAATTGTCTCGGGCCTGTAAAATGTCTCTATTATCTTAGGTAATTATGCATGAGACTTGGGGTGTGGGGGGGATGTTAAGAAGGAAAAACAACATTTCTTTAATGCCTTGTGATAATTTTTGCATCAACTGTAAAAATTACTTTCTGTAAACAAACAGTCAAATCCCAAAGGATTTCTGCTGAATGAGTAAATAAATCAATAGACAAATGGCAAACTCCAGTCTTTATTTATTCAGAAGGGTTTTTCAAAATGTATATAAATGACAAAATTAATATTTAGGGGCCAAATAGGTTATGACACTGTCCTTTTGCCTCTGCATCCTGAGTTTGAATCTAAGACGATTATAAAAAATTCCTATCTACAATAATCAAGCTTGGGCAAATTCAAACCAGTTCCTAGTGAGCGTTGCTACTGAGCAGAAAACTGCCCAGATCTTGGTATAAAATCGGAAATCTCATTCAGATGCCAAAGGATAGCAGGTGTTGGAAATGGAAAATCATACAAGTGCAGTAAAGAAAAATGAAAGAAAGACTTGCGCATTTATATAGCGCCTGTTACCTCGAGTGCTTTACAATCAATTAAATACTGTTTGAAATGTAGACACCCCTAGTATGGGATGTCTTTGCGGTTGGGGAGAAAGGATGTGGTTAGGGCTCTTCTGATGGCTTACCTGGCAAGTGGCGCATCCTGATATAATACTGTGCAGCACAAACTAGAAAGCTCTCAGGTTTACTCCCTGATCTATGTTTAATTAGATAATCTCAGCTAGGGCAGCAGTTGAAAGACTGACATATTTCTACATATATCTAACATATATGCTGAACTCATTAACATTCCTCACCTTGAGAAACCAAAATATTTTTTGACCTTTTTCTTCTAACACACTAATCCCCTCACCAGCCTGAGTCTACACATAATGGAAACTGAAATTCCTGTGTTCCAGTTTCACTGCCTTCAGCCATCAACTCTTCAGAATGTTGACCCATCGCAAATCAGGAGGATGGGGAATTTCCACAGTCAAAGTGGGAGTCCTGCACCTGTAGAGGTGTAACAGAGCTGCCAGCCCTGATGAGCAGGTTGTAGTCTGAGCAGCACCCTGCAGATCCAACCAAGGCCCAGGATGGGCCAAAGAAAAAAGGGCCCAGAATTTCATGTTTTTCAGATGTGTCTAAGGGAGCAGAGTGGCATTGGTTGAAAGGTAAATCAACCCTTCTGGGATTGGTTACCTTTCTTCCTGGCAATCTTACAGACTTCCTGAGGCCCAGCAATGGAACCTACGCCAGCTCTCAGGAGTGGAAGGTCCTGCCAGGTTTGTTGGATGACAAACTGGGCAAAATTGCCAGGAACAGCCCATGACACATCTCAAAGTCTCTGTCAGCAGGAGTCTCACCTACCCATACCCTATTGAAAGTCCGGGCAGAGCAGAAACCTGGCGGATCCAGGGTCCATCCCAACTTCTTAATCTTCCTTCTCCTCCCCACACCCCCAACATCAACCCAAGATGTGCCCTCCAGCACTTCAGGAATGTCGTACCTCGATGTTGTTTGGATGGCAGTTTAAATCAATGCATAATACAACATGGAAAGAGGCTTGAGAAATTGGAGCTTCAAGATTATGAAGAGTTATAAAAGATAAAAAAATAATTAATTGCTGCCACTGGTACAAGGGGTACAAATTTAAGATAATAACAAAAATAAAGGGGAGGTTAGAAAAAAATGTACAGAGGATGGTTAGAATATTGAATCCTCTGCCACGAACTGTTGCAGAAGCACAGCCCATTAATTCTTTTCAAAGGGAATTAGTTGCTTGAAAAAAAGAGAACTGTTAAAAGGGCATGCCAGTGAGTAGGATATCTTTTCTAGACTAGGTGGCTCATGTGGAGAAAAATCATCAAAACAGACTGGATGGGTTAAACTGCTTGTTTCTGTACTAGAATATTCAATGATCTTATAATTTGCTGTACCATTAGCACTAAATGTAAATCATCCTGCTGGTGAATGGATTCAATTACTAAGTGTAATGTTATAATACTAGAAAATGCAAGGTGTTTTTTTTAAATAATTTTCTACAGTCAAACCCTAACAGACTGGATGGAAATGTACAGTTGCATTTGTCTAGTACTACTTCCTTCAAAAAGGAAGTTCAAGCCTTTAAATCATGGTTAAGCTGAAATTCTCCTGTTGCTAGCAGATGGGGATTTATGAGCGAGCTGAAGAGTCACTTAGTTTCTTGCTATCGAGCTGCATATTTCTTCTAGCTTTGGTAACTGCAAACTTATAAAAGACAGGCTAGTGTGTAGCCATTTGAGCCCCTAGTGTGTAGCCATTTGAGCTCCTTCAGATGTGTGGGGGATGTAATTGATAAAGAATAAATAATGGTGGGTGATGGTGCATTGGAAACATTTATTGCTTGATGATATCAGATCTCATTAGTCATCAATCTGAAAATAGGCATTTAAAACAATAGATGGGAGATGGTCATACAATGGTGGATGCAGCCCTTTATTCGAGAGGCTCGACACACTTTTGCTTAATGCCCTCAACTATATTATGGTGCAGTTACCTTGGAGTGCTGCTACTGAAGCAAGCCCCAATTTTGGCAGCAGCACTGTAGGGTGAATGAGGTGCTGAAAAATGCTCATTACAGTCAATGCCATTTGAATATACACACATGCACCTACAGGATCACACTCCACGCAACCTTCATAACCGCAGGCGTGTCCATTTTCTTCCAGTTGTGAGCTGGAATCTGATTTTTAAGAAGTCATCTGTTACCTTGCTGGCAATCCAGGGAATGCTGCAATTCTAGGCACCATTGCCTAATTACCAGGCATATTCCTACTGCTAAGCATTACTCTTTCTTTTATAGAGTATAAAATAATAGGCATTTAAGGATTTTCTTTACACTAGTAATTAAGATGAAACAAGATTGGTGTTGATTGAATATCGATCGGGAAATGACTTTGAAATTATTCCTTTCATACTTCAAACTACACATGAATATTGATTTATATTTGCAGAACAACATAAACAGCAACAAATTAAATCCTTCAAAATTCTCCTCTCTTGAAAATATAAAACTTAATGCAACACTCACTCAGTTAAGTCACTTTTAGTGGTTCTGAGGCACTTAAATGGAGAACATCATTGTAAACCAATTCAAATGAGTGCTATACAAACTAAACATGTACTTCTAGTTCAGGGTGATTCAGATTGCTTTTACTGAGTGCATCTTAAAAAACAACTTAAATCACTTTCTTTAGTGGCTTTTGTTGATCTTGTCTTGTTCATAGACAATGGATTCTTTCTAAATGCATCTTTTTTCTGTTAATCATCCAAGAAGTTTTTTTTCCAAAAGAAAAAGGTCACATGATTTAGGGTTCAATTTAATAGTGATGGTTATAACCTGCATAAGTGCATTTCAATTATCATTGCCTGTCTTCTTGAGTTAAAGCGACACTGCCAATCTTTCAGGGGAGGGAGCTGATTGAGGCCAGTGTCGGGAGCGGAGAGAACGGTGGTAAAAGGCTTACCAATCTCACAGACTGGCGGCGGCATTCCGGAGCCACGTCACGATTCAAAAAGTGACACAGGCAAGAGGAAGCAGCTGATTGGGTGAGTACGGCCAGGTGAGTATTTATACTACTCTTTAATTTGACAGTTAAGATTAATAGTTTATAAAATTTAGAAGGTGTTAATTTTTGTGGTTATAGTATCTAAGGTCCTTGTTGTGTATCGGTAACCAAGGACTCTTGAGTATATCATTTAATTGTAGTGTAATTAGTGGTATTGATTTGATTTAAGTTAATTTAAATTAATTAAAGGGTAAGTCTGGGCAGGACAGCTCGGCCCTGTGGCTTCCTCCTCCTGCGCTATGTGAGAAATCAGGGACACTTCCTGTATCCCTGACAACCATGTATGCGGGAAGTGTATCCAGCTGCAGCTACTGACAGACCGCATTGCGGCATTGGAGCTGCGAATGGATACATACTAGAGCATTTGCGATGCTGAGGACATCATGGATAGCACGTTTAGTGAGTTGGTTACACCGCAGGTAAAGGCTGCACAGGCAGGAAGGGAATGGGTGACCACCAGGCAGAGTAATAGGTACAGGCAGGTAGTGCAGGGGTCCCCTGTGGCTATCCCCCACTCAAACAGATATACCAATTTAGATATTGTTGAGGGAGATGGCTTATCGGGGGAAGGCAGCAGCAGCCAACTTCCTGGCACCGTGTGTGGTTCTGCTGCACAGGACGGGAAAAAAAAGAGCGTGAGAGCTATAGTGATAGGGGATTCTATTGTAAGGGGAATAGATAGATGTTTCTGCGGCCGCAAACGAGACTCCAGGATGGTATGTTGCCTTCCTGGTGCAAGGGTCAAGGATGTCTCGGAGTGGCTGCAGGGCATTCTGGAGGGGGAGGGTGAACAGCCAGTTGTCATGGTGCATATAGGTACCAACGATATAGGTAAAAACCGGGATGAGGTCCTAATAGCTGAATATAGGGAGTTAGGAGGTAAATTAAAAAACAGGACCTCAAAGGTAGTAATCTCAGGATTGTTGCCAGTGCCACATGCTAGTCAGAGCAGAAATAAAAGGATATTTCAGATGAATATGTGGCTGGAGGAATGGTGCAACGGGGAGGGATTCAAATTCCTGGGACATTGGAACCGGTTATGGGGGAGGTGGAACCAGTACAAACTGGATGGTTTGCACCTGGGCAGGACCGGGACGGATGTCCTAGGGGGAGTGTTTGCTAGTGCTGTTGGGGAAGGTTTAAACTAAAATGGCAGGTGGTTGGGAACCTGTGCAGGGAGACAGAGGAAAGGGAAGCAAGGATAGAAGTAAATGACAGGAATGAGAAAAGAAAAAGTGGCAGTCAGAGAAATCAAGGGTTTAAATCAAACATGGCCACAGTAAATAATAATTCTAAAAGGTCTAAGAATGTTTAAAAAAACTAACCTGAAGGCTTTCTGTCTTAATGCGAGGAGCATTCGTAATAAGGTGGATGAATTAGCTGTGCAAATAGATGTAAACGGATATGATATAATTGGGATTACGGAGACATGGCTCCAGGGTGACCAAGGCTGGGAATTCAACATCCAGGGGTATTCAATATTCAGGAAAGAGAGGCAAAAAGGAAGAGGAGGTGGGGTAGCATTGCTAGGTAAAGAGGAGATTAACACAGTAGTAAGGAAGGATATTAGCTCTGATGATGTGGAATCTGTATGGGTAGAGCTCAGAAATACCAAGGGGCAGAAAACGTTAGTGGGAGTTGTATACAGACCCTCAAACAGTAATGCTGAGGTTGGGGATGGCATTAAACGGGAAATTAGAGACGCGTGCAATAAGGGCACAGCAGTTATCAAGGGTGAAATTAATCTACATATAGATTGGGCTAACCAAATTAGTAACAATACTGTGGAGGAGGAATTCCTGGAGTGTATACGGGATGGTCTCCTGGACCAATATGTCGAGGAACCAACTAGAGATCAGGCCATCTTTGACTGCATATTATTTAATGAGAAAGGATTCATTAGCAATCTTGTTGTGTAAGGCCCCTTGGGGCGGAGCAACCATAATATGATAGAATTCTTCATTAAGATTGAGAGTGAAGTAGTTGACTCAGAGACCAGGGTCCTGAATTTAAATAAAGGAAACTACAATAGTATGAGTCGCGAGTTGGGTAGGATGGATTGGGGAACGTTACTTAAAGGGTTAACGGTGGATTGGCAATGGCAAACATTTAAAGATCGCATGGATGAACTACAGAATTTGTTCATCCCTGTTTGGCATAAAAATAAAACAAAGAAGGTGACTCAACCATGGCTAACAAGGGAAATTAGGGACAGCATAAGATCCAAGGAGAGGACATATAAATTGGCCAGAAAAAGCAGCAAACCTGAGGATTGGGAGCAGTTTAGGATTCAGCAAAGGAGGACAAAGGGATTAATTAAGAGGGGAAAATAGAGTATGAGAGTAAGCTTGCAGAGAACATAAAAAGTGACTGTAAAAGCTTCTATAGATATGTGAAGAGAAAAAGATTGGTGAAGTCAAGCGTAGGTCCCTTGCAGTCAGAATCAGGGGAATTTATAATGGGGAACAGTGGTAAACCACTGTTATACCTGCCTGTGTGTGTGTTTGTATTCCACTGTGTACATGTCTGTACATGCCTCGGCTGACTCCTCCCACGAGTCCAGGTATAAAGGTGACTGCTCCACAGTCCCTCTGTATTCTGGACTGGTCGACCACTTGAGGCACACCTTCATTCTCCTGTTAATAAAAGCCTGTTAGTTACTCGCTTAACCTCAGTCTTTTGAGTAATTGATAGCGCATCAATTTTATTAACAAGATTTTTTATAATGGAGAAGATCCTCACACCAGCATGCCTGGACTTAGACCATCGGGAGGCGGACGCATCCACCAAGTTTGCTCACTGGCTTAAGTGCTTTGAAAGATTCCTGATCACCTCCGCTGCAACGGTCAAATCGGATGAGGACAAACTGGATGTCCTGACCTCCAAAGTGAACCACCGAGCGTACTCGGTCATCCAGGACGCGACCTCGTACACGGCTGCTCTCAAGCTCCTCAAGGACCAGTACACGCGCCCAGTGAACGAGGTGTACGCCAGGCACCTCCTGGGGAGTCGTAAACAACAACCTGGGGAATCGACCGAGGAATCCCTTCAGGCACTGTCTGTGCTTGGCCGGGCCTGTGGTTGTAAGGATGTAAAGGCCGCCGTGTACACAGAGGAACTTATCCGGGACGCTTTTGTTGCGGGCCACAGGTCCAATTACACCCGACAGCGACTGTTGGAGCAGAGTGACCTCGACCTCAACAAGGCCTCTGAACTCGCACTATCATTGGACGCAGCCGACCGGGGCATGGATGCCTACTCCTCTGCACCATGGATGCCGCGGGGAACGACAGCCTGGGACACGGTAGGACCGTCTCATAGCGCCGTGCCACCCCAGCAACGGCCCAACTACCGCAGCAGTGTCCCAAGGCCAGAAATGCTACTTCTGTGGCCAGGCCAAACACCCCAGAGCGCGCTGCCCGGCGAAAAATGCGATCTGCTCGGGCTGCGGGAAGAAGGGACACTACGCCAGCATCTGCAGGGCCAAAGCCACCCGAACCCCAGCAGCGCCGCGTGTGGGTCGTGCGGGCCGCCATCTTGGGCCTCCCCAGCCATGTGCGAACCACCGGTACAGCAGCCATTTTGGATGCCTCCAGCCACATGGGGATCATGGACGCCGCCATCTTGGACGCCAGCCGGGACGCAGCAGGCCCCCAACACCGCCTCATCTGATACCCGCAGCGACACACCGACCCCTACGCTGGCCTCCCGTTACGCTGGACCAAGCGAGACCACACCAACTGGCCCGGTCCACAATGGACATTAAGGTAAATGGTCATGAAACAACCTGCCTTTTTGACTCTGGGAGCACGGAGAGCTTCATCCACCCCGACACGGTGCGGCGTTGCTCTCTCCCAGTCCTGCCTGCGCACCAGCGGATTTCTATGGCCTCCGAGTCCCAGTCGGCGGACATTGGCGGCTACTGCGTGGTGACACTCTTAGTAGACGGGACTGTGTACGATAATTTTAAACTTCTGGTCCTGCCCCACCTCTGCGCTGCCGTTCTACTGGGGTTAGATTTTCAGTGCCACCTTAAAAGTGTTACGATGGCGTACGGTGGACCCCTCCCCCCACTCACAGTCCGCAGCCAGCAGCTTCCAAATTGCCCGCCGCGCACCAGGTGCAACCTCTCCACACTCAGAGTCACCCCACCCCCACTGTTTGCTAACCTCACCTCCGACTGTAAGCCCATCGCCACAAAGAGCAGGCGATACAGTGCCGGGGACAGGGTTTTCATTAAAACCGAAGTGGAGCGGCTCCTGAAGGAGGGGATTATTGAGGGCAGCACCAGCCCCTGGCGAGCCCAGGTTGTGGTCGTTAAGACCGGCGAGAAGCAGCGCCTGGTCATCGACTACAGCCAGACAATAAATCGCAACACCCTGCTGGACGCTTACCCACTCCCCCGCATAGCTGATATGGTCAACCAGATTGCGCAGTACCGCGTCTTCTCAACCATTGACCTGAAATCAGCGTACCACCAGCTCCCTATCCGCCCTGAGGACCGCCAGTATACTGCCTTTGAGGCAAACGGCCGCCTCTACCACTTCCTTAGGGTTCCCTTTGGCGTCACCAACGGGGTCTCCGTCTTCCAAAGGGAGATGGACCGGATGGTCGATCAAAATGCGTTGCAGGCCACTTTCCCATATCTGGACAATGTGACCATCTGCGGCCATGACTTGCAGGACCATGACGTAAACCTCGAAAAATTCCTCTGCACCGCCCTACTCCTGAACCTGACGTATAACAAGGAGAAGTGCATATTCCGCACAACCCGCCTCGCCATCCTTGGCTGTGTTGTAGAACACGGAGTCATCGGTCCCGACCCCGACCGGATGCGTCCCCTTATGGAACTCCCACTGCCCCACTGCCTCAAGGCCCTGAAGAGGTGCCTAGGGTTTTTCTCCTATTACGCACAGTGGGTCCCCTACTATGCGGACAAGGCCCGTCCGCTGATCAAGTCCACCTCTTTTCCCTTGACGGCAGAGGCCCACTTAGCCTTCCACCGTATCAAGGAAGACATTGCCAAAGCCACCATGCACGCAGTGGACGAATCCATCCCCTTCCAGGTGGAAAGCGACGTGTCCGACTTTGCCCTGGCCACTACCCTTAATCAGGCGGGGAGACCCGTGGCCTTCTTTTCATGAACCCTCCAGGGCCCGGAGACCAGACACTCCGCTGTTGAGAAGGAGGCCCAGGCTATTGTGGAGGCTGTGCGTCATTGGAGGCACTACCTGGCCGGAAAACGATTTACCCTGCTCACTGACCAGCGTTCAGTTGCTTTTATGTTTAACAACAAGCAGAGGGGCAAAATCAAAAACGACAAGATCTTGAGGTGGAGAATCAAACTTTCCACCTACAACTACGAGATCTTGTACCGGCCCGGGAAGCTCAATGAACCCCCGGATGCTCTTTTGCGTGGCACCTGCGCCAGCACGCAGATCGATAGACTGCGGGCCCTCCACAATGACCTCTGCCACCCGGGGGTCACCAGGTTCTCCCACTTCATCAAGGCCCGCAACCTGCCTTACTCCATTGAGGTCAGGACCATGACCAGGAACTGCCAAGTCTGCGCTGAGTGCAAACCGCACTTTTATAGACCAGACAGGGCTCACCTGATAAAAGCCACTCGCCCCTTCGAGCGCCTGAGCGTTGATTTTAAAGGGCCTCTCCCCTCCTCCGACCGCAATGTGTACTTCCTCAACATTATTGATGAGTACTCCCGTTTCCCGTTCGCCATCCCCTGCCAGGACATGACCAGTGCCACGGTCATTAAATGTCAGAATGACCTCTTCACCCTGTTCGGTTTCCCCAGCTATATCCATAGCGACCGGGGCTCATCGTTTATGAGCGACGAACTCCATCAGTACCTGCTCGCTAGGGGTATTGCCACAAGCAGGACCACCAGTTACAACCCCCGGGGGAACGGACAGGTGGAAAGAGAGAATGCGACAGTTTGGAAGGCCGCCCTGCTTGCCTTAAAGTCTAGGGGCCTTCCGACCTCCCGCTGGCAGGATGTGCTCCCCGATGCGCTCCACTCTATTCGGTCACTGCTCTGCACTGCCACTAACGCCACCCCTCATGAGAAAATGTTTGTCTTCCCAAGGAAGTCCACATCGGGGACATCGCTACCGCCATGGCTGACATCCCCAGGGCCGGTCCTACTGAGAAGACACGTGAGGACCCATAAAATGGACCCCCTGGTCGAGAGGGTCAACCTCCTCCATGCCAACCCCCAGTATGCTTACATTGCGTACCCGGACGGGCGGGAGGACACAGTCTCCATACGAGACCTCGCACCCTCGGGGGCCCCAGTAACCCACTACCCCCCCCCCCACGATACAATATCCAACCCCAGCTGACGGCATGCCTGGGCCCCGCGACCCGCTCGACACCCACGAGGACTACACACCAGTGCCCCAGCCTACGCGGGACTCGACGCCGGAAGCTTCACTACCCCTGCCGTCGCCACGTCGATCACAGCGGCAGACAAGACCTCCGGAGAGACTCCAATACACAAACTTTTAATACACTTCACCCCGCCGGACTCATTTTTAAGCAAGGGGTGAATGTGGTAAACCACTGTTATACCTGCCTGTGTGTGTGTTTGTATTCCACTGTGTACATGTCTGTACATGCCTCGGCTGACTCATCCCACGAGTCCAGGTATAAAGGTGACTGCTCCACAGTCCCTCTGTATTCTGGACTGGTCGACCACTCGAGGCACACCTTCATTCTCTTGTTAATAAAAGCCTGTTAGTTACTCGCTTAACCTCAGTCTTTTGAGTAATTGATAGCGCATCAGGAACAAAGAAATGGCCGACAAATTAAATACATACTTTGGTTCTGTCTTCACAAAGGAGGACACAAATAACCTCCCAGAGATGTCAGGGACCATAGGTTCTAATGAAAGGGAGGAACTGAATGAAATCAGTATGTGTAGGGAAATGGTGTTAGGGAAATTGATGGGATTGAAGGCCGATAAATCCCCAGGGCCTGATAATCTACATCCTAGGGTACTTAAGGAAGTGGCCCTAGAAATAATAGATGCATTGCTGGTCAACTTTCAAAATTCTATAGACTCTGGAACAGTTCCCATGGATTGGAAGGTAGCTAATGTTACCCCACTATTCAAAAAAGGTGGTAGAGAGAAAATGAGGAATTATAGACCGGTAAGCCTGACATCTGTAGTGGGGAAAATGCGAGAGTCCATTATAAAAGATGTAATAGCACAGCACTTGGAAAACAGTGACAGGATTGGACAAAGTCAACATGGATTTACAAATGTAAATCATGCTTGTCTTATCAACAGGAACTTTTTGAGGATGTAACTGGTAGAATAGATAAGGGAGAACCAGTGGATGTGGTGTATTTTGACTTTCAGAAGGCTTTCGATAAGGTCCCGCATAAGAGATTAGCGTGTAAAGTTAAAGCACATGGGATTGGGGGTAAGGTACTGACTTGGATAGAGGACTGGTTGGCAGACAGGAAGCAAAGAGTTGGTATAAACGGGTCTTTTTCCGAATGGCAGGCAGTGACTAGTGGGGTACCGCAGGGATCGGTGCTAGGACCCCAGCTATTCACAATATATATTAATGATCTAGATGAGGGAACTAGATGTAATATTTCTAAGTTTGCAGACGACACAAAGCTGGTTGGGCGTGTGTGCTGTGAGGAGGATGCAGAGAAACTCCAGGAGGATTTGGACAGGTTGGGTGATTCGGCTGATGCATGGCAGATGCAGTATAATGTGGATAAATGCGAGTTTATCCACTTTGGTGGCAAAAACAGGAAGGCAGCTTATTATCTGAATGGCAATAGATTGGGAGAAGGGGAAGTGCAACGAAACCTGGGTGTCCTTGTGCACCAGTCGCTGAAGGTAACCATGCAGGTGCAGCAGGCGGTTAGGAAGGCAAATGATATGTTGGCCTTCATAGCGAGAGGATTCGAGTGCAGGAGCAAGGATGTCTTGCTGCAGTTGTACAGGGCCTTGGTGAGACCACACCTTGTGTATTGTGTGCAGTTTTGGTCACCTTATCTGAGGAAGGATGTTTCTGCCATGGAGGGAGTGCAGCTAAGATTCACCAGACTGATACCTGGGATGACAGGAATGACGTATGAGGAGAGATTGGGTAGATTGGGCTTATATTCGCTGGAGTTTAGAAGAATGAGAGGAGATCTCATTGAAACTTATAAAATTCTAACAGGACTAGACAGACTAGATGCCGGAAGGATGTTCCCGATGGCGGGGGAGTCCAGAGCCAGGGGTCACAGTATAAAGATAAGGGGTAAGCCATTTAGGACAGAGATGAGGAGGAATTTCTTCACCCAGAGAGTGGTAAACCTGTGGAATTCTCTACCACAAAAGGCAGTTGAGGCCAATTCAATAAATATATTCAAGAAGGAGTTAGATATATTTCTTAATGCTAAAGGGATCAAGGGATATGGGGAGAAAGCAGGGACAGGGTACTGAATTTGGATGATCAGCCATGATCTCATTAAATGGCGGAGCAGGCTCGAGGGGCCGAATGGCCTACTCCTGCTCCTATCTTCTATGTTTCTATGTTTCAGGCAGGCTCGAAAAGCTGGAAAAGTTTGCTGCAAAAGCTCAGCTGTCACAGCGGTCACAGTGGCTGCAGCACCTGTCACATCTGCTGTGGTAGCAATTTAAGCCCTGATTTTAATTCAGGTTGCGCTGGAACCCCCCACGGAGATGTCAGTGCGAGGGCTGGGCCATTTTAACTCCCGGGCCTCATTTAAATATAGTGCTGAACTGGCTCCCTGCCCGAAGCTGGTGTGAATGACGTCAATACCGACGGGTGGGAATTGAGGCAGGAGACAGACTACAATGGGGACCCACAGAAATGGTCCCTGGCCAGGTAAGTCATGCAGGAACGAGAGTCCTGGGCCAATCATGGCTGGAGCGGGTGGAGGGTAAATCCACGGGAGCAGAGGAGGCCCCAAGTTTCCTTGTTGGGCCAGGAGGAACACTCCTGCTCCTCCTAGGCCTCAAGGACATTTTCAAAAATTAAAACAAATAAATACTTACCTGGGCCTCTTTTATCCCACACTAAGTCTTGCTTATCCATCACCCCTGTTCTCATGGGTGATTCCTCCGGGTGCTCCGGTTTCCTCCCACAGTCCAAAGATGTGCGGGTTAGGTTGATTGGCCATGATAAATTGACCATTAGTGTTAGGGGGATTAAAATATGTGGGGTTACGGGGATAGGGTGGGATATGTGTTGGTGTAGGGGATACGGGGATCGGGTGGGATATGTGTCGGTGCAGGCTCGATGGGCCGAAATGGCCTCTGTCTGCACTGTGGGGTTTCTGTGATTCTGTGATTCTGTGAACCTACAGTGGCTCTTTGCCCCATGACGTATTGAATTTAATATTCTCATCCTCATGTTCAAATCCATCAATGACCTCACTCCATCTTATCTCTGTGATCCCCCTCCAATCTTGCATCCACTTCCACACCCCTTTGGTTATCCGATTCTTCATTCACCCATTGTTGACAAAGCTTTTCGATGTCTCTTAAACTCCTACCCAACACCTCTCCTCCTTTATACTTCTCTCTCAATCTTTAAAAGCCTTTTCAAAAACCCATCTTTTCAAACAATCACTCCTACCTCTCCCATGACTCAGTGTCTATTCCTTTGTCATCTATTTCCCTCCCTCCCCCATTTAAAAGCACTTTGGGATATTTTCTACATTAAATGAGCTACATAAATGCAGGTTGTTGTGCTATTATTCAGATTTTAGTTCTGTGGCTCATCATTTATCTGAGCTCTTAGATTTAGGAAACTGCATCCCTACAGTTGGATAATGCACATCATATGAAGAAAGAATGTAAAGGGAAACAACAGAAACGGTTGGGGACAATGACAAAATATAGTACAGAATTAATAAGGGCCTAAAGTTGTCTTGCTATATGATTTTAAAACTTTACAGAACCTGACCGTACATTGATTGCTATGATCATTGTTCTGCTCTGGGGAAATTCTGCATTCTGTAGTTACAATATATATGCTTTAATAACATAAGAACATAAGAAATAGGAGCAGGAGTAGGCCATTCGGCCCCTCGAGCCTGCTCTGCCATTCAATAAGATCATGCCTGATCTGATCTTCACCTCACCTCCACTTTCCTGCCTGTTCCCCAGAACCCTGGACTCCCCTGTAGCTCAAATATTTGCCTATCTCCGCCTTGAATATATTCAATGACTCCGCCTCCACAGCTCTCTGGGGTAGAGAATTCCAAAGATTCACGACCCTCAGAGAGGAAATTCCTCCTCATCGCCGTTTTAAATGGGCGACCCCTTATCCTGGAACTATGCCCCCTAGTTCTAGATTCCCCTATGAGGGGAAACAACCTCTCAGCATTTACCCGGTCAAGCCCCCTCAGAATCTTATGGGGGAAAAATTCAGTTGGTTTGCTAAGAGGGCGCTAATGGGGTGCAAAGCAACTAGCGATGTTTGCGCCGCTCACGAAATTGACCAGACATTTTGCGGCGGCGCTAAATACTATCGCCATGATCTCCTGCGCCCGCAGATCATGATATCAGTCGAGCATGTAACGCCCGGTAGTGCCCCGGACCGGATATTGAGTGGTGCCCCCTGCCTTTCCGCCTGCCGCTAGCAACGACAGGTTGAGGGGAGCGTTTTGTAGTTGGGAAGGGACTGGGGGAGCGCTATTTAAAGGCGACTGCTTCCTGCCTTTTTTTGTCAGCGACATTTTTGCACCACGCATTCTGAGAGAGAGAGAGAAACTTCTGGAGAGATTCAACGCTGTATGAAGGAGTTTTGGGTACTGAGCAGCACTTTGCAGGTTGGTTTTGATTTGACCTTCATTGCATCGATTTGGAAAAGACTGTGGGGGCTGCACTCTGAGCTCTTTCCCTGGGCCTCTCCATTGTTCTTTCCAGCAGGTTTGATGTACAGGTCTCTCCAGGCTGAGATTCAAGGCTGCAATGAGCAGGGTGTGGATGGAGAGCAAGATCGACCCTCCCCTTTAAGAACTGGCCGGTGCCAGTGTGTCTGTGTTCCATTGCTGACTGACATCACATGAGCTTCGCCAGCGCTCTGAGGTAGCGCCTCGTTCCTCGGCGTTAGCACCTTGAGAGGTGTGTAGCACCTGATTTAGCGCTCCAATCACCTCCATGGGCGATAGAAGCCAAGTTAACAGTCGGAGGCAATAATTAGCGGCAGGCACTAAACTTTGCACCCGGCCGATAATTGCGCCCCAAACGGGGCGATACCCCATTTCTCCCCCTATGTGTTTCAAAAGATCACCTCTTATTCTACTAAACTCCAATGAGTATAAGCCCAACCTGCTCAACCTTTCCTTGACCACCCTTTCATCTCAGGAATCAACCTAGTGAACCTTCTCTGAACTGCCTCCAATGCAAGTATATCCCTCCTTAAATAAGGAGACCAAAACTGTACACAGGACTCCAGGTGTGGTCTCACCAATGCCCTGTACAGTTGTAGCAAGACTTCCCTACTTTTATACTCCATCCCCCTTGCAATAAAGGCCAACATTCCATTTGCCTTCCTAATTACTTGCTGTACCTGCATGTTAACTTTGTGTTTCATGTATGAGAACACCCAGATCCTTCTGTACCGCAGCATTCTGTAGTCTCTCTCCATTTAAATAATATTTTGCTTTTCTATTTTCCCACATTATACACCATCTGCCAATTTTTTGCCACACTTAGTCGATCTATATCCCTTTGCAGCCTCTTTGTACCCTCCTCACAACTTGCTTTCCCACCTATCTTTGCATCGTCAGCAAATTAGGCAACAGTACACTCAGTCCCTTCATCCAAGTCATTAATATAGATTGTAAATAGCTGAGGCCCCAGCACTGATCCCTGTGGCACCCCACTAGTTAGTTTGCCAACCTGAAAATGACCCATTTATCCCGACTCTCTGTTTTCTGTTAGTTAGCCAATCCTCTATCCATGCTAATATATTACCCCCAACACTATGAGCTCTTATCTTGTGCAGTAACGTTTTATGTGGCAGCTTATCGACTGCCTTTTGGAAATCCAAATACATTACATCTACTGGTTCCCCTTGATCCACCCTGCTCATTACATCCTCAAAGAACTCTAATAAATGTGTCAAACACGATTTCACTTTCATAAAACCATGTTGGTTCTGCTTGATTGTATTATGAATTTCTAAATGTCCTGCTACTACTCCCTTAATAATGGATTCCAGCATTTTCCCAATGACAGATGTTAGGCTAACTGGCCTATAGTTTCCTGCTTTCTGTCTCCCTCCTTTCTTGAATATGGGCATTACATTTGCGGTTTTCCAATCCGCTGGGACCACTCCAGAACTTAGGGAATTTTGGAAGATTACAACCAATGCATCCACTATCTCTACAGCCACTTCTTTTAAGACCCTAGGATATAGGCCATCAGGTCCAGGAGACTTGTCAGCCTTTAGTCCCATTAGTTTGCCTGTACTTTTTCTCTACTGACAGTGATTGTTTTAAGTTCCTCCCTCCCTTTTGCCCCTTGATTTCCACTATTATTGGGAGGCTTTTACTGTCTGCTGTGAAGACAGATACTAAATATTTGTTCAAAGTCTCTGCCATTTTCTTGTTTCCCATTATTAATTCCTGCGTCTCATCCTCTAAGGGACCAACATTTACTTTAGCTACTCTCTTCCTTTTTATATACTTGTGGAAGCTCTTACTGTCTGTTTTTATATTTCTTGCTAGCTTACTCTCAATCTATTTTCTCCCTCTATTATTTTTTTAGTCATCCTTTGCTGGTTTCTTAAAATTTCCCAATCTTCTGGTCTACCACTTATCTTCGCAACATTGTATGCCTTTTTTTTCAAATTGATACCATCCTTGACTTCCTTAGTTAGCCACGGATGGTTCATCCTTCTCATAGTCTTTCTTTCTCACTGGAATATATCCTTGTTGAGTTATGAAATATCTCCATAAATGTCTGCCACTGCTTATCTACCATCTTACCTTTTAATCTATTTTCCCAGTCCACTTTAGCCAACTAGTTCTTCATACCTTTGTAATTGCCTTTATTTAAGTTTAAGACACTAGTTTCAGACCCAAGTTTCTCACCCTCAAACTGAATGTGAAATTCTATCATGTTATGACCACTCTTCCCTAGAGGATCCTTTACTATGAGATAATTAATTAATCCTGTCTCATTACACATTACCAGATATAAAATATCCTGTTCCCTGGTTGGTTCCATACCATATTGTTCTAAGAAACCATCCCGAATACATTCTATGAACAAGTCCTCAAGGCTATCTTTACCAATTTGATTTGTCTAAGCTATATGAAGATTAAAATCACCCATGATTATTGCAGTACCTTTCTTACAAGCCCCCATTGTTTCTTGATTTATACTCTGTCCTACAGTGTAGCTAGTGTTAGGGGACCAAAAGACAACTTCCACCAGTGACTTATTTCCCTTACTATTTCTTATCTCCACCCAAACTGAGTCTACATCTTGATCTTCCGAGCCAAGATCATTTCTCACTACTGTACTGATCTCATCCTTTATTAACAGGACTACCCCACCTCCTTTACCTTTCTGCCTATCCTTCCGAAATGTCAAATACCCCTGAATATTCAGTTCCCAGCCTTGGTCACCTTGCCACCACGTCTCTGTAATGGCTATCAGATCATACCCATTTATTTCTATTTGTGCCGTCAATTCATCTATCTTGTTACAAATGCTGTGTGCATTCAGATAAAGAACCTTTAATATTATCTTTATACCATTTTTCCCTACTCTGACCCTATTTGCTGGTGCACTGTCATGCTTGTACACTCTGTCCCTTCCTGTCACATTCTAGTTATCATTACCCCCATCACTACACTGCACTATTTCCTTGTCCTTTCCCTAACTTTCTAAATTTCCCCTTATTTGAACCCCCCCACCCCCCCCACACACACTATTTAGTTTAAAGCCCTATCTACAGCCCTAGTTATTTCATTTGCCAGGACACTGGCCCCAGCATGGTTCAAGTGAAGCCCATCCCAACAGAACAGCTCTGTCGCCAGTACTGGTGCTAGTGCCCCATGAATTGAAACCCATTTCTCCCGCCCCAATCTTTGAGCCACGCATTCAATTCTCTGATCTTATTGACCCTATGCAAATTCGCTCAGGCCTCGGGCATTGATGCATTTAACTCTGCTCCTCCCCTCGTCCCGTTCTCACCGCTGATCTCGGGCCTCGAGCATTGCTGCTTTTAACTCTGCTCCTCCCCTGGTCCCGCTCTCGCTGCTGGTCTCAGGTCTCGGGCCTCGGGCGTTGCTGCATTTATCTCTGCTCCACTCCTGGTCCCGCTCTCACCGCTGGTCTCAGAGCTCGGGCATTGCTGCATTTAACTCTGCCGCTCCTCCTCTTAACTGAAAATGTTCCCATTATTCTATTGCTCTCACTAGACCAGTTACAATGATTATTACCCAGAGCCAATATTTCAGATATTCTTATACAGGTGAGCATGTACAAGTACTTTATATACACACACACACACCACACACACACCACACACACACACACACACACACATACACACACAATAGGATTAAGAGAAAGTGAGGCCAAATTTACTGAAGTGTTCTAAGGACTCCTGGCGTCACTCCAGCGGTGTCCAGTGGAATGACCAAAATCTGCTGGGTCCCAGATTTACCAGGAGTTTCCAATAGCCTCTGTCCCGGGGGAGGTGGGATCATCCTGGGAAGTGATCTGGACCCCTAAAGAGAGTATTGGCCCCCTTTGTAAGAGGTTCAAAGGGGATGCACAAAACTGTTTTGCTCCCATCGCTGCTCTCCCTATTTTACAGCTGCGGACAAGAGGTAGACACAAGGGGTGCAACTGAGTAATTTGAAGACCCAGCGTGAAAGCATCAGTGACCAGCTCCTCTCTTTTAGTTTACTGAAACCAGTGAATGTAACCTGACAGCACATTCCCCAGCCCCTCCACACCAGCTTGCTCAGATTCTCTACACTAAAGACTGCAACCGACAGAGGGAAACCCACGAGTTTGCCTCCAGCTGCATCCCTGAAGCTAGCTGTTCCGATCCAATGGGAATCGTGCTGGATCAATGGTGGAGCGGGCTTTGCTCCTGCCCATTTGCCCAAGCATTAACTGTAATGTATTATCACATGGTTTGTCACATGGTTTAGTATGAGCAAGCTCAGTTAACTCTGGCCTAGTAAAGCAAGCACATTGACAAGCAACTCATTGTGCCTGTCCTTCATTTGTTCTACCCACATATACTAGATTTTGGCAATGAGAATGAGATTTCAAAGCCAATTGTAGGGATCATGGAAGAACCTATAAAATTCTGTCAGGCCTAGACAGACTAGATGCTGGAAGGATGTTCCCGATGGTCGGGGAGTCCAGAACCAGGGGTCATAGTCTAAGGATAAGGGGTAGGACATTTAGGACTGAAATGAGGAGGAACTTCTTCACCCAGAGAGTGGTGAACCTGTGGAATTCTCTGCCACAGAGGGCGGTGGAGGCCAGTTCATTAAATATATTCAAGAAAGAGTTGGATATATTTCTTAAGGCTAAAGGGATCAAGGAATATGGGGAGAAGGCAGGGACAGGGTACTGAATTTGAATGATCAGCCATGATCTCATTGAATGGCGGAGCAGGCTCGAAGGGCCGAATGGCCTACTCCTGCTCCTATCTTCTATGTTTCTATATCAACCTTTGCGTGGAAAAGTTTGTTGTGGCACCTAATCTGAATTTTTGCAATGTTATACTGTAAATGCTGATGCAGAATTGTCTGTGTTTCACCTTCATGTGTATGTATACATAGCAACAGCGGTGTTGATTCTCACAGGTACACAGGTAGCGTGCTGAGTCACTGTTCGATGGGATTGGGACAATCATGACCGTGTCTGCGGGATTCATTGGAAGTCTCGGCATGTGTGACCGAGCTCACGAACCATTCAGTTCTTACATTGAGCAGATGGAGATTTTTTTTCTAAGGCGAATAAGGTGCAGATGAGAATGTTCAAGCTCAAAATAAAGTATTTCGTGAATGGATGAAAGCAATTTTTCTAACGGAGATCAGGCCAGATGTCTACGGAACTTTGACAAACCTACTCACACCAGGGAAAACGAAGCATGCGTCATTTGAAGACATTGTCGAGAAACTCGAGGACCATTTCAACCCAAAGCTGTTAGAAATAACAAGTTTGGTACCAGAAACCAAAAACAAAGTGAAACCATCAGTGAGTACATTGTAGCTCTTAAGAACCTGTCTTTGAATTGCAACTTCGGCGAATTTTTAGATTGTACGTTGCGAGATAAATTTGTGTGTGGACTGGTTGAAACATAGAAACATATAAGATAGGAGCAGGAATAGCCCATTTGGCCCTTTGAGCCCGCTCCGCCATTTAATGAGATCATGGCGGATCATCCAAATTCAGTACCCTGTCCCTGCTTTCTCCCCATATTCATTGATCCCTTTAGCCTCAAGTAATATATCCAACTCCTTCTTGAATATATTTAATGAATTGGCCTCAACTGCCCTGTGTGGCAGAGAATTCCACAGGTTCACCACTCTCTGGGTGAAGAAATTCCTCCTCATCTCAGTCCTAAATGGCTTACCCCTTATCTTTAGACTGTGACCACTGGTTCTGGACTCCCCCGCCACCGGGAACATCCTTCCTGCATCTAGTCTGTTAGAACTTTATAAGTTTCAACGAGATCCCCTCTCATTTTTCTAAACGCTAGCGAATATAAGCCTAATCAACCCAATCTCTCCTCATACGTCATTCCTGCCATCCCAGGTATCAGTTTGGTGAATCTTCGCTGCACTCTCTCCAGGGCAAGAACATCCTTCCTCAGATAAGGCAACCAAAACTGCACACAATACTCAAGATGTGGTCTCACCAAGGCCCTGTACAACTGCAGCAAGACATCCTTGCTCCTGTACTCAAATCCTCTCGCTATGAAGGCCAACATACCATTTGCCTTCTTAAACGCCTGCTGCACCTGCATGCTTACCTTCAGCGACTGGTGCACAAGGACACCCAGGTCTCGTTGTACTTCCCTTTTTCCCAATCTATTGCCGTTCAGATAATAATCTGTCTTTCTGTTTTTGCCACTGAAGTGGATAACCTCGCATTTATCCATGTTATACTGCATTTACCATGCATGTGCCCAATCACCCAACCTGTCCAAATCGTACTGGACTTTCTCTGCATCCTCCTCACAGCACACACGCCCACCCAGCTTTGTGTTGTCTGCAAATTTGGAGATATTACATCTAGTTCCCTCGTCTAGATCGTTTATATATATTGTGAATAGCTGGGGTCCTAGGTCCAATCCCTGCGGTACCCCACTCGTCACTGCCTGCCACTCAGAAAAAGACCCGTTTATACCAACTCTTTGCTTCCTGTCTGCCAACCAGTTCTCTATCCAAGACAGTACCTTACCCCCTTAGCGTGTTTAACTTTACACGCTAATCTCTTATGCGGGACCTTATCGAAAGCCTTCTGAAAGTCCAAATACACCACATCCACTGGTTCTCCCTTATCTATTCTACCAGTTACATCCTCAAAAAATTCCAGTAGATTAGTCAAGCATCATTTACCTTTTGTAAATCCATGTTGACTTTGTCCGATCCTGTCACTGTTTTCCAAGTGCTCTATTACATCTTTTATAATGGACTCTAGCAATTTCCCCACTACCGATGGGCAGCATGGTGGCATAGTGGTTAGCACTGTTGCCTCACAGCACCAGGGACCCGGGTTCAAATCCGGCCTCGGGTGACTGTCTGTGTGGAGTTTGCACATTCTCCCCATGTTTGCGTGGGTTTCCTCCGGGTGCTCCGGTTTCCTCCCACAGTCCAAAGATGTGCGGGTTAGGCTGATTGGCCATGATAAAAAAAATTGGCCCTTAGTGTTAGGGGGGATTAAATACGTGGGGTTACGGGGATAGGGCTTGGGTGGGATGGCTGTCGGTGTAGGGACCGGGTGCTAGGGTTTGGATGATCAGCCATGATCTCGTTGAATGGCAGAGCAGGCTCGAAGGGCCGAATGGCCTACTCCTGCTCCTATCTTCTATGTTTCTATGTCAGGCTTACCGGTCTATAATTCCCCGTTTTCTCTAAACCACCCTTCTTGAACAGTGGGGTTACATTAGCCATCCTCCAATCCATGGGAACTGTTCCAGAGTCTATAGAATTTTAAAAGATGCCCAGCAATACATCTACTATTTCTAGGGCCACTTCCTTAAATACCCTAGGATGTAGATTATCAGGCCCTGGGGATTTATCGGCCTTCAATCCCGTCAATTTCCCTAACAACATTTCCCTACAAATACTGATTTCATTCAATTCCTCCGTCTCATTAGACCCTATGTTCCCCGACATCTCTGGGAGGTTATTTGTGTCCTCTTTTTTGAAGACAGATCCAAAGTATGTATTTAGTTGGTCAGCCATTTCTTTGTTTCCCATTATAAATTCCCCTGATTCTGACTGCAAGGGACCTACGCTTGACTTCACCAATCTTTTTCTCTTCACATATCTATAGAAGCTTTTACAGTCACTTTTTATGTTCCCTGCAAGCTTACTCTCATAATCTATTTTCTCCCTCTTAATTAATGCTTTTGTCCTCCTTTGCTGAATCCTGAACTGCTCCCAATCCTCAGGTTTGCTGCTTTTTCTGGCCAAATTATATGTCCTCTCCTTGGATCTTATGCTATCCTTAATTTCCCTTGTTGCCACGGTTGAGTCACATTTTTTGTTTTATTTTTTATGCCAAACAGGGATGAACAAATTCTGTAGTTCATCCATGTGATCTTTAAATGTTTGCCATTGCCTATCCACCGTCAACCCTTTAAGTAACGTTCCCTAATCCATCCTAGCCAGCTCATTCCTCATACCATCGTAGTTTCCTTTATTTAAATTCAGGACCCTAGTCTCTGTATCAACTACTTCACTCTCCATTTTAATGAAGAATTCTATCATATTATGATCGCTCCTCCCCAAGGGGCCTCGCACAACAAGATTGCTAATTAATCCTTTCTCATTACATAATGCCCAGTCAAAGATGGCCTGATCTCTAGTTAGTTCCTCGACATATTGGTCCAGGAAACCATCCTGTATACACTCTAGGAATTCCTCCTCCACAGTATTGTTACTAATTTGGTTAGCTCAATCTATATGTAGATTAAAGTCACCCATGATAACTGCTGTGCCCTTATTGCACGCATCTCTAATTTCCCATTGAATGCCATCCCCAACCTCAGCATTACTGTTTGGGGGTCTGTATATAACTCCCACGTATATAATTCCCACTAACGTTTGCTGCCCCTTGGTATTTCTCAGCTCTGCCCATACAGATTCCACATCATTAGAGCTAATATCCTTCCTTACTATTATGTTAATCTCCTCTAACCAGCAATGCTACCCCACCTCCTTTTCCTTTTTTCCTGTCCTTCCTGAATATTGAATACCCCTTGATGATGAATTCCCAGTCTTGGTCACCCTGGAGCCATGTCTCCATAATCCCAATTATATCATATCCGTTTACATCTATTTGCGTAGCTAATTCATCCACCTTATTGCGAATGCTCCTCGCATTAAGACACAAAGCCTTCAGGCTTGATTTTTTAACTCTTAGTCCTTTTAGAATTCTTATTTACTGTGGCACTGTTTGAGTTACACCCTTGATTTCTCTGCCTTCCACTTTTGCTTTTCTCCTTCCTGTCTTTTGTTTCTATCCTTGTTTCCCTTTCCTCTGTCTCCTTGCACAGGTTTCCAACCTCCTGCCATTTTAGTTTAAACCCTCCCCAACAGCACTAGCAAACACTCCCCCTAGGACATTGGTTCCAGTCCCGCCCAGGTGCAAACCGTCCAGTTTGTACTGGTCCCCCCTCTCCCAGGAATTTGAATCCCTCCCCCTTGCACAATTCCTCTAGCCACGAATTCATCTGAAATATCCTTCTATTTCTACTCTGACTAGCACATGGCACTGGTAGCAATCCTGAGATTACTACCTTTGAGGTCTTGTTTTTTAATTTACCTCCTAACTCCCTATATTCAGCTTTTAGGACCTCATCCCATTTTTTTACCTATATCATTGGTACCTATATGCACTACGACAACTGGCTTTTCACCCTCCCCCTCCAGAATGCCCTGCAGCTGCTCCGAGACATCCTTGACCCTTGCACCAGGGAGGCAACATACCATCCTGGAGTCTCATTTGCGGCCGCAGAAACGCCTATCTATTCCCCTTACAATAGAATCCCCTATCACTGTAGCTCTCCCGCTCTTTTTCCTCCTGTCCTGTGCAACAAGAGCACCCATGGTGCCAGGAAGTTGGCTACTGCTGCCTTCCTCCGATAAGGCATCTCCCTCAACAATATCCAAAGTGGTATATCTGCTTGAAAGGGGGATGGCCACAGGGGACCCCTGCACTACCTGCTTGCGCCTACTACTCTGCCTGGCGGTCACCCATTCCCTTCCTGCCTGTGCAGCCTTTACGTGCGGTGTGACCAACTCCCTAAACGTGCTATCCACGATGTCCTCAGCATCGTGAATGCTCCAGTATGTATCCATTCA
The DNA here is from genome assembly GCF_052327205.1 of Somniosus microcephalus. Lineage (NCBI taxonomy): Eukaryota > Metazoa > Chordata > Chondrichthyes > Squaliformes > Somniosidae > Somniosus > Somniosus microcephalus. The sequence goes on from NC_140998.1 coordinate 58,999,345, forward strand.
CAGCTCCAGTGCCGCAATGCGGTCTGTCAGTAGCTGCAGCTGGATACACTTCCCACACACATGGTCGTCAGGGACACAGGACGTGTCCCCGATTTCCCACATAGTGCAGGAGGAGCATGCCATGGGGCTGAGTGCACACAGTCCAAGCTACTGAGCACTCTGAACTTAATGTTTGACATAGCATGCAAAATTGGCGTCTAAGAATGCTAGGGAGCTCCGTCCAACTCAAGTGACTAGTGCAGCTGAGGTCTACAGTCACAAAGCCACCACCAAACCTAAAGCTGTGAGACTGGGTCAAAAGCACGTCAGTGAGAGCAGTTTAGTGAATTGTTATCGCTGCAATGGAAATCACTCGCCACAGACCTGCCAATACAGAAATGCGAAGTGTTTTCACTGCCAGAAGCAAGGCCATATTTCAACAGCTTGCAGAGCTAGATCGAAAGCAGGACATAAGAGCCATTTTAGTGGCAATGCAAAGCAGCAACAACAAAAGGGAGGAGTTCACAATATTGAAGTAAACACACCTGATGTTGAACAACTAGGCATCTACAGTATCTATGCCACTAGCGGCAACGCTAGCAGTCGTGAGAAAGACTTCCGTACAAAACTTTTGATCAACACGCAATATATTGATATGTGTATCAACACAGCAGCGGACTGTTCTATCATGAGTAAGGGCACATATGAGTGTAAGTTTAATCAAGTACCACTTACAAAGAGTATCATAGAGTTAAAACCTACACCGGAGAAATCCTAGAGACATGTGGACAAATGGAACGTACAGTTCAGCACAATGGCCAGTCAGTAAAGCTGCCTATTATCATTGTAGCGAGCTATAACAAAAGGCCAACCCTCATGGGCAAAGACTGGTTGAGAAATTTAAAACTAGACTGGAAAAACATCTTCAGTGTAGATGCTTCAAAGAAGCGACTCGACACAATTCTGAAAAAGTACATAAGCTTGTCCACAGACCATTGAGGGCATCACTGGGTATGACGTGCATATCTGCATCAAGTCAAACGCGAAGCCTGTCTATTGTAAGGCAAGGCAGATCCCCTATGCGTTGAAAGGTCAGGTGCAGGAAGAGCTAGCGAAGCTCAGAGAGAATGGTGTGCTTGTAAAAACTGACAAAGTGAATGGACTACTCCGATTGTGGTAGTGCTCAAAGCTGACAAAACTGTACGCTTGTACGGTGACTACAAAGTTACTATCAACCAAGCAGTTCACTATGAGTGTGGTGTATGTAACCTGTTCCACCTTAAGAGAACTTAAGCCTGTTCCACCTTAAGAGATGTACTACTTTCTCTGGCTGCTGTATACGTAATACCGGTGGTGACCACCGGTATATAAGTACTGTGTAGTGATATTGTATTTAGTATAGTCCTGACCTCCAACCAGTAAAGACCTGTTGAACTTTATTCTTGTAGTCTGTGTCAGTAATTAATCTTAATACAACTGGAACACACAGACTTAACAGTGGCGACGAGTCCGATTCTTACCCTGCGGCAGTTTATATCCACGGCGGCTTCGTCCACAGAACGGGCGTCGAAGAGAGGCATCCACCCTCATCACCCTGCTGGAAGACACGTCGCGCGGCAGGCATCGAGAACCCGGAGTGCAGAAGACATCCTGAACTCGAAGCCTCCATCAGCGGCAGTCAGCTATCTTCTTTCTACCTCGGTGGTGGGTAAGCCGGTCAGCGACGCGAGCAGAAAGTCGGCCGCGTTGGCTGTACAGACGGGGGGAGGAAGACGGAGGAATAAGGGCGGTGAGATCGATCGCGACCGGAGTTAAGGGCCGGGCCGCATTCGGGCCGAAAGGCGCAGCGCGGGGACATCGATCGCGGCTGGTGATAAGGGCCGGGCCGCTTTTGGGCCAAAAAGGCGCAGCGTCTGGGGCGACTGAAGGCGCGAGAGCCGCGGTGAAGGCGAACGCAGCCGCTGCTAATAACCGGGCTGCAAGAAGGGCTGCGAGGCGCGACATCGGGGAAGCGCGAATGCCCGAGGGAGCCACGGTGAAGCGGAGACAGCGTCGGGGGAGTTACTAACCGCTGGGAAAGGGGAGCAGCAGCGGCACGCCAAACACCACTGCAGCCAGTGGGTGAAGACCGCCAAGCGCGGGAAAACCGCCATTTTGTAGGCGGAGGACGAAGACAAGAGCGGGAAGCCGCCATCTTGGGATAAAATAAATTGCAACGATGCCTAAACATGGGAACATTAATACCTTTGATAGCGACATCGAAGATTGGGCCATGTATGTAGAACGCATACAAAATTATTGTAAAGCAAATAAAATCCCAGATGCAGAGAAAGCACTAACTTTATTAAACTTAATGGGTGCGAAGACATACAGGCAATTGAAACACCTTTTATCACCAGATGAACCGGCGGATAAGACGTTCGAGGAGATTGTTACTGTCCTGAAAAGTCATTTAACCCCACGCCGCTGATGCTAGCGGAACGATTTAAATTTTACAGCAGAAGGCAGCTGAAGGATGAAAGCAAAGCTGAATATTTAATGGACTTGCGTAAGCTAGCAAAGTACTGTCAGTTTGGAACGGGACTAACAGAAGCGCTAAGAGATAAATATGTGTGTGGATTATTAAAAGAAGATACACAAAAGCGACTGCTCGAGGAGAATGAGCTGACGCTTGAGAAAGCGGTCACTATGGCAGCAGCACACGAAGCCGCAGCGAGAGGCACGGCAGTAATGCAGCTACGGTCACCAGAACTCAGTACAAATAAATTGGGTTTGAGTACTGTAAAATGTTATCGTTGTGGAAAGACAACACACGATCAGAACCAGTGTTGGTTTAAAAACCAAGAATGCAGAACGTGTGGCAGGCTTGGCCACATAGCTAAAGTATGCCGGTCAGGAAAGAAGACCAGCAACAAAAAGTCACCGCAAGGAAAATACATAAAGGTGCACAAGGTGACAAAGACCAGTTCGAACGAACAGAAGTCAGATTCAGACGCTAGCAGTAATGAACTGGGTAGCTTAAGAGTACACAACGTTGGTAAGGATACAGATCTCCAGACAATTTGGGTCACTCTTCAGATAGCAGGAGTCCAAGTAAAGATGGAATTGGACACTGGATCGGCATTGACGGTCATGAATAAGAAAGATTACAAAAGGTTATTCCATCATATTCCCCTACGGGATACGGAGATTATATTGAAAACATACACGGGGCAAAGAGTGTACCCCATCGGAAAGATAGAGGTAAAAGTGGTCCACAAGGGCGAAGAAAGCCAAGTAATGGACTTATATGTGCTACCTGAAGGAGGTCCACCACTACTGGGACGGGAGTGGATTAGGAAAATGAATATGGACTGGCACTCCTTAAAAGCACGAACGGTAGATTCCGGGGAAACAGATGTCAAACCTAAACGATTGTCCAAAATATTGGATGATGCTAAAGAGGTGTTCCAGCAAGGACTGGGAACACTGAAAGGAATTACGGCAAACATCAAGATTGATGAACATGCACAACCAAAATTTTTCAAAGCCAGACCGGTACCCTATGCAATACGACCTGCTGTAGAAGCGGAACTGGAAGCGCTAGAACGTTCAGGTGTACTGTCTAAGGTAGATTGGAGTGAGTGGGCTACGCCCATTGTTCCCGTTATGAAACGTCCTTCGAGCAACAAGCCAGGAGAACCAGGGAAGGTTCGCATCTGTGGAGATTTCAAGATCACCGTTAATCCGGTGCTTCACACGGTGCAGTATCCGCTTCCGCGGATTGAGGATATTTTTGCTTCGTTGTCTGGCGGGAAACACTTCACCAAGATAGACCTGGCGCAGGCGTACTTGCAGATGGAGGTTGAAGGAGAGTCACGCCAGTACCTCACGATCAACACGCATAGAGGTTTGTACCGGTACAATAGGCTGGTTTTTGGAGTGGCATCGGCTCCGGCAATTTGGCAGAGGGCCATGGAGCAGGTATTACAGGGAATTCCAGGCACACAATGTTACCTGGATGATATTCTGATTACAGGTGATGGTGATGAAGAACACCTCGCAAACTTGGAACTGGTGCTCAACAGACTGAAAGAGTATGGACTTAGAGTTAATCGGCAGAAATGTGAGTACTTTCAGAAGCGGATCTCGTACTGTGGTCATGTCATTGACCGGGAGGGGCTTCATAAGTCTCCTGACAAGATAGAGGCAGTTGTAAAGGCTCCCGCGCCGGATAATGTCTCTCAGTTGAGGTCGTTTCTGGGATTGATTAACTATTACCATAAGTTTCTACCGAATCTATCCACGGTACTGCACCCGCTGAACGCTATTTTACAGAAGGGGGTACCATGGGAATGGAGCGAAAACTGTAAGAAGGCATTTCGCAAAAGCAAAGAATTGATCACCTCAGAGGAAGTGTTGGCTCACTTCAACCCGACACTGCCTATTCGGTTGGCTTGTGATGCTTCTCCATATGGTATTGGGGCAGTACTCTCACACAAGTTGCCAAATGGCACGGAAAGGCCAGTCGCGTTTGCATCCAGATCATTGACCTCCGCTGAGCGCAACTATGCGCAGATCGATAGGGAGGCTCTCAGCCTTGTATGGGGAGTGAAGAAGTTTAATCATTACCTGCAGGGCCAAAAATTCACACTTCTGACAGACCATCAGCCGTTGGTATCCATTTTTAACCCTAAGAAGGGTGTTTCGGTGATGACAGCACAGCGACTCCAGAGATGGTCCCTTTTCCTAGGGGCACATCAATATCAAATAGAATTCAAAGGTACAAAGCAGCATGGCAATGCTGATGGGCTGTCGCGCCTGCCACTACCTGAAGCGGAAGAGACGACGAAAGTTGACCCTGTTGAGTTATTTCATTCGACCATCATCGAGTGTTTACCAGTCACCAATGCAAGTATTGAAAGAGAAACCAGGAACGACCCGACACTGTCCCGAGTTTACGAGGTGACAGTGAAGGGATGGCCAACACATGGTGATCCTCTGTTACCGGCATTCTCGGCAAGGCGAGACCAGCTGTCCGTCTGCCATGGTACTTTGATGTACGGGACAAGAGTGATTATTCCTCCCAAGTTACGGGAAAGAGTTCTAAAGGAACTGCATGAAGGTCATCTGGGGGGAGCTAAGATGAAAAGTCTTGCTAGGGCTTATGTATGGTGGCCGGGCATTGACCAACAGATAGAGGAGTTGACAAAAAGCTGCGCTGGGTGCCAAAAAGTGCATAATGCACCTCCGATCGCACCGCTACACCCATGGGAATGGCCTTCAGCCCCATGGCAACGCGTACATAATGACATTGCTGCATTCATGGACTCCATGTTCCTAATTGCGGTGGACGCACATTTCAAATGGCCAGAAGTGATCAAGATGAATACCACTACTTCAGAAAAGACAATTGCGGTGTTAAGAACAATATTCGCAAGGAACGGATTGCCAGAACAGATATGTTTGGACAACGGGCCACAGTTCGTGTCGGAAGAATTCCAAAAATTCTTAAAGAAGAATGGGGTGAAACATTATACCTCTGCCCCATATCATCCAGCGACAAACGGGTTGGCTGAGAGATTTGTCCAAACATTCAAAAAGGCAATAAAGGCCATGAACGATGATCAGATTCCGTTACAACACAAGGTGGACAATTTCCTAATGGCATATCGAAACGCCGCTCATGCAGTGACTAACCAAAGTCCTGCCATGATGTTTTATAACAGGAGGTTGCGGTCCAGGTTGGACTTGTTAAAACCAAATGTGCGGAGGGAAGTGGAAAACAAACAGTTCCGTCATATTAATAACAAGTCCACTCGAAGTTTCGACGTAGGACAACCAGTGTTGGCAAGGGGCTATGGAAACGAAAAATGGCAGTCCGGAACAATTCGGGCCAGACAAGGACCTCTGATGTACACAGTAGATATTGGTAACAATGTGATAAGGCGTCATGCGGATCAACTGGTAGAATCAAGAGCAAGGGTCGAACCCATGGTTGCGACAGAGACAACTGTGGAAGACGTTAATGAACCTGAAGCATCTACCTCGGCAGGGACTGTACCTGATGATGACGTCCAATACATAGGAAACCAACAAGAAGAGTCACCTCAGCAACAAGAATCAGAGACCACTGAAAGGCGTTATCCAAATCGAATCAGAAGGCCTCCTGAGAGACTGAACCTTTGAACTGTTTATACCTGAAGTTATATATGTATATATGTTATGTTAAATGGGGACATGACTGTTAAGCTAAAAAGGGAGGATTGTGGTGTATGTAACCTGTTCCACCTTAAGAGAACTTAAGCCTGTTCCACCTTAAGAGATGTACTACTTTCTCTGGCTGCTGTATACGTAATACCGGTGGTGACCACCGGTATATAAGTACTGTGTAGTGATATTGTATTTAGTATAGTCCTGACCTCCAACTAGTAAAGACCTGTTGAACTTTATTCTTGTAGTCTGTGTCAGTAATTAATCTTAATACAACTGGAACACACAGACTTAACAATGAGCAGTACCCATTACCTACATCACAAGTTTTGTATGCAGTGCTCTCTGGGTCAAAGGTTTTCTCCAAGCTTGACCTGTCGCACGCTTACGCTCAGCTGAATGTTGGTAAAGAGAGTCAACAATATCTTACCATCAACACACACAAGGGACTGTACTCATACACCAAGCTGCTGTATGGTGTAAAGTCCTCCCCCAAAATCTTCCAGGCTACGATGGATAAGATTTTGCAAGGAGTTCCAAATTGGTTATGCAATCAAGACAATGTGCTGATCACAAGACAATGTGCTGACAAGCAGCGAGGAAGAAAATCTAGAACTGTTAGATTTAGTGCTTCAAAAGGTTAAATACCCACAATGTCAAATTGAAAAGGAGCAAATGTGCTTTTGTGCAGCCTGAGGTTGTGTACCTTAGTCTGAAAATTGATGCAAATGGCTTGCAACCAGTGAGGGAAAAGGTTGATGCGGTCATCAATGCTCCAAAGCCACAGAACGTGTGGAGTTATGATCTTCCCTTGGAATGGTCCAGTACTACGCACGTTTCTTACCTGAGTTAGCGACCATGTTAGCTCCATTGCATGAGCTCCTCAAGAAGGATGTCCAATGGAAGTGGACGAAAGCGCAACAGGAAGCTTACGACGCTTGTAAGAGAAATCTCTCTAGCAATGCTGTACTTGTGCACTACGATACAGAGCATGAGTTTAAGTTAGCGTGTGATGCTTCTAGCTATGGTGTGGGAGCTGTCATAAGCCACATAATGGATGATGGCCAAGAGAAACCAATCGCATTTGTATCGCGAACCCTCACAAAAGAGTAAAAGAAACTACGCGCTAATTGAAAGGGAAGAACTTGCCATAGAGTTTGGAATCAAGAAATTCTAACAGTTGCTGATCGGCAGAAAGTTTACTCTGATAACCGATCATAAACCGCTTCTAGCAATATTGGGGCATAAACCTGCCATCCCTGCAATGGCCGCATCAAGAATGCAACTTTGGGCAGTGTTGTTGTCGCAATATGACTGCACGATTGAATATCACACTTCAAAGCAAAACGCAATCGTAGATGCCTTGTCCAGGTTGCCATATGAGGACTTGTGTTGGGAGTGAAGGCGAGGTTTTCACAAAAACGTTCCCGTGAATACAACTGAGATTGCAGACGAGACTCAAAAGGACTCAGTACTGAAAAGAGTGTATGAAAACACCTTGAATGGATGGACTGATCAGTGTCTGGACACAGAATTGAAACCATTCCATAACCGTTGTACTGAATTGTCTTGTGAGCAAGGTTGTATCAAGTGGGGAAATAGAGTGGTGGTACCTACTTCTTTCAGTTCGGAACCAAAACAAAACAGCCCGAAAATTGGTTCAACACCAAAACCTTTTGTAAGGAGATCAGGAAGGCTCCACAAACCTATTAAACTGGATTTGTAGTTCATTTGTAGTTCATGTAAAAGAGAAAAGCCAGGAGTGTTTGTTCTGTGGTACATGGAATGCTGGGAAAGGTGGGACCAATATTTTGTTATATTTGAGAGGGGAATAGGTACATTTTTTTTTAAGGGGAAAGCAGTGTAATGTATTATCACATGTTTTGTCACATGGTTTAGTATGAGCATGCTTAATTCGCTCTGGCCTAGTAAACAAGCACCTTGACTAGCATCTCATCTTGTCTCTGTCCTTCATTTGTTCCACCCACATATGCTACACTAACAGACCTTTTGGGTTCAGGCTCAAATGGAGGATCACCTGCCTCCATTTGGGAGGGAGGGTTGTGGGGGTGGGGGCAGATGGTGGAATTGTTATGTTGCTTGTACATTGTAGTCAGCATCTCTTTGTTACTAATTTTTTTTGAGGAATTTGGAAAAAAAACATTTTACAAAAAATTGATTGCAATAGGCAAAGTGCCGCTTTTTTTTTACATTCCCACCGCCTCCTCCCCCCCACTCCCACACACACTCCTTAGCAACACAGGACGACCGTTAGATTTCTGGTGCCCAGACAACCAGCGTTGCTACAGTTATGATGACTGGAAACATGTTGGATGACGTATTCCCATCACTCGGCTCTCTTTTGGACTCACGCACCCATTATCCTTAGAACAGAAAATCCTAGAAATGGCTCCCAACACCAAGGAGCTGGCGAAATGGCACCCTGCCATATTTCCCACTCCAACCCGAAACTGGGCAAGTAATAGGGCAAAAAAATCCACCCCCTACAGCGCAAACATACTTTCTGTCGCACAAGGTCATCTCTGCGTTCTAGAACTACAACCCTTGACAAATAAAAGTGCATTTCTTTCCATGAAAATCATATTTTCAAGGCCACTGCTGTTGACAGACTAGCCTGCTCCCACGCCATCCTCAGCTGCTGCTAGGAGGAGCAAAGCCCTGGCCAATTTTCTCCTCTTCCAGGTGGAAGAGGTCACATTATCCAGTTAGCATGGCTCAGATGAGAAACTGAAAAGTGTGGGCGATTGAATCTGCATCCTCCCACTCAGTGACCTCGAATGTTAGTGCTAGAACACTCAGCAACACCCACTCACCCCTGTTTATTTTTCGGAAGAAGAAGTAGCAATGTATCAAATCAGACAAAACCAAAATTGAAGTATAAATGAATAGTTGGAAGTTTTGGTGTTCAGAGGTATTCAATGAATAATGCAAACCATGGTAAACCCAATTATTTGCACAGGATTTTTTTTTTTTAAACGGGATATTTCACAGACACTTTCACAATCATGAATAATTTCATGCCATGAGAATTGTACTCATAAATTGGATCTTAAGTGAAGTCAGAAATTGCAATTTTTTTAGGTCCAAAAAACGTTGTTAAATTTAATGACTGTGAAAAATTTCTGATGCGAATATTTACTGATTTAGCAATTCGATATAAAACAGGGAAAAATAACTACAAATTACCATAGTCACCGGGGGGTTTGGTCTTCCTACAAAATTGCAGACCACAGCAAATTTGAATGGCCCTCACTAAAGTTTGGCGCTAATCCAGCTCGTTGAAGCTGTGTACAACACTGCCTGTACTCTTAGGCTGCATATTCTTTATTTGCTCGCCTCCAGTTTTCTCCTCAACTCTGCTTCGGGCTCAGACTCACGCTGGTGTATCGTTTCACAGATGACAGGCATACTGGCAAATTAAACGCTTTTTGTCCGCCTCTATCCACATCAAATACGTCTACATCAGGGGCTTAAGTTGTCGCCACTAATATCAGCGCAATGATATTGGCCGAATCAGCACACAAGATCCGGGAATTTTAAACATAAATGAGTTACGTCCAAAACGACTTGTGTGTGTTTTCCGCCATCCCGCTGGTTCAAGATTCAATTTGTCCGGATCAGGCCCCGCCCACAAAACTGGCCACTCCCCCAGGTCAAATTTACGAGATTACGATGATTACGCCGGTTCAGGAAGGCTCTTCAAATTGCGCTCATTTTCTTAAGCGAACAGGCCCTAGTAGACACGTTTTAAACATTTTTTCACATCAAAAAGTATACTAAGAAACTGACTAGAGTACACCAATGAAACTACTAAATGGTTCAGTATAGTTTTTTAAAGATATTTTCAGTGACTCAGGTAACTCACAGGTAGTGGACTGGACACCCTTGTTAAAAATGCTTATTTTTGCCGATACCCATTTTCAGCTGTATTAATAAAACTGCACCAGGTTACCACTCTTAAATACATCAAGGAATACTTCATGAAAAAGTAAATTATTACATTCTATTACACTGCCTGATTTTGCTGGTTCATGGAAGATTTTATGTTTGTGATTATGCAAATTAATGAAACTTGAAGCTGTTAGATCCGTGGTTCAGTGGATAAATAATTACACAGATACTGTACATAAACAAATAACAGGTTTTTACTGGAGGAGGGTAATCTCTAGACTGGGGTACAGAGGCATGCGCACAGCTTATATACCGGTGTGGTCACTGCCGGTACTATAGTATACAGGAGCTGTAAAAAGTAGTTCTGACTTAAAGCACATACACTACAATTCCTCCCTTTTTAGATTAATAATACCCCCTTAATATTCAAATAACAATTACATTTTTACATGTACATTCAATAACAAAAGTCCATTTATAGATTCAGTCTTTGGGGCGGCTTCCTGACCCTTTCGGGATAGCGCCTTTCCGGAGGTTCTTGTTCTTGGTGCAGAGGCGATTCTGACCACCTTTCATCGGGTAGTTCATCGGGTTCCACTGCTACTGGGTCTGAAGTAGATACTACCGGTATGTCGTGTTCATCCCCAGGTACTCGAGACATGGGGTTGACGCATTCCTGTGATGCTAAGATCTGATCGACGTGGCGTCTCACAATGTTCTCCCCGACATCCACTGTGTACATTAATGGCCTCTGCCTTGTACATATCGTCCCGGGTTGCCACTTCTCTGTTCGATAGTCCCGGGCCAAGACTGGTTGTCCTACATTGAAGCTCCTTGTCGGCTTCTCGTTGATGTGCTGGAATTGTTTGTCCTCAACATTCCTTCGCACATTTGGTCTGAGCAAGTCCAGACGAGATCTCAACCTTCGGTTAAAGAACATCATGGCCGGGGTCTGGTTGGTAACTGCATGTGTCGCGTTTCGGTAGGCTAATAAGAAATTGTCCATCTTATGCTGTAGTGGAATTTCCTCGTCGCACATGGCCTTTATCGCCTTCTTAAAGGTTTGTACGAACATCTCAGCCAATCCATTGGTGGCTGGATGATACAGGGCGGATGTGTAATGCCTTACCCCATTCCTTTTCATGAATTTTTGGAACTCGTCGGACACAAACTGTGGTCCATTATCAGAGCAGATCTGCTCTGGCAACCCGTTTCTGGCAAATATGGTCCGTAGGACTGCAATCGTTTTCTCTGTAGTGGTTGAAGACATCTTTATCACCTCAGGCCACTTTGAATGAGCATCCACTGCTATTAAGAACATTGAGTCCATGAATGGACCAGCGAAATCAATGTGCACCCATTGCCATGGAGAGGAGGGCCACTCCCATGGGTGTAGAGGGGCATGTGGTGGTGCATTTTGGACCTTCTGGCATCCTAAGCAGCTCTTAGTTAGGTCTTCGATTTGTTGATCGATTCCCGGCCACCACACATAAGCCCTAGCTAGGCTTTTCATTTTCACTCCCCCCAGATGACCTTCATGTAGCTCATTTAGCACTCTCTCCCTTAACTTGGGTGGAATCACCACTCTGGATCCACACATCACTGTCCCCTGGCATACTGACAGCTGTTCTCTTCTGGATGAGAATGCTGGCAACAGTGAGTCGCCATGTGTTGGCCATCCCCTCACCGTCAATTCATATACCCGTGACAGCGTCGGATCATTGCGGGTCTCCTCTATATCCGCGTTTGTTACTGGCAATCATTCAATTATCGACGAATAAAATATCTCGATAGGGTCCACTGCTGGTGCTTCCTCCACAGTAGGCAGTGGCAGGCGCGATAGCCCATCAGCGTTCCCATGCTGTCTCGTGCCTTTATATTCTATTTCATATTGATTCGCCCCTAGAAACGGGGACCATCTTTGTAACCGCTGTGCAGTCATTACTGGCACGCCCTTCTTAGGATTAAAGATGGAGACAAGTGGTTGGTGGTCAGTCAGCAAGGTGAACTTCTGCCCATGCAGATAGTGGTTGAATTTTTTTACTCCCCATACTAGGCTGAGGGCCTCCCTGTCAATCTGGGCGTAGTTGCGCTCGGCTGAGGTTAGTGACCGAGACGCAAAGGCTACTGGCCTCTCCAACCCGTCTGGGAATTTGTGCGACAGCACCGCTCCAATGCCGTAGGGTGGTGCATCACATGACAAACGAATTGGTAGTGCTGGGTTAAAATGGACCAACACCTCTTTTGATGTGATCAATTCTTTACGCTTCTGGAAAGCTCGTCTACGTTCGTCATCCCACTTCCATGGTACCCCTGTTTGCAGTAGGGTGTTCAGCGGGTGTAATACCGTAGACAAATTTGGTAAGAACTTGTGGTAATAGTTTACCAGCCCGAGGAACGACCTCAGTTGTGACACATTTTCCGGTGCTGGAGCCTTGACTACTGCCTTTATCTTGTCAGGGGACTTATGTAACCCCTCTTCATCAATGACGTGGCCGCAATATGAGATCTGTTTCTGGAAAAACTCGCACTTGTGGCGATTAGCTCGTAGCCCATATTCCTTTAATCTGGCGAGCACCTTCTCCAAGTTAGCGAGGTGATCACCGTCATTTTCGCCCGTGCCCAAGATGTCGTCCAAATAACACTGGGTCCCTGGAATCCCTTGCAGGACCTGATCCATCGCCCTTTGCCAGATAGCCAGCGCCGAGGTTACTCCAAACACCAGCCGGTTGTATTGATAGAGACCTTTATGGGTGTTGATCGTAAGGTAATATTTCGAAGCTTCTTCTACCTCCATTTGCAAGTACGCCTGGGCTAGATCAATTTTGGTGAAGTGTTTACCACCAGATAGCGAGGCGAAAATATCCTCAATTTGTGGAAGCGGATATTGCACCGTGTGAAGGACTGGGTTCACTGTCACCTTAAAATTCCCACAGATGCGGACCTTCTTTGGTTCCCCAGGTGTATTACTCAACGACCTCTTCATTACAGGAATGATGGGTGTAGCCCACTCACTCCAGTCCACTTTGGACAGTACTCCTGAACGTTCCAACCCTTCCAGCTCTGCTTCAACCGCTGGTCTGATCGCATAAGGCACTGGTCTGGCCTTCAGAAACTTTGGGCTTGCATTATCCTCTATTTTAATTGTTGCTATTATTCCTTTTAGTGTTCCTAGTCCCTCCTGGAACACTTCTTTTGCGTCAGTTAGCATTTTTGACAGTCGTCCAGGTGTGACGTCGTCATCCTTTTTGGCCTCCACCTTCAGTGCCTGTATGGAATGCCAATCTAAATGTATCTTCCGGATCCATTCACGTCCTAACAGTGGTGGTCCTCCATTTGGCAATACATATATATCCATTTTAGGTATTTCCTGACCTTTATACGTCACTTTCACCCTTATTTTTCCTTTGGGGTAGACTTTTTGCCCCGTATACGTCTTCAAGACAATCTCTGTAGCTTTCAAAGGTATGTGTGAAAATAGCCGCTTGTAGTCTCTTTGATTTATGACTGTTAGAGCTGACCCTGTGTCCAATTCCATTTCCACTTGGACTCCGTCTATCTTGAGTGTAACCCAGATAGTCTGGTGATCCTCCTGCGCTTCCCCTTCTTCTCCGCTGGCACAAAATGGTGTCTCCCGCGCTTTCCTTCCTTCCTGCGCTCGCCCGTCTTCTCCACTGCGGCTTCGCAAAATGGCGTCTCCCGCGCTCTCCCTGCTTCTCCACGGCTCAATGGCGTCTCCCGCGCTCTCCCTGCTTCTTCGCAACTCAATGGCGTCTCCCCTTGCTTCACCCCGTGGACCCTGATCAGCCCGTGATCCCTGGCTGTGCTCTGCGCGTTCTTCTCTTGATATTTGTCGACGCCGCTCAGTCTAGAAGCCGGCTGTTTCTTACCCTCTCTCTCTCCGGTTTGCAGTATTTTTCCTCGACGCCGCTCGGTGATCAACCCCCGGCTGCGTCCTGCTCTCTTTACCCTCTTTCTTACCCCGTCGACGCTGCCCGGCTCTCTCTCTCTGCCGTCGGTCGGCTCCAGCCGCCGCTGCTCGGGAAGGGTCTGCTCTGGACCTGTCGTCAGTCTCTTCCTGCTCGTTGTGGCTGGGGAACCAAGCCCGGCTCTCCACAGCCTCCCCAGCGAAGTTGGATCTCTGCCTGGCTGCTGGGCAGTTGCTCGCGGTTGACGCCCGTGTTCCTGGACTCGACTATTTTTTTTTATGTTGCAGGTAGATTCGCATCAACACTCGTCGCCACTGTTAGATCCGTGGTTCAGTGGATAAATAATTACACGGATACTGTACATAAACAAATAACAGGTCTTTACTGGAGGAGGGTAATCTCTAGACTGGGGTACAGAGGCATGCACACAGCTTATATACCGGTGTGGTCACTGCCGGTACTACAGTATACAGGAGCTGTAAAAAGTAGTTCTGACTTAAAGCACATACACTACAGAAGCCTAACCTAACCAGTGCAATTTAAAGTGCATTTTGGGCGCAATTTTCTGATTGCACCCAAAGCGGAAACTCTACCCCCATATATAGCATTGCCAGATGCAGAGTAACAGTCCCTCTACACTGGCCCTACCTTGTGCCTTAACCCCAACCTCAAGCGCATACCCTTCTGCATCAATGTGTATTTTTCCATTTCTTACACAATCTTCCCTTCTGGTTTCTTAGTGTAAGATTTCTAGCTTCATATCAAACAGTAGTCAGCTTTGTCCTGCAAGCCCAGATTAAAGGTTCTAGCTGTGGAGTTGTGATTACGCAAATTAATTTGGCGTAAAAACAGAAGGGAACACGTTTATCCCATCACTCTAAGCTGACCACCACCCCCTCGTCTTAGCAGTAAAAGGATACTGTACTGACCCCTTGCACTATTGATATTAGCAATGTTGATATGTCACCAATAATTTGCTCTTGGAAAAATTCCAAATATCAGGAGTTTGACAGCAGACCCCAGAACCTCAGCTGATAAAACTGACCCTGGCCATTTGATAATAAATGAGGCTGCTATCCCTTTACTATACACTACATCAGCAAGCAATTAAAGTTCCATCAGAGGGGTTTAGTTGGAGCCAAGCATTCATTCTGGACTCCTGCCTGCGAGTTCAGCCAAGACTCGATAGAGCTATGCTCCAACAATGTTGCTTATGAAACTGCTGACACTTTGAGAACTCCTGAATCCACAAATTCAACAGCATGATCCATTTTATTTCAGCTTCAATGTGATTACAGCTATTTTGCATGTGGTGTGACTTTACTCTCCATCGGGTCGAGTTTCTAGTAGTATCAGAACAAGCCAGGCAGAAATCAAGCAAACCAGCACAAAAGATCGGGGAATTTCAAAACGCAAGTGAGTTACGCCCAAAGCCACTTACATTCGTGTTTTCGGCGATCTTTTACACTGGTTCAAGATTCAATTCACCTTCCGCCCACAAAACTGGCCACGCCCCCAGGTTGAATTTCAAAGGTCTCAGGGGAATAGTTCCATAGATGACAGGCATACTGGAGAATGAAACGTTTTGCCCCGCTGCATCAACATCAAACACTTCATATACGGTGGCTGAGTTTCCGCTCGTTATATCAGCGAAATCCAGGGCGGGGGTGGGGGGGAGGCTTCAAATGGTATTCATTTTCCTAGGTGCACAGGCACGACGAGTATGCATGTTTTAAAAGCTTTTTCATCTCAAAAGTTTTTTTAATTTACTAAAAACCTGACTTGTGTACATCAATGAAACTATTAAACGGTTCAGTATAGTTTTTTTAAAAGTCACTTTCAGTGATTAGGGGTGGGGGAGGGAGACAGGGGAGGGAGGGAGGGGAGGGGAGGTGGAGGAGGGGAGGGGAGGGGAGGGATAGGACAGGGAGAGGACATGACAGGGAGAGGGGGGACACACAGGGGCAGGGAGACCAAGCGCCCCAAAATTGCCCTCGCAACGCGGGGCTCCCCAGCTAGTACTTTATAATGGAAACAAAAAGAGAAACGATGACGTTCGCTTACGCTGCCCGATTGCGCTGGTTCATGGAGGGTTTTAAGTTTGTGATTATGCAAATGAATTTTAGCGGAAACTTGAACTGTAACCTGACTGGTGCAATTTCAAGAGCATTTTGGGTGCAATTTCCTGACTGCGCCCAAAGTGGAAACTCTACCCCCTTGTGTTTTGCAATAGCAAGTTAGGGTTAAGCATAACAGATTAACGGATCAGAATCTGATAACTGGAAAAATGAGATGTGGAGCTAAATATGATTCAAGTTGAAAAAACCAGGAAGGGAATTAGTGGGGTGGATGCGGAGGAGTTCTTTGTCTCTGTAATTGTGTACGTTTTGCTTCCCTCATCTGGTTTAGTACAAACATGCAAGTACCAGTTTGGCTCATTGGCGCACTCTCGTCTCTTGAGCTGTGGGTTCAAGCCCCACTACTGAACTGAAGCAGATAATACAGGCTGGTGACAAGAATGACGATGACAACAACAACTTGCCTTTATATAGTGCCTAACATCTCCTTTGGCTTGATGCCCACTTTTTGATCGTGCTTCTGTTAAGCGCTTTGGGACATTTTTCTACAGAAACCTAATGAAAAAGTGGCCATCAAACCAAAGGAGGTATTAGGAGGGGATGGGAGGGGTCGCCAAAACCTTGGTCACAATAGGTGGGTTTTAAGGAGGGTCTTAAAGAAGGCGCAGGATGTGGAGAGGCGGAGAGTTTTGGGGAGGAAAATTTCAGACTGTAGAACCTAGGTGGCTGGAGGCTACTGATGAGTGAAGGGAGAGAGGAATGCATTAGAGTCAGAGGAATGCAGAGTTTGGGGAGAGGTTTGAAGGAAGTTACAGAGATAAGGAGACAAGTCCATGAAGTGATTTAAACACAAGGTTGAGAATTTTAAACTTAAGCCGTGAGGGACCAGGAAGCAATGTAGTTCAGCAAAGATAGAGCTGATGGGTAAGCAGGACCTGGTGCTGCTTAGGATATGGGCAAGAGAGTTTCAAGACATATCTATGCAGTACTGAGAGAGTGCTGCTTTAGCAGATGTGCCATCTTCTGGATTAGACATTAAACCGAGGCCTGTGTGCTATTCCCAGGTGGACGTAAAACAGCAGAGGAATTTTCCCCAGTATCGTGGCCAACATCCCTCAACCAACACCAAAAACAGATTAACTGCTAATTTATTTTATTGCTAATTTATTTTATTGCTGTTTGTGGGACTTTTGCTGTGGCCAAATTGACTGATATTTTTCTCTGCATTACAACAGTGACTACACTTCAAAAGTACTTCATTGGCTGTGCAGCACTTTAGGATGTCCTGAAGTGAGTTATATAAATGCAAGTTCTTTCTTTTCTTTACAAAGGAAACCGTGAACTAAATTCACAGATTAAGAAAGTCACAGTTAAGCGTTATTAAAAGAATATAGTTCAGGAAACACTAAATAAAAACGTGTATGCATGATAGTCAATAATAAAGGTATTAACACACATTAACCTTATTTGTTAAATAAGTGGCAAATTCATAGCTCATCAGATTTACAATTAGTTATTCATTCAGCGCAGCAGCTAGAATTCCTTATTAAATTTCACTATCAAATAATTTGGTATCAATTTTCTGTTTAAGTAGAAGCGCCCTGAGCAGAGGTGACAACATTCTGCATCGGAAGAGAGACAAAAATCATTGAAAAAGAAGTCTTATCTGCACCAGCCATGTACCTTCTGCCTGAACAATGGTATTGACACAGGGATGGGAACAAAGCAGCTCCCTGCCCTGATGCGTACTATTGGGTTAATTGAGATAGCGGTTTCTGGGAGGCACTGGATATTGAATGAGTCTCTGGGCCACTTTCATGCTGATAGATTATCGTGGAATAAAGAGAATATTCCATGACAACCGGTCAACATATCCGATCAGGTCATTTATTGATGTGAAGAAACTGTTCTGAACATGCAACATGTTCAGCATTTTTAAATCAGTGGCTCCCCCATCATCAATGGGTGCCTGTTCCTATGAAGGTAGAGGAACTGAAACACATGCCATTAATTCCAGGTAGTTCTTAGATTCATGGGTTCACTTTTGCTGGGTCTCACGTATCCTTGTGTGTTAACAACAATTTACATTCATAAAGCACTCTTCGTGTAAAATAATGTTAGAGCCAAACATTCAGTTCCTAAAGAGAGAAGGAGGGCGAGGCTAATCGCACGATTGAAGAGGTAGGTTTTAGGAGATATTTGAAGGCAAGGAGAGAGCGACCAGGGCCAAGTACTGAAGGAAGTGAATTCCATTAGTCAGGGATATAATGGTGAAAGACTGCCCTCTGACAGTAGACAGTATTTATTATTCAAAGTGCCTAAAAAGTTCCTTAAAATTTTAACATGCACCATAGAAGAAATCAAGAATGGTACAATACAATACAAAAACTGTGTGGGATGCAAGAAAGAGAGAATTGACAAGACAATTCCACACTGTAAGTTGATAAGTTACTATAAATGGAGGCAGGATGGAGAATAGAAAGCTATAAGAGTTATTCAATGCAAAACATAGAAAATTATGTACAGGTATTTTTGAAATTACAATGTGGAACTTGCTACAAAATAGAGTACCTCAGGAAAATAGCCAAGATGCATTTAAGGGTAAGCTAGATAAGTACATGAGGGAGAAAGGAATAGAAGGATATGCTTATTTTTTTTTTATTCGTTTATGGGATGTGGGCGTCGCTGGCAAGGCCAGCTTTATTGCCCATCCCTAATTGCCCTTGAGAAGGTGGTGGTGAGCCACCTTCTTGAACCACTGCAGTCCATATGGTGAAGGTGTTGTTAGGGAGGGAGTTCCAGGATTTTGACCCAGCGACAATGAAGGATCGGCGATATACTTCTAAGTCAGGATGGTGTGTGACTGGAGGGGAGCTTGGAGGTGGTGGTGTTCCATGCACCTGCTGCCCTTGCCCTTCTAGGTGGAAGAGGTCGCGGGTTTGAGAGGTGCTCCCGAAGAAGCCTTGGCGAGTTGCTGCAGTGCATCTTGTAGATGGTACACACTGCAGCCATGGTACGCCGGTGGTGGAGGGAGTGAATGTTTAAGGTGGTGGATAGGGTGCCAATCAAGTGTGCTGCTTTGTCCTGGATGGCGTTGAGCTTCTTGAGTGTTGTTGGAGCTGCACTCATCCAGGTAAATGGAGAGTATTCCATCACACTCCTTATTTGTGCATTGTAGATGGTGGAAAGGCTTTGGGGGGGTCAGGAGGTGAGACACTCACCACAGAATACCTAGCCTCTGACCTGCTCTTGTTGCTACAGTATTTATGCGGCTGGCCCATTTAAGTTTCTGGTCAATAGGGACCCCCAGGATGTTGATGGTGAGGGATTCCACGATGGTAATGCCATTGAATGTCAAAGGGCGGTGGTTAGACTCTTGCTTGTTGGAGATAGTCATTGCCTGGCACTTCTGTGACGTGAATGTTACCTGCCACTTATCAGGTTAGATGAAGGGTAAGATGAAGTAGGGTTGGATGAGATTCATGTGAAGCATAAACACCGTCATAGACCAGTTGGGTTAATATGTAAATTCACAATAGGGGCCAAGGTTATGATCTGAAATTGTTGCACTCTATGTTGAGTCCAGAAGGTTGTAAAATGCCTAATCGAAAGATGAGGTGCTCTTCCTCGAGCTTACTTTGAGCTTCAGTGGAACAATGCAAGAGACCGAGGACGACGAGGTCTGAGTGGGAGTGGAGCGGAGAATTAAACTGACAGGCGACCGGAAGCTTGGGGTCCCCCTTACGGACTTTACGGAGGTGTTCTGCAAAGCGGTCACACAATCTGCGTTTGGTCTCCCCAATGTAGAGGAGACCACATCGTGAGCAGCGAATACAGTATAGTAAATTGCAAGAAGTACAAGTAAATCGCTGTTTCACCTGGAAGGGGTGTTTGGGGCCCTGGACAATGGGAAGGGGGGAGGTATAAGAGAATGTGTTGCATCTCCTGCGCTTGCACGGGAAGGTGCCGGGCGAAGGGGAAGGTGTGTTGGGGGTGATAGAGGAGTGGACCAGGGTGTTGCAGAGGGAGCGCTCCCTTCAGAATGCTGAAAGGGGAGGTGAGGGGAAGATGTGTTTGGTGGTGGCACCACGTTGGAGGTGGCGGAAATGGTGGAGGATAATCAGTTGAATGTGGAGGCTGGTGGGGTGAAAGGTGAGGACAAGGGGAACCCTATCGTGGTTCCGGGAGGGAGGGGCAGGGGTGAGGGCAGAAGTGCGGGAGATAAAACGGACATGGTCAAGAGCCGGTGTCAACCACAGTAGAGGGGAATCCTCGGTTGAGGAAAAAGGAAGACATGTCAGAAGCACTGGTGTGGAAGGTGGCATCGTCGGAGCGGAGACGGAGACACTGGGAGAATGGAATAGAGTCCTTACAGGAAGCGGGGTGGGAGGAAGTGTCGTCCAGGTAGCTGTGGGAGTCAGTGGGCTTGTAGTGAATGTTTGTCAATAACCTATCCCCAGAGATGGAGACGGAGAAGTCGAGGAAGGGAAGGGAAGAGTCGGAGATGGACCATGTGAAGGCTCCTACACTTGCTTAAAAATCTGTTCCATTTCCTGCTTTTTTCCAGTTCTGACGAAAAGTCATTGACCTGAAATGTTAACCCTGTAGGTTATTTATAACGTGGTTTAAAGGACTACCTAAAGGACAAATGTGCCAAACATCATGCCAAAATTTGGGGAGGTAGGAATTACTCTTAAAAAAAAATTGCCTGGTTGATTCAAAAGCAATCCTTTTGCTACGCAATTAATACTCAATGGAATGTACTTTTATTTTACTCAACAATTCCCGACTTACCGACTGAGAAACGAAGAGGTGACTAGAATAGTGGATCAAGGGCACCCAGTATATATTATTTACTTAGATTTCCAAAAGGCTTTCAATACAGTGCCATATAAAGGATTGTGTACTTTGTAACCGCCCATCTCATGAAGCACTGATGTGGACCTCCCAGGTTCAGTGCTATTTGCATAATTGCAGGAGCTCCCTGTGGGTGGCGGGAGGGTCTGAGAGAGACCTTGAGGGCCTGATGTACAAAGACTACCTAGCAGCTTCCGGAACTACAGAATTTGTTTCTCTAAAGATACTGTATTGGCCTGGCCTAATGCAACTGATTGTAGAGTGATGTGTAGAACAATTAGCTGAATTAGGTAAGGTGGGCCTTCAATTTTTTTAATCTTCCTCTGCCACCTTAGCAATGCTGGATGACAGGAATTGCAATGGTGTTACTAATTCTCAGCACTGGTAAGACATTAATGATAGGAAATACGTCAGATGAATAGCACGATGGGATCTTTTACGTCCACATGGGAATGGCAGAATGGGCCTCGGTTTAACATCTCATCCCAAAGACAGCACCTCCAGCAATGTAGCACATCCTCAGTACTCCACTGATGCGTCATCTTAGATTATGTGCTCAATGCCTGGAGTGGAGTTTGAACCCATAACCATATGACTTACACGTGAGAATGCTATCAACTGATCAAAGCTGGCAAATTGAATGCATGCAGAGCAGACTATTGGGATAGCATGGCTTAAAACATTTTGATTATCCTGACAACATATGACATTAGTTTCCCCAACCCCTACAAAATGGCAAATCTCTATCTTTAAGAGTGTTTACCAAAATCATTCACTAACAACCTAGTCCTCTAAAGAGCCACACTGTTGGTTGAAGCTTGAAGACAAGCTATCTTTCCAGAGATACATTTCTTACCATCTTTAAAAGGCTATATGGAGGAATGAGTGGGCGATGTACAATCAGCCGTAGCTGGTCTAAGAACCGTTTGTTTAGTCTTTAGGAAGTTCTCAGCATGATTTCCTTTGCTATAACTTTTCTCAAGATTCTTGGAATGAGCAAGAACAAAAGGAAGGTATAGAATCCTACCCTCGAGAGCAAGAGACCTCTGCGGGATGTAATTCATTGGAGCGAATCCTACAAGATCTATCTATTCTCCAATTCTGAAAAAGTGGGCATATCTATAACCCCAATCTTTCAATCACCTCTCTTCAATCTCCCACTAAAGGCTCAGGGGGAGAAATTCAGTATCGCCACGTTTGGGGCGTTATACTCGAGCGGACACGAAATTTAGCGCCCGGCGCAAATTATCGCCACCTACTGCTAAATTGACCTGCTTCGCCCCAGGAGGTGCTTGGAGCGCTAAAACAGGCGCTGCACGACTGTCTTAAGGTGCTAAGCCGGAGAAGCGAGGCGCTACCACCGAGGGCGGGCGCAGCGCAGGTGTGGCCAGTTAGCGATTGCACGCAGACACGCTGGCGCCGGTCAGCTCTTAAAGGGGAGGTTCAATCTTGGATTGCAGCCACACCCTACGCATCGGAGCCCTGATTCTCGGCCTGGACAGACCTGCTGCCACATTCTAATGTCTAGGACCATGGAGAGGGCCAGGGAGCGAGTGCAGCAGTTCAGTGAAGGGGCCCTGGAGGTTCTGGTTGGCGCAGTTGAGCACAGGCGATCTATCCTGTTTCCGGACAGTGGCAGGAGGCCTCTGCCCAACGACTATCGCAAAGCTTGGAGGGAGGTGGCTCACAGAGTGACCTCCAGCAGCATGGTGCCTAGGACCCCTGTGCAATGCAGGAAGAAGTTCAACGACCTCACTCGGGTCATCAGGGTGAGTACCCTTTTCAGTATCCTCCTCATCCTTGCATGTTCACCTCACTTTATGGCCAAAGGGTCCTGAAAGCCCCAATGCCCAGCCCTCATCCAACACCTATGGGCCTTTCATGAAACTCACACGCACATTCAGCACTTTACACACTAAGGGCTATTCCACCATGGGAGACAGTGCAGCCAAGATCAGGGCTTCACACTGTAAGGGCTATTCCACCATGGGAGGCAGTGCAGCCAAGATCAGGGCTTCACACTGTAAGGGCTATTCCACCATGGGAGGCAGTGCAGCCAAGATCAGGGCTTCACACTGTAAGGGCTATTCCACCATGGGAGGCAGTGCAGCCAAGATCAGAGCTTCACACTGTACTCAGAGCCCGTCCTTTCTCTTGCAGGGCAAGCTGGCCCATAACAGAAGGCAGCAGCAACGGACCGGGGGAGGCCGGCCTCACCTTCAAGACCTCAACGATCTGGAGCAGCGAGTCCAGTGGATTATGGCAGGCCGGATGATTGGCCCCGTCGCCACTGGAGATGCCGACCCCATTCTGGACAGCAATGGTAAGGTCATCACCTTTTTGACCTCTCTCCTTCCACTTGTTCCTCACACCAGCATCCTTTGCCTCTATCGAGACAATAAAGTGCATTGCAGCACTCATGCCTCCCTCGCTGCCGCCCTGTCCTCACGCTAAAGCAACTCTTATACCTCCCTGCTTTCAGGTGCTGATTCACCAGGTGAGGAGGAGGGCCCTCAAGCTGCCACTGAGTGATTCTGAAGGCGAGGAGGAAGAGGAAGCCGGACCATCAGTGCCACCCTCAGCCAAGGCAGCCCATGGCCATAATGGGGACACATCTTCCCTGGAGGGGAGCAGGGGGGGGAAGGGTCTGAGGAGGGTGAAGCTCCGGGGCGGGCTGCAGCAACGTGGGGGGGGGGGTAGGGAAGCTCGGCGGACTTCTCCCCGGAGGGAGAGTCTGGCCTCCAGTCCTGCTACAGTGAGCGCAGAAGAGGTGCAGCTCCTCGCTGAAATGGGCACCCAGGCGGAGCAGAGGCACACTGAGCTCATGGCTGCAGTGGCAAGGATGCCCGAATCCATTGAGTCACTGGCAAGGAGTGTCCAGGACTTCGGTGCAGCACTGGCAAGGAGTCTGCAGGACTTCGGTGCAGCACAGGCAGCACAGGCGGCTTCCACGCAAGTGCTTAGTGGTGCAATGCAGTCAGTGGCTGGTCTGATGCAGACGCAGATTGAGGCCACACGAGCACTGACTGCTGCCACCCTCGCTAGATCGGGCACGAATCATCAGGGCCCTCGCCGCGCTGCAGCAGATTGCTCCGCATGCTGCAGTGCTGCCCCGTGGGAGTGCCAGTGTGTCGTCTGACTAGGGAGTGGCTGTCCTCTGTCAGGATGGCCTGACACGGTGGCATAGTGGTTAGCACTGTTGCCTCACAGCGCCAGAGACCCGGGTTCGAATCTAGCCTCGGGCGACTGTCTGTGTGGAGTTTGCACATTCTCCCCGTGTTTGCGTGGGTTTTCTCCGGGTGCTCCGGTTTCCTCCCACAGTCCAAAGATGTGCGGGTTAGGTTGATTGGCTATGATAAATTGACCCTTAGTGTTAGGGGATTAAATGCGTGGGGTTACAGGGATAGGGTGGGATATGTGTTGGTGTAGGGGTTACGGGGATCGGATGGGATATGTGTCGGTGCAGGCTCGATGGGCCGAAATGGCCTTTATCTGCACTGTGGGGTTTCTGTGATTCTTGCTGCCAACACTGTCACTTCTCCACTGCAGCTGCCACCACCTGTAGGACAGACTGCTGCCGCCCATGCAGAGTTGGAGCATTCAGCAGCCGGGCCCTCCAGGCCCAGAGCTGGTCCAGGCCGTATCTCAAGGGCATCTGCAGTCTCAGTTTCTGACACTCAGCAGCCTGCCCCAGCCTTGCTGCACCACTGGGGTCCCATTGTGGAGGAGCTGCAGAGTGGGAAGGGGCCAATCTCGCAAGTGAAGCAGATCACCCTCGAAGGGCAAAAAGTAAGAGGTGTGGCAAAATGCTCTTCATTTTTTTAGTGAAGGCCGAGGATCGTGGTCATTTTTTTGTTACTCTTTTGTTCATTGTCTCCAGGTTGTGAGAGACAGTTATGTGTCTGACAGCTTTTTTGGGGGTTTCTCTGTATTACTGTCATGTGAGAAGGGCACACAGTTTGTTAAATAAAGAAGTGTCTTTATTCAGATTGTGCATGTTTGCTCTTTGAAATATTTGTTGCCTTGACCGGCTGAGGGTTTGCGGAGTGGCTCCATTCATGTTCTTTAGAACCGACTTGCAATAAGCTGCTGACAGACGGCCCTTGCACTTTGTGCGACCCTCCTGTCCTGGTGCTCCTCCTCCTCCTCCGCTGGTGCTCCAATGTCTGGTGGCAGTGGCTGAGTCCTGAGGATTGCCAGGTTATGCAGCATGCAGCACACTACAACAAAATGGAAGACTTGCTCAGGTGAGTACTGAAGGGCTCCCCCGGAATGGTCCAGACAGCGGAACCGTTGCTTTAGCACGCCGATTGTGTGCTCAATTATGTTCCTGGTCGCTTGATGGCTCTCATTGTATCGTTCTTCAGCAGGGGTGCTGGGCACACGGAGCGGGGTCATCAGCCAGGTGCACAGAGGATAGCCCTTGTCCCCGAGAAGCCAGCCTCCTGGGTGAGCCGGGGCTTCGAAAAGGTCTGCCACAGAAGTCTGGCGCAGGATGAAGGCGTCGTGGCTGCTGCCTGGAAAGCGGGCATTGACAGCGACTATCAGCTGTCTGTGGTCACAAACCAACTGGACGTTCAACGAATGGAACCCCTTCCGGTTGCGATAATCCTCGACATTCTCTTGCGGCGCCCACAAAGCCACATGCGTGCAGTCAATGGCGCCCTGGACCATGGGGAAGCCTGCTATTCTTGCAAATCCCATTGCGCGCTCTTGCTGCTTGTCCGGGGTCATGGGGAAGGAAATGTACTGACGTCTCCTTTTAAAGAGGGCATTCGTGACTTGGCGGATGCAGCAATGCACCGTGAACTGGGAGACATTGGCAATGTCCCCAGTAGCGGATTGGAAGGAGCCGGTGGCATAGAAGTTGAGAGCCACTGTCACCTTCACTGCCACCGACAGAGATGTCCTGCTCCTCAGTTGAGGCTGCAGATCTGGCTGAAGCAGGTGGCAGAGCTCAGTGACCACCTCCCTGCTGAATCGCAGCCTCTGGAAACACTGCTCCTCAGACATGTTGAGGTATGAGAACTGTTGGCGGAATACCCTGGGAGGGTAAGGTGTCCTGTGCCGACGCCTGTTGGCCCTCCTCCATCTGGCCATGATTGGCACTCTCTCGGCATCTCTGAGCCCTCTCAATGCAATGGAGAAACCCAACGTTCCCACCCATTGCAGCCCCCATAGTATGTGGCCACTCAAGGTTATGCCAGCGAAAAAGCAAACCAACTACAAAGTTCTGGGCCAAAGCCAGAAGTACCTCTGCAAGCGCTGACTCAATGCAGAAAACTCTCTCCCTTTGTCTCTCTGCAAATCTCTCTCTCACAGAAAGAGTGGTCCAGAAATGGCTACCACAAAGAAGCCAGGAAGAGCCCCCTTTAAATAGCACCCCCCTCCCAGCCCCACAGCGACTGGGAACCGTTCCAGTCAACCAGTCATTGGGAGCGCCAGGCGGAAAGGAGGGGCGCGCCACTGAAGTTCCGGTTCGGGGCGCCCCAAGGGCATTGCACCATGAAATGACGTCAGGATCTGCGCGCGCAGCTGAGCGGGTGTAGCGGTTTTGCGCCGCCGCTAAATGCCCGCTCAATTTCGCGAGAGGCGCAGGTCTCGCTGCGCCCGGGCGCTAGCCGCATCGCACCCCACTTATCGCCCTCTTAAGGCGCTAACGGGTGGCGCAACCAACTGAATTTCTCCCCCTCAGTGTCTGTTCCTTACTTCCTTTTTGAAGCAACTTGTTATGTTTTCCTACATTAAAGGCACTGCATAACTGCAAAATGTGATTTTTGCACAACCCCCCATTTCAAGATGAGATCTAAAGCAGTCCCAGGATTTGTATTGCCCATGCCCAGAAAAATCTATAACCATATTCTACTTTCCTACTAGATATTGTACAAAAAAAATTGTATTCTGGCATTTGTAGCATCAATGTCAGATCTGGAGTGCATTCAATAAGGAATTCAGGAGAAACTTCTTTACCCAGAGTGGTTAGAATGCAGAACTTGCTACCACATGAAGTAGTTGAGGTGAATAGCATCGATGCATTTAAGGGGAAGCTAGATAAGTACATGAGGGAGACAGGATTAGAAGGATATGCTGATGGGATTGGATGAAGTAGGGTGGGAGGAAGTTTGCATGGAGCATAAACTCCAACATAGACCAATTGGGCCGAATGGCCTGTTTCTGTGCTGTAAATTCTATATAATACAAAGAACAGGACTAAGTCACACTCCATTTGTTGATATTTCTTAAGATGGCACACTGTCTGTCAGAAGACATTTCCTTTTTCCAGACCTGATCCTGAAAAAGTATAGAATATAAACCATGCCACACAAATCTCATCATTCTGTATTGGCTTGTGACTGTGTCTAAAATCCTTGGGTGATAAACATTTCATTCTCTGAAGAGCACAATGAGATAGGATCTATAATTCAAATCTACCAAGGGCCTTGCTCTCTTGATCCACCTTATCACAGCAATCGGAGACTCCTTAAACAATCCCTATGCTCCGAGAGTAGGCGCTTAGGAAACCATTTAGCGCAAAATAAATCTATTTTAGCTGATTCACAAACACTGACATCCAGAGATACAAAGATGTCCCATGACCTTGCTCAATCGGCAAAGTTTGCTTGGTGTGTCTTTAACCTGCCTACAATTATTAATAATTACTGCATTCCATTGTGAGGCAAGAATGCAAGCTGGATGGCCCGGAAATGATCTTGTGGTAGAGGCACGAAGATCAGGGATATTTAAAACGGAGAATCAAAGAAGAAAAAGCTTTCAGAAAGCACTGGTTGGGAATTTTTCAGTTGCTGAGAAATCTTGAATTCTTTAATGCATTTGCTGCATTAAAGGTAATTTCTGAAAGTCAAGTTCAAACAAGAAAAGAAAGACTTGCATTTACAGGAAACTTTGGTTTATCCGGAGGTTAAAAGTCCAGAAAGCTCTATCTACCGGCAAAATTCAGGAGCCGTTTCCTATAAGTTTTTTTACTTCTCGTTGCTTTTTTTTTCCCCAGTCAGGCTCTGCAAGGTCTGTAGCTAAGCAACAGCTTCAGCTAGAGATGCTTTTAAGCTGCAGACGGCTGTTTTGAAGCTGTTGCTAAGCAACAGGGTTTGTTGATTCACACGGAGCTGAAAATCTCCGTATGTTTCAACATGTCCGGCAGTTTTGATCTAACGGCAACAGCTCGGTCCCGTCGGTGCCGGATATCACAAAGTTTCCTGTATATAGCGCCTTTCACAACCACCGGACATCTCAAAGCGCTTTACAGCCAATGAAGTACTTTTGAAGTGGAGTCACTGTTGTAATGTGGGAAATAAGGGTAGACGTACTCGTGCCACAGCCAAAGGAAAGCTACCAAGGCTACTGACAGCCATTTTTACGAATACAGTAAGGTAGAAAAGTGAGGCCAAGTGAGATTGCCATGAACTTGAGGTAAAAAGGAAAGTGTGAATGCTGGAAACCTAAAGTAAAAATAGAAAATACTTAGATCTGCATTTGAAAGAACGAAGAAATGAACGGAGAGAGTGAACATTACCATGTGCTAGAAACTCGTCCCCTGAATATTGAAGCTCAAGTTATTTTTTGTTGCGAGGGTCTAACCCAACGCAAAAAGTGAGCTTCCTTGACCTCAGCCAATATCTGGCATACCACTGGTTTAGTTTACAATACATTACCACCTACCACTCCATTCAGATGAACTTCTTGGAAGAGCTTAAGTTCAAGAATGAGCCTATAGCCTCCCTCGACCCCCCTCCCCCACCCCCATTTTTTGGGGGAAAAAATACAAATAAATTTGTCTGAAAGAATCCAATCAGCTATTTATAGAACTAGAATCTCCTAAGTGCATCCTCTGACAGGGTCTTTAATTTTCGCTCCCTCACCCCTCCTCCCCACCAAAGTGGGTTTTTTTTAATCATAAATATACATGCACTTAGCTCAGAATTTCTTAGCTTAGAATTTCTATTAAACAAAAGGTAAAAAAGATTCTTGGCTAAAGTTTGACAAGACACTTGTATTTGCTTTTTTAAAACATCCAAAAGGAGTTGGTTAAACATGGAAAGGAGGGAGCAAACCCTATGCTAGCAAAAGCTGCATTCAATCCAGACAGATAGGATGCACCTCCCCTCTGTTCCCAGATAACCGGTCTGTGCAAGGGTAGATTTTCCAGGTCCTTGCCTGTGGCGAAGTACCTCACACACTTGAGTGTTCATGGGGTGCTTGAGATTTTCCATCTGTTCACATCAGCCTGCGCTCGCAGTATGGGAGATACCTCACCATGGGTGAGAACTCAGAAAATCGACCCCATATGTAATCAAGAACTGAGTGGTGTTCCTGTTCTGTCACCGCAAATTGGTAGCACAAACTGTCTCAAATGTGGGAGTAATCTAACCATCAAACTCTCAACTCTTCAAGATGGAGAATACGGAGGCGAGAAATGTAACTACTCTCTTCTGTTTGAAGCTCATCATTATACCACACGGTCACTACTTGCTGCTGTTATTGTCTCCAAAGTGCATCACCCGAGCATGTACACGCATATATACAAAATAAATTCACAGCAAAAATAACGACTCATTGCTCCACCAGGTGCAACTGTAAAATATAAGGCAATTTACGGACTATTTCACAAGACAAAGCACAGAAAGCCAGCATAACAAATGACATGTAGCACAAGAGTTTCTTCAAACTGTGAATCATCAATACAATTTGATTTGTGCCCTCTGGTTCTTCATACGGGCCAGTGAATGGATCAATTCAATCTACCAAAGGGGCCTAGTACATCCCATGCATCATTCGGGTACTGTTTGTGTCAGCTGATACATGGTTGTATTAACAGTACCCAAAAGAACATCATGCCCCTGTCAGGTGGAGAACAGTTTAGACAGAAAGGCAGAGAGAAAAGTGAAGTATTTAAGTGCTTACTGCCGGAAGCAGGAAGGTTTATTGTGATCTGTCCAAAAATGCTTTTTCTGGTGGGTAGTTGATATTTTTGAATGGAATAATCCAAGCATCATTTGGAAACTGTATATTAAAACTATATCACAACAGTGACTACACTTCAAAAGTACTTCATTGGCTGTAAATCACCTTGGGATATCCGAAGGTTGTGAAAGGTGCTAAATAAATGCATGTTCATTCTTTATTTGGGAGCTTGGAAGGGATACTAGAAAATAGAGCTTTTTATAGATAGAATCCTCCCTGGAATCTCCCCACCAGACTGCCAGGGATCACACATGTGCTCACAATTGATGAGGTAGAATATACACCATTGGAAATTGGACACATCAGACAGGCAGTTATATCTCCAGGGATTAGATGCTTACCACATATCCACGTGGAATGGAATCCACACTAAATCATTATGAAGTAGATTTACAATACACAAATATCCCTTCTGCCTCCTCCCCCCCACACACAATATAGCACCATAGATCAATATATGTCTGCATTTTCAAAGGAAATTCAGCATCTCACTTGGATGCGCCCGTTCACTACCGCTCCTGGCTCAGACCCTTAGCCTACACTCCTGGCTCAGCCTCTCAGTGCTGCTCCCAGACCCTACCAGATGCTGCTCCAACAGGTAGAACTCTATTGCATGATGTGGGTGGGACCTCTCATGATAGGTTTGAGATATCAGGAATTCTCACCGCAGAGTTCCATCCTTTAGAGCAGCAACAGCACTCAGTAAGAACCAGGAGCAATGGGATAGGAGAGAAAGATGCTGGTTTCACCTGGGGGAGCAGGAGGAGGAGAGTGCCAACATGCAGTAAAGGGGGAGGGGAGGTCAAGAAGAGTTTCAGCATGGACTGGGAGATGGTGTGGGGGAAGAATGCTAGCATGGTCTAAAGGAGGGGGAAATGATGGGCATCAACATGAACTGGAGTTTGGGGAAGTGCAGAGAGAGGAGTGAAGACCGCCTGTGTGGTGTATGTAACCTGTTCCACCTTAAGAGAACTTAAGCCTGTTCCACCTTAAGAGATGTACTACTTTCTCTGGCTGCTGTATACGTAATACCGGTGGTCACCACCGGTATATAAGCACTGTGTAGTAAGATTGTATTTAGTATAGTCCTGACCTCCAACCAGTAAAGACCTGTTGAACTTTAATCTTGTAGTCTGTGTGTTATTAATTACAACTAGAACACACAGACTTAACAGTGGCGATGAGTCAGATTCTTACCCTGCGGCAGTTATATCCACGGCGGCTTCGTCCACAGAACGGACGTCGAAGAGAGGCTTCCACCCTCATCATCCTGCTGGAAGACACGTCGCGCGGCAGACATCGAGAAACCAGAGTGCAGAAGACATCCTGAACTCGAAGCCTCCATCAGCGGCTGTCAGCTATCTTCTTTCTACCTCGGTAGTGGGTAAGCCGGGCAGCGACGCGACCAGAAAGTCGGCCGCGTTGGCTGTACAGACGGGGAGGGAAGACGGAGGAATAAGGGCGGTGAGATCGATCGTGACCGGAGATAAGGGCCGGGCCGCATTCGGGCCGAAAGGCGCAGTGCGGGGACATCGATCGCGGCTGGTGATAAGGGCCGGGCCGCATTCGGGCTAAAAAGGCGCAGCGTCTGGGGGCAACTGAAGGCGCGAGAGCCGCGGTGAAGCGGAGACAGCATCGGGGGACGGGTGAAGACCGCCAAGCGCGGGAAAACCGCCATTTTGTAGGCGGAGGACAAAGACAAGAGCGCAGAAGCCGCCATCTTGGATAAAAATAAAAATAAATTAAATTGCAACGATGCCTAAACATGGGAACATTAATACCTTTGATAGCGACATCGAAGATTGGGCTATGTGTGTAGAACGCATACAAAATTATTGTATAGCAAATAAAATCCCAGATGAAGAGAAAGCACTAACATTATTAAACTTAATGGGTGCGAAGACATACGGGCAATTGAAACACCTTTTATCACCAGATGAACCGGCGGATAAGACGTTCGAGGAGATTGTTACTGTCCTGAAAAATCACCTAAACCCCACGCCGCTGATGCTAGCGGAACGATTTAAATTTTACAGCAGAAGGCAGCTGAAGGATGAAAGCAATGCTGAATATTTAATGGAATTGCGTAAGCTAGCAAAGTACTGTCAATTTGGAACGAGACTGACAGAGGCGCTATGAGATAAATTTGTGTGTGGTTTATTAAAAGAAGATACACAAAAGCGATTGCTCGAGGAGAATGAGCTGACGCTTGAGAAAGCGGTCACTATGGCAGCAGCACACGAAGCCGCAGCGAGAGGCACGGCAGTAATGCAGCTACGGTCACCGGAACTCAGTACAAATAAATTGGGTTTGAGTACTGTAAAATGTTATTGTTGCGGAAAGACAACGCACGATCAGAACCAATGTTGGTTTAAAAACCAAGAATGCAGAACATGTGGCAGGCTTGGCCACATAGCTAAAGTATGCCGGTCAGGAAAGAAGACCAGCAACAAAAAGTCACCGCAAGGAAAATACATAAAGGTACACAAGGTGACAAAGAACAGTTCGACCGAACAGAAGTCAGATTCAGACGCTAGCAGTAATGAACTGGGTAGCTTAAGAGTACACAACGTTGGTAAGGATGCAGATCTCCAGACAATTTGGGTCACCCTTCAGATAGCAGGAGTCCAAGTAAAGATGGAATTGGACACTGGATCGGCATTGACGGCCATGAATAAGAAAGATTACAAAAGGTTATTCCAACATATTCCCCTACGGGATACGGAGATTATATTGAAAACATACACGGGGCAAAGAGTGTACCCCATCGGAAAGATAGAGGTAAAAGTGGTCCACAAGGGCGAAGAAAGCCAAGTAATGGACTTATATGTGCTACCTGAAGGAGGTCCACCACTACTGGGACGGGAGTGGATTAGGAAAATGAATATGGACTGGCACTCCTTGAAGACACTAACGGTAGATTCCGGGGAAACAGATGTCAAACCTAGATTGTCCAGAATATTGGATGATGCTAAAGAGGTGTTCCAGCAAGGACTGGGAACACTGAGAGGAATTACGGCAAACATCAAGATTGATGAACATGCACAACCAAAATGTTTTAAAGCCAGACCGGTACCCTATGCAATACGACCTACTGTAGAATGGGAACTGGAAGCGCTAGAACGTTCAGGTGTACTGTCTAAGGTAGATTGGAGTGAGTGGGCTACGCCCATTGTTCCCATTATGAAACGTCCTTCGAGCAACAAGCCAGGAGAACCAGGGAAGGTTCGCATCTGTGGAGATTTCAAAATCACCGTTAATCCGGTGCTTCACACGGTGCAGTATCCGCTTCCGCGGATTGAGGATATTTTTGCTTCGTTGTCTGGCGGGAAACACTTCACCAAGATAGACCTGGTGCAGGCGTGCTTGCAGATGGAGGTTGAAGAAGTCACACCAATACCTCACGATCAACACGCATCGAGGTTTGTACCGGTACAATAGGCTGGTTTTTGGAGTGGCATCGGCTCCAGCAATTTGGCAGAGGGCCATGGAGCAGGTATTACAGGGAATTCCAGGCACACAATGTTACCTGGACAATATTCTGATTACAGGTGATGGTGATGAAGAACACCTCGCAAACTTGGAACTGGTGCTCAACAGACTGAAAAAGTATGGACTTAGAGTTAATCGGCAGAAATGTGAGTTCTTCCAGAAGCGGATCTCGTACTGTGGTCATGTCATTGACCGGGAGGGGCTTCATAAGCCTCCTGACAAGATAGAGGCAGTTGTAGAGGCTCCCACTCCGGATAATGTCTCTCAGTTGAGGTCGTTTCTAGGATTGATTAACTATTACCATAAATTTCTACCAAATCTATCCACGGTACTGCACCCGCTAAACGCTCTTTTACAGAAGGGGGTACCATGGGAATGGAGCGAAAACTGTAAGAAGGCATTTCGCAAAAGCAAAGAATTGATCACCTCAGAGGAAGTGTTGGCTCACTTCAACCCGACACTGCCTATTCGGTTGGCTTGTGATGCTTCTCCATATGGTATTGGGGCAGTACTCTCACACAAGTTGCCAAATGGCACGGAAAGGCCAGTCGCGTTTGCATCCAGATCATTGACCTCCGCTGAGCGCAACTATGCGCAGATCGATAAGGAGGCTCTCAGCCTTGTATGGGGAGTGAAGAAGTTTAATCATTACCTGCAGGGCCAAAAATTCACACTTCTGACAGACCATCAGCCGTTGGTATCCATTTTTAACCCTAAGAAGGGTGTTTCGGTGATGACAGCACAGCGACTCCAGAGATGGTCCCTTTTCCTAGGGGCACATCAATATCAAATAGAATTCAAAGGTACGAAGCAGCATGGCAATGCCGATGGGCTGTCGCGCCTGCCACTACCTGAAGAAGAAGAAACGACGAAAGTTGACCCTGTTGAGTTATTTCATTCGACCATCATCGAGTGTTTACCAGTCACCAATGCAAGTATTGAAAGAGAAACCAGGAACGACCCGGCACTGTCCAGAGTCTACGAGGTGACAGTGAAAGGATGGCCAACACGTGGTGATCCTCTGTTACCGGCATTCTCAGCAAGGCGAGGCCAGCTGTCCGTCTGCCATGGTACTTTGATGTACGGGACAAGAGTGATTATTCCTCCCAAGTTAAGGGAAAGAGTTCTAAAAGAACTGCATGAAGGTCATCTGGGGGGAGTTAAGATGAAAAGTCTTGCTACGGCTTATGTATGGTGGCCGGGTATTGACCAATAGATAGAGGAGTTGACGAAAAGCTGCGCTGGGTGCCAAAAAGTGCAAAATGCACCTCCGATCGCACCGCTACACCCATGGGAATGGTCTTCAGCCCCATGGCAACGCGTACATATTGACTTTGCTGGTCCATTCATGGACTCCATGTTCCTAATTGCGGTGGACGCACATTCCAAATGGCCAGAAGTGATCAAGATGAATACCACTACTTCAGAAAAGACAATTGCGGTGTTAAGAACAATATTCGCAAGGAACGGATTGCCAGAACAGATCTGTTCGGACAACGGACCACAGTTCGCGTCAGAAGAATTCCAAAAATTCTTAAAGAAGAATGGGGTGAAACATTATACCTCTGCCCCATATCATCCGGCGACAAACGGGTTGGCCGAGAGATTTGTCCAAACATTCAAAAAGGCAATAAAGGCCATGAACGATGATCAGATTCCGTTACAACACAAGGTGGACAATTTCCTAATGGCATATCGAAACGCCGCTCATGCAGTGACTAACCAAAGTCCTGCCATGATGTTTTATAACAGGAGGTTGCGGTCCAGGTTGGACTTGTTAAAAACAAATGTGCGGAGGGAAGTGGAAAACAAACAGTTCCGGCATATTAATAACAAGACCACTCGAAGTTTCGACGTAGGACAACCAGTGTTGGCAAGGGGCTATGGAAACGAAAAATGGCAGTCCGGAACAATTCGGGCCAGACGAGGACCTCTGATGTACACAGTAGATATTGGTAACAATGTGATAAGGCGTCATGCGGATCAACTGGTAGAATCAAGAGCAAGGGTCGAACCCATGGTTGCGACAGAGACAACTGTGGAAGACGTTAATGAACCTGAAGCATCTACCTCGGCAGGGACTGTACCTGATGATGACGTCCAATACATAGGAAACCAACAAGAGTCACCTCAGCAACAAGAATCAGAGACCACTGAAAGGCGTTATCAGACCGAATCAGAAGGCCTCCTGAGAGACTGAACCTTTGAACTGTTTATACCTGAAGTTATATATGTATATATGTTATGATGCTATGTTAAATGGGGATATGACTATTAAGCTAAAAAGGGAGGATTGTTGTGTATGTAACCTGTTCCACCTTAAGAGAACTTAAGCCTGTTCCACCTTAAGAGATGTACTACTTTCTCTGGCTGCTGTATACGTAATACCGGTGGTGACCACCGGTATATAAGCACTGTGTAGTAAGATTGTATTTAGTATAGACCTGACCTCCAACCAGTAAAGACCTGTTGAACTTTAATCTTGTAGTCTGTGTGTTATTAATTACAACTAGAACACACAGACTTAACAGCCTGCATGCACTACATAGAATTTTACAGCACAGAAACAGGCCATTCAGCTCAACAGGTGTCTATGCCAATGTTTATGTTCCACAGGAGCTTCCATCCACCTTACTTCATCTCACCCTATCAACATATCCTTCTATTCCTTTGTCCCTCATGTACTAAGGGCCATAAATATAAGATAGTCACTAATAAATCCAATAGGGAACTCGGGAGAAACTTCTTTAGCCAGAGAATGGTTAAAATGTGGAGCTCGCTACTACAAGGCGATTAGCATAGATGAATTTAAGGGGAAGCAAGATAAGTACATGAGGGAGAAAGGAATAGAAGGATGTGTTGATAGGGTTAGATGAATTAGGGTGGGAGGAGGATCGTGTGGAGCATAAACACCGACGTGGATCCATTGGGCCAAATGGCCCATTTCTGTGCTGTACATTTTATGTAATACTTATCTCGCTCCTCCTTAAATGCATCTATGCATCTATGAACTGGGGGGGCAGACAGAAGATTACTTCCATGTTATTGTGACAACTGTATAAAAATTTTTAAAACAATTGGCAGATTTAGCAACAAAGAGAAATATATTTCCACATATACACAATAGCTCCACTTTCTCTGCAAGAAACAAGAATCATAGAATGGTTACAGCACGGAAGGAGGCCATTCAGTCTGTCGAGCCCCTGCTGGCTTTCTGCAAGAGCACTTCAGCTAGTCCCACTTCCCTGCCTTTTCCCCGTAGCCCTGCAAATTCTTTTCCTTCAGGTACTTATCCAACTCCCTTTTGAAAGCCGTGATTGAATCTGCCTCCACCACCCTTTCTGGCAGTGCATTCCAGATTCTAACCGCCCGCTGCGAAGATTGTTGCCACAATCAATATTGAGTATAGCTGCACCTTGTTATGACAAGCCCATTCCCTATTGCACAGTGTAACTACAGGTTACATTTCCCACCACCATGCTCCTGGTGCTCAGTGGGAGTGTATAATTGGAAATGTCATGCCTACAGACCATGATTTTCTATCCATTCATTTTAATGGATGCGAAATGAAATCACAGCAGAGAAGGATCACAGCAATGTCACGATATTGATGTTTTTGAGTTGTCAGCTATTTTGAAGCTGTTGACTAGCTTTTGCCAATTTTTCAGATGGTATGTTTGCAGGAAAAAATCCTTTTTATCAGATACATTAAAAAGACAAACAGAGACACCTGCCTTTGATACTGTGAATTCACTTAAAGCTGTCACCAGTTTTTGTGCCAATGGTTATGTTTATAATAGGGCACAGAAAAAGGGATGCAAATGGCAAAAGTACATTCATCTCTGCAAGCACTTGGACTTTCATTTCTAAATTGAGTGCTGTAAAACGAGATGCTCTGAATTAATTAAAACAGGCACAAAAGCCTGAATCATCTTACTCCAGTACACGATTTGTCTCATCATAGATATAGAAGGGTAGAAATTCTGATCACAAAACATCATGTATGAACGTTTAATATACTCATACTACATTCCTCTGTGTATTATTGTTACACAGGAGCTAACCAGTTTCAAATAAATGGGTTAACGCCAGCAGACAGGGAATGCACACAGGAATGTAGACAAGAACAGTAAATATACATGCGTACTGCAAACCAGTCTGAATCTCTAGTAAACAGGAAATACCACAGCAAAGAAGCAATGAAAGTAAATTGTTTCAATGGCCAATCATAGGCTCTATACTAAGGCCTAGAAATTCAGTGGCCTGCGCCACCAGTTTGCGCCCAAAGAGGGCACTCAGTGGCTTTTGCGCCACTGGCCACACCTACCGCGATATTTAGCGGGGCGCTAATGGCGGCGTTAGCCTGTAGCGCTGCGCCGCCACCGATGACGTCATCGGTGTGCGCAGCGCCCCGCTACCGCCCCGATGACCATATTTGGTCGCGCCCGCCTCTTCAGCGCCGGCCGCAAATAGCGACCGGTACACAGGGGCCTACCTGTGGCGGTAGTGGCGCTAGTTAAGGTGGAGGTGCGGCTGGCCGCTTTTTCGGCGGCCGCCTGCCAGCACCTCCGTCCCCGGCCTCCTACACCCCCCACCCCCCCACGGCATTGCCGGCTGTTTCCCGAAAGCCCGGCACTTCTCCTTGGTGCCGGGCTCATTTGCCGGCACTCGCGAGCGGGGATCGCGCTGTTGCAGGCACCTCCCCCTTAACAGTGGGAGGAAGGCCTGCAGTACCGCAGCGTGCCGTGCCGCAGCGTGTGGCGCTGCGGCCCTTAGCGCGCCTGATGCGCTATTAATTACTCATAAAAGACGGAGAGTTAGGAGAGTAACTAAAAGGCTTTTTATTAACAAAGAACAGAGCCTGCCTCTTGTGGTTGACTGGTTTCCAAGAAGGCAGGGGGCTGCAGAGCAGTCACCTTTATACCTGGGCCTGTGGGTGGAGCCAGGGGCGGAGCCAGCAGAGGCATGCATAGATACAATAGTGTGCAACAACAACAACAACGGTGAACAACAATAACAGTGGTTTACCACATTCACCCCTTGTTTAAATTTGAGTCCGGCGGGGTGAAGTGTACTAAAGGTTCGTGTAAGTAAGTCTATCAGGTGGCCTTGTATGCCGTCCTGATCGTCGTGGTGGCGGCGGTGATGGTGCAGCATCCAACGTTGAATTTGGCGTCTCATTGAGTGGTTGGGTGGTCAATGACAGGTCCTGGGGCTGCGGCATGCTGTCTACCGGGGTTGGGTTGTGGGTAGTGGTGGATGGCAATGGTAGTGTTTCAGGGGCACCCGAAGGTGCGAGGTCTCGTATGGAGACTGTGTCCTCCCGCCCGTCCAGGTACGCCACGTAGGCATACTGGGGGTTGGCGTGGAGGAGGCTCACCCTCTCGACCAGGGGGTCCGTTTTATGGGACCTCACGTGCTTCCGCAGTAGGACGGGTCCTGGAGACGTCAGCCATGTCGGTAGCGAGGTCCCCGATGTGGACTTCCTGGGGAAAGTGAACATTTTTTCATGGGGGGTGGCATTGGTGGCCGTACAAAGCAGTGACCGAATGGAGTGGGGCGCCGCAGGGAGGACCTCCTGCCAGCGAGAGGTCGGAAGACCCTTAGATTTTAAGTTTAAGAGGACGGCCTTGTTATTGTTGTTCACCGTTGTTGTTGTTGCACACTGTTGTATCTATGCATGCCTCAGCATGCCTCTGCTGGCTCCGCCCCTGGCTCCACCCACAGGCCCAGGTATAAAGGTGACTGCTCTGCAGCCCCCTGCCTTCTTCAGGTCGATTTCGCCCTTCTCCAGCAGTCTCTGCCGGGAGTAGTCGGATTTGAGGCCCGCAACGAAAGCATCTCGGATAAGTCCCTCCGTGTGTGTCGCGGCCGCTGCCTCTTTACAATCGCAGGCTCGGCCGAGTATCTGTAGTGCCCGTAGGAATGCCTCCAATGATTCCCCGGACTGCTGTTTGCGGGATCTCAGGAGGTGTCTGGCATAATCCGTATTTACCGGGCGTGTGTATTGTCCTTTTAGCAGATCGATAGCCGCCGTGTAGGTAGTCGCGTCCTGGATGAGCGTGTAGATTTGCTGGCCCACCTTGGCGGCCAGGATTTTTAGTTTGTTTCCATCTAGTCTCACGGCTGAGGCTTCCAGGTAAGCTTCGAAGCAACGCAGCCATTGTGCGAACTTGGTAGACGAACCCGCCTCTTGAGGGTCTAGGTCCAGGCATGTTGGTCTGAGGGCATGCAGCAGCGCCTGCTGCTCAGCGTTTGGTGCCGTCGTTTCCTGCTGCTCAGCGTTTGGTGCCGACATTTTGTTTTTGTTAATAAAATTGATGCGCTATTAATTACTCATAAAAGACGGAGAGTTAGGAGAGTAACTAAAAGGCTTTTATTAACAAAGAACAGAGCATGCCTCTTGTGGTTGACTGGTTTCCAAGAAGGCAGGGAGCTGCAGAGCAGTCACCTTTATACCTGGGCCTGTGGGTGGAGCCAGGGGCGGAGCCAGCAGAGGCATGCTGAGGCATGCATAGATACAACAGTGTGCAACAACAACAACAACGGTGAACAACAATAACAGTGGTTTACCACAGCGCCGATATTCAGTTTCAGCGCCCCAAGCGGGGCGCGGGAAGCCTCGATTAGCGGCCCGCTTCCATTTGGGGCGCAGAAACTGAATATCCGGATGGCGTAAGTGGCTCCGCTCACAACGGTAATTCCGGCGCCCAGGCGAGCTTGGCGCCCCAAACTGAATTTTTAGCCCTAAGACTTTGCTACGGTGCTAATATAGTTGGGGGGGGAAATTCAGTTGGTAGCGCCGCCCATTTGCACCTTAAGAGGGCGCAAACCAACTAGCGCCCGGGCGTGGCGATATCTGCGCCTCTCGCGAAATTGACCGGACATTTTGCAGCGGCGCTAAACACTACCGCCACGATCTCCTGCGCCAGCAGATCGTGACGTCAGTCGAGTGCGCAACGCCCCGGTAGCACCCCGGACTGGAAATTGAGTGGTGCCCCCCGCCTTAACGCCTGCCATTAGCAACGACAGGTTGAGGGGAGCGTTTTGCAGTCAGGAAGGGACTGGGGGAAGCGCTATTTAAAGGCGACCGCTTCCTGCCTGTTTTTGTTGGTGACATTTTTGCACCATGCATTCTGAGAGAGAGAGAGAGAGAGAGAGAGAGAAAGACTTCTGGAAAGATTCAACACTGCGTGAAGGAGTTTTGGGTACTGAGCAGCACTTTGCAGGTTCATTTTGATTTGCCCTTCCTTGTATCTATTTAGAAGAAGAGACTGTGGGGGCTGCACTCTGAGCTCTTTCCCTGGGTCTCTCCATTGTTCTTTCCAGCAGATTTGATGTACAGGTCTCTCCAGGCCGAGACTCAAGGCTGCAATGAACAGGATGTGGATGGAGACCAAGATAAACCCTCCCCTTTAAGATAAAAACAGAAAATGCTGGAGAAACTCAGCAGGTCAAGCAGCATCTGTCAAAAGAGAGAAACAGAGTTAACGTTTCAGGTCGATGTCCATGATATACCTATCAATTCAGTTCATGAAAAGCGACGAGTTAAGTTAGTAACTATAGGTTTTTATTGGCTAAATAACAGAGCCCACCCTCGTGGGTGATCGGATCCAACAAGGAGGAATACCAGCCAGTCGACCACCTTTATACCTGGGCAAGCAGGCGGAGCCATGGGCGGAGTCAGCTGTGGTCAGCCCAGGTATAACAGCGTGACAAGAGGTGACCTTGTGTAGTGATACAACAGTGTAAACAGTGATAACCATAGTGTAACAATATAAACAGTGATAAACATAGTGTAACGATAGTGAACGATAAAAGTGGTTTACCACATTCACCCCTTGTTTAAATTTGAGTCCGGCGGGGTGAAGTGTACTACCAGTTCGGGTATGTCAGTCTGTCCGGAGGCCTCGTAAGCCTTTCTGATCGGCGCAGCAGCGGCGGCGGTGTTGCAGTATCCGATGTTAATGCTGGTGTCTGCGTGGTCGGCGAAGGCTTATGGGGTTCCGGCATGCCGTCTACCTGGGCTGAATTTGGGGGGGTGGTGGGGGGTAACGGTGGTGTCTCGGGGGTGCCCGAGGGTGCGAGGTCTCGTAAGGAGACTGTGTCCTCCCGCCCGTCTGGGTATGCCACATAGGCGTACTGGGGGTTGGCGTGCAGGAGGTTCACCCTCTCGACCAGGGGGTCCATTTTATGGGCCCTCACGTGCTTTCGCAGCAAGACGGGCCCCGGAGAAGTCAGCCATGTTGGTAGCGAAGTTCCCGTAGTCGACTTCCTGGGGAAAACAAACATTCGTTCATGGGGGGTGGCGTTAATGGCAGTGCAAAGCAGTGACCGGATGGAATGCAGCGCTGCCGGGAGGACTTCCTGCCAGCGAGAGGTTGGGAGGTCCTTAGACTTTAAGGCTAAGAGAACGGCCTTCCAGACAGTCGCGTTCTCTCTTTCCACCTGGCCGTTCCCTCGGGGGTTGTAGCTGGTGGTCCTGCTTGCAGCACTACCTCTCGCTAGTAGGAACTGGCGAAGTTCCTCGCTCATGAAGGATGAGCCCCGGTTGCTATGTATATAGTTCGGGAACCCGAACAAGGCGAAGAGGTCGTTCAGGCATTTGATGACCGTGGTACTGGTCATGTCTGGGCAGGGGAAGGCAAAGGGGAAACGGGAGTACTCATCAATAATGTTGAGGAAGTACACATTACGGTCAGAGGACGGGAGGGGCCCCTTAAAATCGATGCTCAAGCGCTCGAAGGGGCGGGTGGCCTTGATCAGGCTTGCTCTGTCCGGCCTAAAGAAATGCAGTTTGCATTCGGCACAGGTTTGGCAGTTCCTGGTCATGGTCCTGACCTCCTCGATGGAGTAGGGCAGGTTGCGGGCCTTAATGAAGTGGTAAAGGCTGGTGACCCCGGGGTGGCAGAGGTCATTGTGGAGGGTCTGCAGTCTATCAATTTGCGCGCTGGCGCATGTACTTCGTGATAGAGCATCTGGGGGTTCGTTCAGTTTACCGGGCCGGTACAAGATATCATAATCGTAGGTGGAGAGCTCGATTCTCCACCTCAAGATCTTGTCGTTCTTGATTTTGCCCCTCAGCTTGTTATTAAACATAAAAGCGACCGAACGCTGGTCGGTGAGGAGGGTAAATCGTTTGCCTGCCAGGTAATGCCTCCAGCGTCGTACTGCCTCCACGATCGCCTGGGCCTCCTTCTCGACCGAAGAGTGTCGGATCTCAGGGCCCTGGAGGGTCCTTGAGAAGAAGGCCACAGGTCTCCCCGCCTGGTTAAGGGTTGCAGCTAGGGCGAAGTCGGATGCATCGCTCTCCACTTGGAAAGGGATAGACTCATCCACCGCGTGCATTGTGGCCTTAGCAATGTCTCCCTTTATGAGGGAGAAGGCTGCGCATGCTTCTGCCGTCAGGGGGAAGGAGGTGGACTTCATGAGGGGTCTGGCTTTGTCCGCATAATTGGGCACCCATTGGGCACAGTAGGCGAAGAGCCCCAGGGTTCTCTTCAGCGCCTTTGGACAGTGGGGGAGGGGAAGCTCCATGAGGGGGCGCATTCTTTCGGGGTCGGGGCCGATGACTCCGTTCTCTACTACGCAGCCGAGGATGGCAAGACGCGAGGTGTTAAACACACATTTCTCCTTATTGTAGGTGAGGTTCAGCCGTTGGGCCGTACGGAGGAATCTCTCCAGATTAACATCATGGTCCTGCCAGTCGCGGCCGCAGATGGTGACGTTATCTAGATAAGGGAACGTGGCATGCAGCCCGTTCTGGTCAACCATCTGGTCCATCTCCCTTTGGAAGACCGAAACCCCGTTGGTGACGCCGAAGGGAACCCTAAGGAAGTGGTAGAGGCAGCCATTCGCCTCGAAGGCGGTATACTGGCGGTCCTCAGGGCGGATAGGGAGTTGGTGATAGGCCGACTTAAGGTCGATGGTAGAGAATACCCGGTACTGTGCGATCTGATTGACCATATCAGATATGCGGGGAAGTGGGTATGCGTCCAGCTGGGTGTACCGGTTTATGGTTTGGCTGTAGTCGATGACCAGGCGGTTTTTATTGCCGGTCTTAACGACTACGACCTGGGCACGCCAGGGGCTGGTGCTCCCCTCGATGATGCCCTCCTTCAGGAGACGCTGCACCTCAGAGCTAATAAAAGCTCTGTCCCCGGCGCTGTACCGCCTGCTCTTGGTAGCGACGGGTTTACAGTCGCGGGTGAGGTTAGCGAACAGGGAGGGGGGCGGGACCTTGAGGGTGGATAGGCCGCAGGTGGTACGCGGTGGGCGATTTAAAAGCTGCTGGTTGTCGACTGTGAGTGGGGGGAGGGGTCCACCGTATGCCAAAGTGACACTTTGGAGGTGGCATTGGAAATCCAGCCCTAGTAGGATGGCAGCGCAGAGCTGGGGCAGGACAAGAAGTTTAAAATTTTTATACTCCGTGCCCCTAACCGACAGGGTCACAACACAGTAGCCGCTGATGTCTGTAGAATGGGACCTCGACGCCATCGAGATCCGGTTGCGCATTGGCCGGACAGTGAGGGAGTAGTGGCTCACCGTGTCTGG
Organism: Somniosus microcephalus; assembly: GCF_052327205.1. Classification (NCBI taxonomy): domain Eukaryota; kingdom Metazoa; phylum Chordata; class Chondrichthyes; order Squaliformes; family Somniosidae; genus Somniosus; species Somniosus microcephalus. The sequence continues at coordinate 59,043,317 of NC_140998.1, forward strand.
ATGGATGAAACTCTCCGTGCTTCCGCTGTCGAACAGGCAGGTCGTGGCGTGGCCGTTTACTTTGATGTCCATCATGGACTTGGACAGGTGATGCGGGCGAGCTTGGTCGAGTGTGACGGAGGCTAGTGTATGGCTGTGCGAGCTGCTGTAGTCTGCGGGTGAGGCGGTGGTCGGGTCTGGAGACAAGGTGGCGGTCGAGTGTGGTGAACAAAATGGCGGCGCCCACGACGTTGAATAAGATGGCGGAGAAGATGGCTGCCCCCACAACTCACATGAGGCACTGCCGGCGTCGGTGGCCTTGATCAAAGATGGCCGCCCCCACGACTCACACGAGGGGATACTGGCATCTGTGGCCTTGATGAAAGATGGCCGCCCCCACAACTCGCATGAGGCACTGCTGGCGTCTGTGGCTTTCCCCCTGCAGGCCTTCGCGAAGTGGCCTTTCTTGTGGCAGTCGGAGCAGGTCGCGTTTCTTGCAGGGCAGCACGCCCTCGGGTGTTTCGCCTGGCCACAGAAGAAGCAGCCGGCGGCCCGATCGCGGGGCTCCGATGTCGCAGCCGGTACCGGGGGTGGCGGCCCCGATCGGTTCCGGGACACCGACGCTGTGGTGGGTCCCAGAGGCGGCGGTGCGAGGGGTATTGCGGCCGGGGTCGGGCCCGAGTCCCAGGGTCGCGCAGCACTGTACCTGGAGTACGCCTCGAGGTCCCGATGGGCCACTTCCAAGGAGCGAGCGAGGGTAGCAGCTGTTTTCAGGTCGAGGTCCTTTGATTCCAGCAGTCTTTGCCGTGAGTAGTCTGACCGAAGGCCTTTCACGAAGGCGTCTCGGATGTTTCCATCTGTATGTTCAGCAGCTGTTACGGCTTTAAAGTCACAGTCCCTGCCGAGTATTTGCAGCGCCCGTAAGAAATCATCGACCGACTCTCCTGGCTGTTGCGAGTGGGATCTTAGGAGATGCCTGGCGTACATTGAGTTTACAGGGCTCCGATACTGTTCTTTTAGCAGGTTGAGGGCGTCCTCGTATGTGGCAATGTCCCGGATGAGTGCAAATACTTTAGGGCTCACCTGAGCGGTCAGAACTCTTAGTTTGGATGCCGGAGGCACGCCGGATTCTCCCAGGTAGGCTTCGAAGCAGCTCAGCCAGTGTTCGAAGTCGAGGGCTGAATTCGCAGCCTGTGGGTTTAGGTCCAGGTACGGCGGCCGGAGGGCTCGTAGCCAGGCCGGCTGCTGGGGCTGTTGTAGATGGCCGTTTGGCTGAGGCTGTACGTCTGACTGGTCGTTTGGCTGCTCCGTTGTAGACATTTCAAAATTTAGCCAATAAAATTGATATACCTATCAATTCAGTTCATGAAAAGCGACGAGTTAAATTGGTAACTATAGGTTTTTATTGGCTAAATAACAGAGCCCACCCTCGTGGGTGATCGGATCCAACAAGGAGGAATACCAGCCAGTCGACCGCCTTTATACCTGGGCAAGCAGGCGGAGCCATGGGCGGAGTCAGCTGTGGTCAGCCCAGGTATAACAGCGTGACAAGAGGTGACCTTGTGTAGTGATACAACAGTGTAAACAGTGATAACCATAGTGTAACAATATAAACAGTGATAAACATAGTGTAACGATAGTGAACGATAAAAGTGGTTTACCACAGACCATTCATCAGAACTCCCCTTTAAGAATTGGCCGGTGCCAGTGTGTCTGTGTTCCATTGCTGACTGACATCACATGAGCTTCGCCAGCGCTCTGAGGTAGCGCCTCACTCCTCAGCCTTTGCACCTTAAGACAGGTGTGAAGCGTCTGATTTAGCGCTCCAATCACCTCCAGGGACGATAAAAGCCAAGTTTGCAGTCGGAGGCGATAATTAGCGCCAGGCGCTAATCTTTGCACCCGGCCGATAATTGCGCCCCAACTGGGGCGATACCGAATTTCTCCCCCTTGTTCTCCTATAAGTGTTGCACCACAAGTGGAGTGGAAGTAAACATTGAACATGTACTGTCCACTTAAGCTTGAAACAGAACGCAAACAGATTCCAGTGGGCTGTAAATCTATGGTACAAATTGATTTTTTTAAGACCTCTTCTGACATGTATTTTCATTATCATTTGATCTTATAAGCCTTGAAATTACAAATTAATAAAAACGCTAACTGTTTGAAGTTATATAAAGTCTTACTCTTATCTGTTTATTATGGGGTTGCGTACACCATAATGATCACACAACAGTCAATGAAACGCTACCTGCAATAATCTTATCCAAAACCTATTTAAAGTGCTAATTAGTCACTTAGGCCTAGAAATTCGTCTCGGGCGGTGGCGCTAAATGGGCAGCATCGGATAGGCCGCCCGTTATACGCAGCGCCACTGACTGCAATGAATATCAGGTGCTGCGAATAACAGGTGGCCAATCTGATACTGCCCGTGTTGCGTCACTGCTTGAGACGAATGTCTAAGCATTAAGGTTTTGAAATAGTGAATGGGAGCAGAGCAGGCAGTGTTGTGGAAGAGCAGAGGGACTTAGGGTACAGGTTCACAGAGCATTAAAAAGGCAGCTCCTCAAGTTGCTCTCATCTCAAGCAGTATAGAATACAAACAGCCAAGAGGCAATGATTAGCCCATAGAAAATCTTTAGACCTTAGTTACTGTGTGCAGTATTGGGCTCCAATCTATAGAAAGGATATTGAGGTTTTAGAGAGGTTACAACACAGATTCACGTGAATGCTGCCTCGCATGAGGAAATACAAATACAAAGAAGGACTTGAAAAATTGGGTTGTTTTTCGTTAGAAGAACATAATCATCAGATTATAGGGCAATATGATAGAAGTGTTTAAAATTATAAAAGGATGGGATGGCGTAGATAAAAGCAGACTGTTTCCAGTAGTGGAGGTGTGAAGAATGAGGGGCCATAGATACAAGATTAAATGTAAACAATTTAGAACAGAGAGCAGGAGACACTTCTTTGCACAGACCTGTGAGGCTATGCAATTCACTTCCAGGGTTAGTGTCTGAGGCTGAAACAATGCCAACATTAAAGATCAGATTGGATGAGTGGATGAGGGGAAAGGGGTTGACGGGATATGGGAAGAGGATGGGTAAATGTGATTGGACTATATTCTCAAGTGGAGGGTAAATGCTGACACAGACTGATTGGGTCAAATGACCTGTTTCCGTTATAATTTTCTATGCATTTCTATGTATGGATGTTTCCCAAGGAATTTCTTTGCGGGAGCAGAATATATGAGGCACAGGAAATGTCATTTTGATGACCAGGTGCTTGAGGCCTAGGTCCAGGGAGTAAAGGATTGCAAGGGCACAATCTATGAGACGGAGGACCCGCATCTGCCTCAAAGGACCAAGCTCTTCATGAGTGGGATTAATTGATCAAATGAGTCAATGCTAGGTCACAAGCCTACTCAAGCTGGAAGAACATATGCAAAATGATGTCATGGCTGAAGAAATCCACTAACTTCTCAAAATTACTATGCATGGCATAAGTAGAAAGAAAGTGAGCCCAAGTAAACATCTCACCCTGAATGGCTTCTCAGTGAAAACCAGTATAAGGAAAGGAATAACAACAGAAAATGCTGGAAAAACTCAGCAGGCCAGGCAACATCCATGGAGAGAAATTAGAGTTGACATTTCGGGTCGAAACTCTTTTTCAAAACTGGAAAGGAAATAAAATAGATCGAAGGCAGGGCTGCGATAGAAGAGCCAAACGGAGATCCCGTCAAAGAGAAGAGCAGAACTTCTTCAAGGTAGGCATTCCTAGAAGAGGTGTGGCAGTGAACCAAACACTAGTACGATAGCAAAATACTGCAGATGCTGGAAATCCGAAATAACAACAGAAAATGCTGGAAAAACTCAGCAGGCCAGGCAACATACGTGGAGAGAAATTAGAGTTGACGTTTCGGGTCGAAACCCTAAGGAAAGGAATAGTTAGCACTGCCATGAGATGACCAAAGGGATGACTGATTTACCTGAATGTAAAGAGTTAACTACAGGGAAGATGCAATTCTGACATTCATCAGCAGTTTACTATCCTAAGCTCCTGAAAGGCTGCCTGCCAATTCACTTAAAACATCCAGAATACCACACAGACTATGCTGTTCCTCAGTATTTGCAGTGCTCCATGTACTTTCTTGTATCAATAGTGCTGTTCTTGCAAAACAAAATGGCCATTAACTGGCATGAATGGGGACACATTGGCGGTAGAACTACGGAAAACCTCATTCCAGGAGGTTATCTTGGAAATAATTGCCAGGAGAACAAAGAAGCAATGGGGGAACATAAAACTGGAGGCTTCCCCCAAACTGATGCTAGGACTATGATATTCATTTTTTGCAATGTATCCTACTGAATAACAGTCACACAGTCAACTGCAGCAACATCAGTGAGTACAGTGTAGCGATAATGTTACTGCATCCTGTTTAATTGAACTACGTAACCTGTGTTTTTCACAAAATGGAAGAATACAGTGATCGATTCACCAGCCAGTGCCTACAAACAAAACAGCACCTCAGAACATCTTGTGTTACAAGCAGCAGCAACAGCTACACATACCCCGGATAGATAGATGTAGATAGTGAGAGTTAGAAAAGGAAGCAGAGAGAGAGTCATAGTGCAAGGGTGAGGAAGAGTAGTGATGTGGCTGCACAGCCCGGGCACCTCTGGGGCAGAAGTTAGTGGCTCTGCTACAACATTTGGGAATTCAGATCTCTCAAGATCTGCTCACAGAGATTTTCAGTCTGAGCAGGATTGTCCACGAGTCTCTTGCCTCTATAGAACATAAGCTCAGGGGCTGGGTGTGGATGAGTTCAACATAGAGGTCTGCACAGTCCTGGTGAATAGTTGTCTGTACAACAGTCTGCCATGGAGTACATGACAGCACTAGTGGCATCTGAATGTTGCAGCTCATGGGGACAATGAGAGCATCTCTCATGAACGCTCTGACTGCTGGTATAGGATTCAAACTCCAAGATGCACTCTTTGACAGATTTAATTTTTTGGAGAATAGTTATAGACAACCTTGAGCCAGACCTTCACAGATGTCATCGATACCCATTGTTCTACACTCTCACTCACAGTTCATGTTAAGAGTGCATTCTTCATGTGTGTTGTAGGCAAGGATCAGGTGGTTGGTTTTTATTATAATATCACATCTGAGCCATCAAGTACCTTTGCCCAAGTGTCAGTAGATGGGCCAAAGGACGAGCCAGCCAAAACAGTGCCAGACTTGGCTGACTCAGATGGTGAGTCCACAGCATATGAAGTTCTTATGCCGCTGCACTATAGACTGGTTGGCAGGGAAAATAGCTTTTATTTACATAAGAACATAAGACGTAGGAGCAGGAGTAGGCCATTCGGCCCCTCAAGCCTGCTCTGCCATTCAATAAGATCATGGCTGATCTTGGCCTCAACTCCACTTCCCTGCCCGCTCCCCATAACCCATCACTCCCTTATTGTTCAAAAATCTGTCTATCGCCACCTTAAATATATTCAATAACCCAGCCTCCACAGCTCTTTGGGGAAGAGAATTCCAAAGATTCACGACCCTCAGGGAAGAAATTGCTCCTCATTTCCGTTTTAAATGGGTGCCCCCTTATTCTGAAGTTATGTCCCCTAGTTCTAGATTCCCCCACGAGGGGAAACATCCTCTCAGCATCTACCCTGTTAAGCCCCTTCAGAATCTTATATGTTTCAATAAGATCCCCTCTCATTCTTCTAAACTCCAATGAGTATAGGCCCAACTTGCTCAACCTTTCTTCGTAAGACAACCCTTTCATCTCCAGAATCAACCTCGTGAACCTTCTCTGAACTGCCTCCAATGCAAGTATATCCTTAGTTAAATAAGGAGACCAAAATTGTATGCAGTACTCCAGGTGTGCTTTCACCAATGCCCTGTACAGTTGTAACAAGACTTCCCTACTTTTATACTCCATTCCCTTTGCAATAAAGGCCAACACTCCATTTGCCTTCCTAATTATTTGCTGTACCTGCATGCTAAATTTTGCGATTCATGTACAAGGACTTCCAGATCCCTCTGTACCTCAGCATTTTGTTCATTTATGGGACGTGGGCGTCGCTGGCAAAGCCAGCATTTATTGCCCATCCCTAATTGCCCGTGAGAAGGTGATGGTGAGCCGCCTTCTTGAACCGCTGCAGTCCGTGTGGTGAAGGTACTCTCACAGTGCTGTTAGGTAGGGAGTTCCAGGATTTTGACCCAGCGACGATGAAGGATCAGCGATATACTTCTACGTCAGAATGGTGTGTGACTTGGAGGGGAACTTGGAGGTGGTGGTGTTCCCATGCATCTGCTGCACTTGTCCTTCTGGGTGGAAGAGATCGCGGGTTTGGGAGGTGCTGCCGAAGAAGCCTTGGTGAGTTGCTGCAGTGCATCTTGTAGATGGTACATGCTGCAGCCACGGTACACCGGTGGTGGAGGGAGTGAATGTTGAAGGTGGTAGGTGGGATGCCAATCAAGCAGGCTGTTTTGTCCTGGATGGTGTTGAGCTTCTTGAGTGTTGTTGGAGCTGCACTCATCCAGGCAAGTGGAGAGTATTCCATCACACTCCTTACTTGTGCCTTGTAGATTGTAGAAAGTCTTTAGGGAGTCAGGAGGTGAGATACTCGCCGCAGAATACCTAGCCTCCGACCTGCTCTTGTTGCCACAGTATTTATGTGGCTGGTCCAGTTAAGTTTCAGGTCAATGTTGTAAGATTTGCAAAATTTCTACATTTCCCCAAAGGTTATTAATAAGAGAAGGGACCCTGCATGGACATTTTATTAAAAAAGGGTACCCAAAATGGCGTCCGCACCTTGTGGCAGAAAGCCTGTGAGATTTTTTTTTTTTTTAACTTGGACTCTGTGGCACAGGCAGCTCGTGGAGAATTCGAAACCAAAGCTGCAGTTTCTGTGAAGAGAGACCTTGCATTTTGAAAACCAAACAGGACTTTGAATTATGTATTAGACCAAATCGGAGACAGATCAAACCCAGTTAGGCCTATAGTTAAGGCCATCAAGCAGTTTGCATAAATAATCGGGAACAGCTTAAGGAAGCCATCGAAGCTGGACAGGCCCATTAAGATGTATCAATAACAAAACAAGTCAGTTATCCGGCCAGTAGGTGCGATTACCGGCCATCTAAAAACAGTTAGAGTAGATAGCTACCGTTATTTAAAATAGCCTGCCAAGATTGGGACAAAGAACTAACCTGATTTGGCGCGCAGATAAGGGCCATCCAAAGGAGTATAATTGTAGGCCCACCGGCAACCTTCTCTCTCTGCTCTCAGCCTTTGCTCCGGCTCCGGCCCCTCGCCCTCGTGGCTACTGCTCTTCCCCCGTCCCGCGCTTACCGCCCAGCCACTGCCCGTGCCTTCCCCATTCCTTCAGGGACACCCAGCATCACGCCAGGCGGACCACGGACAAACCAGGCCAGGCGAGGCGGGACACGACAAGGCGAGGTGGTGAAGAAGACGAATGGAAAGACGATTGAAGAAGAGCTTCGAATTATCGGGCCTTCAGTCCAGCTGACCTGCGACTATCTTCATGCAAACTCCAACTGCCGGCCGAGGAAGAGGAACCATCATCCCTGCGAGGTAAAGTGTTAAGTCTGTGTGTTCCAGTTGTATTAAGATTAATTACTGACACAGACTACAAGAATAAAGTTCAACAGGTCTTTACTAGTTGGAGGTCAGGACTATACTAAATACAATATCACTACACAGTACTTATATACCGGTGGTCACCACCGGTATTACGTATACAGCAGCCAGAGAAAGTAGTACATCTCTTAAGGTGGAACAGGCTTAAGTTCTCTTAAGGTGGAACAGGTTACATACACCACAATCCTCCCTTTTTAGCTTAACAGTCATATCCCCATTTAACATAACATAATAACATATATACATATATAACTTCAGGTATAAACAGTTCAAAGGTTCAGTCTCTCAGGAGGCCTTCTGATTCGGTTTGGATAACGCCTTTCAGTGGTCTCTGATTCTTGTTGCTGAGGTGACTCCTCTAGTTGGTTTCCTATGTATTGGACGTCATCATCAGGTACAGTCCCTGCCGAGGTAGATGCTTCAGGTTCATTAACGTCTTCCACAGTTGTCTCTGTCGCAACCATGGGTTCGACCCTTGCTCTTGATTCTACCAGTTGATCCGCATGACGCCTTATCACATTGTTACCAATATCTACTGTGTACATCAGAGGTCCTTGTCTGGCCCGAATTGTTCCGGACTGCCATTTTTCATTTCCATAGCCCCTTGCCAACACTGGTTGTCCTACGTCGAAACTTCGAGTGGACTTGTTATTAATATGCCGGAACTGTTTGTTTTCCACTTCCCTCCGCACATTTGTTTTTAACAAGTCCAACCTGGACCGCAACCTCCTGTTATAAAACATCATGGCAGGACTTTGGTTAGTCACTGCATGAGCGGCGTTTCGATATGCCATTAGGAAATTGTCCACCTTGTGTTGTAACGGAATCTGATCATCGTTCATGGCCTTTATTGCCTTTTTGAATGTTTGGACAAATCTCTCGGCCAACCCGTTTGTCGCCGGATGATATGGGGCAGAGGTATAATGTTTCACCCCATTCTTCTTTAAGAATTTTTGGAATTCTTCCGACGCGAACTGTGGTCCGTTGTCCGAACATATCTGTTCTGGCAATCCGTTCCTTGCGAATATTGTTCTTAACACCGCAATTGTCTTTTCTGAAGTAGTGGTATTCATCTTGATCACTTCTGGCCATTTGAAATGTGCGTCCACCGCAATTAGGAACATGGAGTCCATGAATGCAGCAAAGTCAATATGTACGCGTTGCCATGGGGCTGAAGGCCATGCCCATGGGTGTAGCGGTGCGATCGGAGGTGCATTTTGCACTTTTTGGCACCCAGCGCAGCTTTTTGTCAACTCCTCTATCTGTTGGTCAATGCCCGGCCACCATACATAAGCCCTACCAAGACTTTTCATCTTAGCTCCCCCCAGATGACCTTCATGCAGTTCCTTTAGAACTCTTTCCTGTAACTTGGGAGGAATAATCACTCTTGTCTCGTACATCAAAGTACCATGGCAGACGGACAGCTGGTCTCGCCTTGCCGAGAATGCCGGTAACAGAGGATCACCATGTATTGGCCATCCCTTCACTGTCACCTCGTAAACGCGGGACAGTGTCGGGTCATTCCTGGTTTCTCTTTCAATACTTGCATTGGTGACTGGTAAACACTCGATGATGGTCGAATGAAATAACTCAACAGGTTCAACTTTCGTCGCCTCTTCCGCTTCAGGTAGTGGCAGGCGCGACAGCCCATCAGCATTGCCATGCTGCTTTGTACCTTTGAATTCTATTTGATATTGATGTGCCCCTAGGAAAAGGGACCATCTCTGGAGTCGCTGTGCTGTCATCACCGAAACACCCTTCTTAGGGTTAAAAATGGATACCAACGGCTGATGGTCTGTCAGAAGTGTGAATTTTTGGCCCTGCAGGTAATGATTAAACTTCTTCACTCCCCATACAAGGCTGAGAGCCTCCCTATCGATCTGCGCATAGTTGCGCTCAGCGGAGGTCAATGATCTGACTGCAAACGCGACTGGCCTTTCCGTGCCATTTGGCAACTTGTGTGAGAGTACTGCCCCAATACCATATGGAGAAGCATCACAAGCCAACCGAATAGGCAGTGTCGGGTTGAAGTGAGCCAACACTTCCTCTGAGGTGATCAATTCTTTGCTTTTGCGAAATGCCTTCTTACAGTTTTCGCTCCATTCCCATGGTACCCCCTTCTGTAAAAGAGCGTTCAGCAGGTGCAGTACCGTGGATAGATTCGGTAGAAACTTATGGTAATAGTTAATCAATCCCAGAAACGACCTCAACTGAGAGACATTATCCGAAGCGGGAGCCTTTACAACTGCCTCTATCTTGTCAGGAGATTATTATGAAGCCCCTCCCAGTCAATGACATGACCACAGTACGAGATCCGCTTCGGAAAGAACTCACATTTCTGCCGATTAACTCTAAGTCCATACTCTTTCAGTCTGTTGAGCACCAGTTCCAAGTTTGCGAGGTGTTCTTCATCACCATCACCTGTAATCAGAATATCATCCAGGTAACATTGTGTGCCTGGAATTCCCTGTAATACCTGCTCCATGGCCCTCTGCCAAATTGCCGGAGCCGATGCCACTCCAAAAACCAGCCTATTATACTGGTACAAACCTCTATGCGTGTTGATCATGAGGCACTGGCGTGACTCTTCTTCAACCTCCATCTGCAAGTACGCCTGCGCCAGGTCTATCTTGGTGAAGTGTTTCCCGCCAGACAACGAAGCAAAAATATCCTCAATCCGCGGAAGCGGATACTGCACCGTGTGAAGCACCGGATTAACGATGATCTTGAAATCTCCACAGATGCGAACCTTCCCTGGTTCTTCTGGCTTGTTGCTCGAAGGACGTTTCATAACGGGAACAATGGGCGTAGCCCACTCACTCCAATCTACCTTAGACAGTACACCTGAACGTTCTAGCGCTTCCAATTCTGCTTCTACAGTAGGTCGTATTGCATAGGGTACCGGTCTGGCTTTCAAAAATTTTGGTTGTGCATGTTCATCAATCTTGATGTTTGCCGTAATTCCTTTCAGTGTTCCCAGTCCTTGCTGGAACACCTCTTTCGCATCATCCAATATTTTAGACAATCGTTTAGGTTTGACATCTGTTTCCCCGGAATCTACCGTTCGTGCTTTTAAGGAGTGCCAGTCCATATTCATTTTCCTAATCCACTCCCATCCCAGTAGTGGTGGACCTCCTTCAGGTAGCACATATAAGTCCATTACTTGGCTTTCTTCGCCCTTGTGGACCACTTTTACCTCTATCTTTCCGATGGGGTACACTCTTTGCCCCGTGTATGTTTTCAATATAATCTCCGTATCCCGTAGGGGAATATGTTGGAATAACCTTTTGTAATCTTTCTTATTCATGACCGTCAATGCCGATCCAGTGTCCAATTCCATCTTTACTTGGACTCCTGCTATCTGAAGAGTGACCCAAATTGTCTGGAGATCTGCATCCTTACCAACGTTGTGTACTCTTAAGCTACCCAGTTCATTACTGCTAGCGTCTGAATCTGACTTCTGTTCATTCGAACTGGTCTTTGTCACCTTGTGCACCTTTATGTATTCTCCTTGCGGTGACTTTTTGTTGCTGGTCTTCTTTCCTGACCGGCATACTTTAGCTATGTGGCCAAGCCTGCCACACATTCTGCATTCTTGGTTTTTAAACCAACACTGGTTCTGATCGTGCGTTGTCTTTCCACAACGATAACATTTTACAGTACTCAAACCCAATTTATTTGTACTGAGTTCCGGTGACCGTAGCTGCATTACTGCCGTGCCTCTCGCTGCGGCCTCGTGCGCTGCTGCCATAGTGACCGCTTTCTCAAGCATCAGCTCATTCTCCTCGAGCAGTCGCTTTTGTGTATCTTCTTTTAATAATCCACACACAAATCTATCCCTTAGCGCGTCTGTCAGTCCCGTTCCAAACTGACAGTACTTTGCCAGCTTACGCAATTCCATTAAATATTCAGCATTGCTTTCATCCTTCAGCTGCCTTCTGCTGTAAAATTTAAATCGTTCCGCTAGCATCAGCGGCGTGGGGTTTAGATGATTTTTCAGGACAGTAACAATCTCCTCGAACGTCTTATCCGCCTGTTCATCTGGTGATAAAAGGTGTTTCAATTGCCCGTATGTCTTCGCACCCATTAAGTTCAATAAAGTAAGTGCTTTCTCTGCATCTGGGATTTTATTTGCTTTACAATAATTTTGTATGCGTTCTACCTACATGGCCCAATCTTCGATGTCGCCATCAAAGGTATCAATGTTCCCATGTTTAGGCATCGTTGCAATTTATTTTATCCCAAGGTGGCGGCTTCCCGCTCTTGTCTTCATCCTCCGCCTACAAAATGGCGGTTTTCCCGCGCTTGGTGGTCTTCACCCACTGGCTGCAATGGCGTTTGGCGTGCCGCTGCTGCTCCCCTTTCCCAGCGGTTAGTAACTCCCCCGACGCTGTCTCCGCTTCACCGCGGCTCCCTCGGGCATTCACGCTTCCCCGATGTCGCGCCTCGCAGCCCTTCTTGCAGCCCGGTTATTAGCACCGGCTGCGTTCGCCTTCACTGCGGCTCTCGCGCCTTCAGTCGCCCCAGACGCTGCGCCTTTTTGGCCCGAAAGCGGCCCGGCCCTTATCACCAGCCGCGATCGATGTCCCCGCGCTGCGCCTTTCGGCCCGAATGCGGCCCGGCCCTTATCTCCGGTCGCGATCGATCTCACCGCACTTATTCCTCCGTCTTCCTCCCCCCGTCTGTACAGCCAACGCGGCCGACTTTCTGCTCGCGTCGCTGACCGGCTTACCCACTACCGAGGTAGAAAGAAGTTAGCTGACTGCCGCTGATGGAGGCTTCGAGTTCAGGATATCTTCTGCACTCCGGGTTCTCGATGCCTGCCGCGCGACGTGTCTTCCAGCAGGGTGATGAGGGTGGATGCCTCTCTTCGACGCCCGTTCTGTGGACGAAGCCGCCGTGGATATAAACTGCCGCAGGGTAAGAATCGGACTCGTCGCCACTGTTAAGTCTGTGTGTTCCAGTTGTATTAAGATTAATTACTGACACAGACTACAAGAATAAAGTTCAACAGGTCTTTACTAGTTGGAGGTCAGGACTATACTAAATACAATATCACTACACAGTACTTATATACCGGTGGTCACCACCGGTATTACGTATACAGCAGCCAGAGAAAGTAGTACATCTCTTAAGGTGGAACAGGCTTAAGTTCTCTTAAGGTGGAACAGGTTACATACACCACATAAAGTACCCAAGCAAAGACTTTAACTTTGGGGTACTTGTACCTGGACAACGCCCTTGCAACACCCAGAGGCCACGTGATGACGGCAGGCTCCAGAGAGCACAAAGAGCGAATCCCAAACCCCACCGCTGTTTTGAATTCAGCAGATCTTTTGGATTGGTGAGCATGAATTCTGACCCCTCATAGCTTAATCTAGTTAGGTATAGGGGGTGGGATAAGGATAAGGGGATTGTTAAGATAGTTTGTTTTCCCTCGATGTGCCGTGTGCTCCCCATTCCCTGAATAAATATAGTTATTTTGTATTTTGCCTGTAAGCGTTTGTACTAGTAATTTTTCATAAGATTGTGTTAATTTCTTCTTCAATAAAAATCTTGGTTTTGCTTACATAGAAACATAGAAACGTAGAAGATAGGAGCAGGAGTAGGCCATTCGGCCCTTCGAGCCTGCTCCGCCATTCAATGAGATCATGGCTGATCATCCAAATTCAGTACCCTGTCCCTGCCTTCTCCCCATATCCCTTGATCCCTTTAGCCTTAAGAAATATATCCAACTCTTTTTTGAATATATTTAATGAACTGGCCTCCACCGCCCTCTGTGGCAGAGAATTCCACAGGTTCACCACTCTCTGGGTGAAGAAATTCCTCCTCATCTCAGTCCTAAATGGCTTACCCCTTATCCTTAGACTATGACCCCTGGTTCTGGACTCCCCGGCCATCATAAACATCCTTCCTGCATCTAGTCTGTCCAGGCCTGACAGAATTTTATAGGTTTCGATGAGATCCCCTCTCAATCTTCTAAACTTCAGTGAGTATAAGCCCAATCGACACAATCTCTCCTCATACATCATTCCTGTCATCCCAGGTATCAGCCTGGTGAATCTTCGCTGTACTCCTTCCATGGCAAGAATGTCCTTCCTCAGGTAAGGCGACCAAAACTGCACACAATACTCAAGGTGCGGTCTCACCAAGGCCCTGTACAGCTGTAGCAAGACATCCTTGTTCCTGTACTCGAACCCTCTTGCTACGAAGGCCAACATACCATTTGCCTTCTTAACCGCCTGCTGCACCTGCATGCTTACCTTCAGCGACTGGTGCACAAGAACACCCAGGTCTCTTTGCACTTCCCCTTCTCCCAATCTATTGCCATTCAAATAATAATCTGCCTTCCTGTTTTTGCCACCAAAGTGGATAACCTCACATTTATCCACATTATAGTGCATTTGCCATATTTCTGCCCAATCACCCAATCTGTCCAAATCATCCAATACATCCAACCACCTGTCTACTCGAGTCTTTTCTGTATCGCCGCCTTATACCTAAGTCCGGTGTCTAGAACCCAGGGGCGTGGGAGCGATTCGAACCGCTCATAAACAGTCAGAGGCATAACTGACTGGGCCTATGCGCCACCCCACACCACCCCCTACAATGGTGACCCCCAGGATGTTGATAGTGGGGGATTCGGCGATGAAAATGCCCTTGAATGTCAAAGGGCAGTGGTTAGACTCTCGCTTGTTGGAGATAGTCATTGCCTGGCACTTCTGTGGCACGAATGATACCTGCCACTTTTCAGCCCAAGCCTGAACGTCGTCCAGGTCTTGTTGTATGTGGGCATGGACTGCTTCATTATCTGTGGAGTTGTGAATGGCACTGAACACTGTGCAGTCATCAGCGAACATCCCCATTTCTGACCTTATGTTGGAGGGAAGGTTATTGAGGAAGCAACTGAAGATGGTTGGGCCTAGAACACTGACTTGAGGAACTCCTGCAGCGATGTCCTGGGGCTGTGATGATTGACCTTCAATCACCACAACCATCTTCCTTTGTGCTCGGTATGACTCCAGCCAGTGGAGAGTTTCCCCCCCCGATTCCCATAGACTTCAGTTTTACTAGGGTTCCTTCATGCCACACTCGGTCAAATGCTGCCTTGATGTCAAGTCACTCTCACCTAACCGTTGGAATTCAGCTCCTTTGTCCATGTTTGGACCAAGGCTGTAATGAGGTCTATAGCAGAGTGGTCTTGGTGGAAACCAAACTGGGCATCGGTGAGCAGGTTATAGGTGAGTAAGTGCTGCTTGATCGCACTGTCAATGACACCTTCCATCACTTTGCTGAGGATTGAGAGTAGACTAATGGGGCGGTAATTGGCTGGATTGGAATTGTCCTGCTTTTTCTGGACAGGACATGTCTGGGCAGTTTTCCACATTGTCAGATAGATGCCAGTGTTGTAGCTGTACTGGAACAGCTTGGCTAGAGATGCGGCTAGTTCTGGAGCACAAATCTTCAGCACGACAGCCGGGATGGTGTCGGGGCCCATAGCCTTTGCTGTATCCAGTGCGCTGAGCCGTTTCCTGATATCACGTGGAGTGAATCGAATTGGCTGAAGACTGGCTTCTGTGATAGTGGGGACCTCAAGAGGAGGCCAATATGAATCATCCATTTGGCACTTCTGGCTGAAGATGGTTGCAAACGCTTCAGCCTTGTCTTTTGCACTCATGTGCTGGGCTCTCCCCATTTAAATAATAATTTGCTTTTTTATTTTTCCTACCAAAGTGGATAACCTCTCATTTTCCCACATTATACTCCATCTGCCAGATTCCTGCCCACTCACTTAGCCTATCTATATCCCTTTGGAGATTCTTTGCATACTCCACACAATTTGCTTTCCCACCTATCTTTGTATCATCAGCAAATTTGGCTACATTACACTCAGTCCCTTCATCCAAGTCATTAATATAGATTGCAAATAGTTGAGGCCCCAGCACTGATCCCTGCGACACCCCACTAGTTAGTTTGCCAACCTGAAAATGACCCATTTATCCTAACTCTGTTTTCTGTCAGTTAACCAATCCTCTATTCATGCTAATATATTACCCCTAACCCCGTGAGCTCTTATCTTGTGTAATTTACAGATGGGAAACTCAAACCAAACATCACAACAAGATCTGACAGTCACTCGATCATCAGGACCTGAATATCATCGGCTTTTGAATATAGAAGGAGATATTTTTCTCTGTTCTGTCTGTGGGAAAAGATTTCAAACATCAGTGTGACTGGAAAAGCACCGAGACACACACACCCGAGTGAGAGTGTTCCAGTGCATTGACTGTGGAAAGAGCTTTAACCAGTTACACAGCCTGAAAAACATCATACCATTCACAGCGGGGAGAAACTGTTCACGTGTTCAGTGTGTGGACGAGGTTTCAACTGATCATCCAACCTGGAGAGTCACATGGATACCTGCACCACGGAGAAACCGTGGAAATGTAGGGACTGTGGGAAGGGATTCAACTGCCCGTCTGAGCTGAAAACTCATCGCTACAGTCATACTGGGGAGAGGCCGTTCACTTGCTCCATGTGTGGGAAGGGATTCACTAATTCATCCCACCTGCTGAGACACCAGCGGGTTCACACTGAGGAGAGACCTTTTAAATGCTCCGACTGTGTGAACTGCTTTAAAAGCTCTGAGGAACTGATTCAACACCAGCGAGTTCACACTGACGATAAACCATTCAGTTACTCTCACTGTGGGAAGTGGTTCAGGCAGTCATCCAATCTCATTGTACACCAACATACTCACACTGGGGAAAGGCCGTTCACCTGCTCCATGTTTGGGAAGGGCTTCGCTAAATCATCCAATCTGTTGACACATCAGCGAGTTCACACTGGGGAGAGACCGTTCATCTGCTCTGTGTGTGGGAAGGGATTCACTCAGTCATCCACGCTGCTGACACACCAACGAGTTCACACTGGTTTACTGCTAACTGCTGACACCATATTGCTTCCCATAAATTGTGTAGCTGACTGTGTTTTTTCTTCAAAAGCATTAATACAATTCAGTTTATAAATACACATCCAGCAATAGAATCAGCCAGCCAGCTAGCATACCCCCTCCCCAGAGAATGACTAGAGTATCGTCAGCAGGACATCCCATTCCACATTCATACAACAGGTAGAAGAGGGAAATCACGTTAGCAAATCATGCTGACAAAATTTGCTGCACACGGAATGGTAGAAATCCAAATAATAGACTTGAATTGTCACATGGTATTTATCTTACAAGTGCTCCGGACATTTTTCCTACAGTCTTGTAAAGCCACCAGTGTGATAAAAATCTATCACCCTATCCTACTGATGCCGTTGATCCATTTGGAACTGTTGGCTCATCAGAATAAGCCAGCTGTGACCTTGGGGATGGATCTCACCATGGAGTTCATTATAACACAGACATTCAAATTAATGCTTAAAAGTAATTTCCAGGTTATACTTGGTTAAATTTCATCCAAGTGAGGAAGATACTACAACTAATAATAGAGCGAATCATGTGGTCCCACTCAGCCTCTTATTCCTTAAATTAGTCATTCCTTAAACTAAAGCAAATTGGCTGACTAGAAAACAAAAAAACAGATGGTTTTGTTTGAGAACAACTGAATCTTTGTGAAGAATACCAGTGCATGGTTTTCTCTTTTCTTTGAGCTGGTGTTAGAGAATTAGTGAGAACCTTTGCCTACAATTACACGCCTGTTTATAGCACGCATTGCTTTCTCATGTGTGCCTAACACATTTCTTTTCATCAAGTTACCGTCACTTCATTCTCAATCAAACTGCAGAACATTGGAGACCTCTTCTGATCAATTCTCATTTGCCACCTGGAATTTGTTCACTATAATGAAGAGGCTATTACACAGAATACCCTCTGTTTCTAATTTTTGGTAATTTACTCAATACATACTGGTAATTTACTCAATACTGTGTGTAAAGTGCTAACGCTATCCAGTGACAGTTAAATGATATTGCAGCCACAAATGCAACTACATGCACCAAACGCAGTTACAAATCCCGGTTTACTGACAGGGAGTTTCTTGGTCACCAACTATTGCAGAGTAAATGCTATTTTGCCAAATTTAGGTCTCAAGGGCTTCACTGAATATGAGAAGCTAATTGGGTCATTAACTTTACACTATTCTGACAGCCATGGCTATAATATGCAGTTACATGAAATGACCTCACTCAATTTCAGTTCAAATTGGGGGGCAGTATTGCCACACGCTGCTGCTGTCTGATCTCACAGACCAAATGTATTTAGTTCCTCGATGTGCAGCTGTAACCTTGTTCTTCATCTTCACTTAAGTGAAAGGTTGCAATTTCTTATCTCGTGTCAAAAGATACCTGGAACAGACTCCAGTGTATTGGATCTTCACTGATCATTTAACCCTTGCACACGCCACTATTAATCGCAACAGAAATTTGCTGAATTGAACTAATATTCCAGGAAGTAATATATAAAATGGGTCTGGTTTTTTTGCTGATAGAGGTGTTCGAAATCATGAGGGATCTGGACAGAGTAGATAAAGAGAAACTGTTCCCATTGGCAGAAGGGTCGAGAACCAGAGGACACAGATTCAAGGGGCTGGATTTTGTCAATGGAGGCGGCTTGGAGGCAGGACTGCTGCTTGTCGTGTCAATGTCCCGCCTCCATCCTCGCCTGACCATTCAGAGGGATTTTTCCCTGATTGAGCTTGTTAAGCCCGCCCGGCGGGTTCAGCAGGCCAATTAGGGAAGAAGTCACTGACAGATCACGTCAACGTCAGACAAGCTATCTGTCAAGACTTCTTGAAAGAAGAAATGATAGCGTTTGACAGCTCTGTGAAGCTGTCAAACACTGACATTCTCTTGAGTTTGATTTGTTTTTGTGGTGAGGACTGAAAAATATTGTAAAAATGTAAATTTCAGATGTCTGATGGATCGGAGGGTCCATCAGCCTTTACCTGAAATTGACAAGGTGGATCTCCGCTCTTCCAATCCAGCACGCCTAAAGGCTACAGAAGTAAAAAAAAGGTAAGTGACACTTTTTTAAACTTATCACTTACCTTGCATACTTACCACTCCACACTTGCACCCATCACTGACCTCTACACCTTACTTCCAGGTGCTTCTGACTGCAGCAGACCTCCTCCACGTCTCCTCCAACCCAGCGGGGTTCTCCGAGGTCGGGAAGCCTTCACCTGTGAAGGTAAAATGGCACTAATCCCTTTTTCTGCCTGTTAACTACCTATTAACAGGCAGTTAAAAGGATTAAAAGCCTTTCCCGCCTCCAGGAGATGGGACCCGAAGCTGCACACCCTCCCGCCTCCTGGCAAAAGGACACGGAGGCAGGATGGGGACGGGTTTGCCACCCGCCCCCAATTTCTCCGATTTTACGGGCTGTCCCGCTTCCATCCCCGCCTCCTCGGGGTTTGGAAAATTGAGCCCAAGGTGTTTGGCAGAAACCAAAGGCGACATGAGGAAAAACTTTTTTATGTAGCGAGTGGTTAGGATCTGGAATGTAATACCTGAAAGGGTGGTGGAGGCAGACTCAATCGTGGCTTTCAAAAGGGAATTGGATAAGTACCTGAAGGAAAAAAAATTGCAGGGCTATGGGGAAAGGGCGGGGGAGTGGGACTAGCTGAAGTGCTCTTGCAGAGAGCCGGCACGGGCTTGACGGGCCGAATGGCCTCCTTCTGTTCTGTAACCATTCTATGATTCTCTACCCCTCCTCTCCTGAGGTACGCTCCATGGCATTAGGTGCCCTCTGGTACCTTGCCTAAGTGTTCAGCAACCATATAATGAGCTTCAATAATGTGTCGACTACTCAACTGGGCATCATAGCAGAGCCCAATCCTGCCTTTAACAGCTGTCCATACACAAACAATTCTAGCAGGATTTTATGGGTAGCAATTAGGAAGCATGTACTCCATGGCAATTAACTCAAGAGGTGCTGAAGCCAATTACAACAGTACCACCACTGATCAACTGCTTCAGCACAGACCCAGGACTAAACTTGGGAGCTTGCTGGGCTGTCCCGCCCAACTACTCACTTGTTAAACTCACTGGGCTCGAATTTCCAAGCCCCGTGGAGGCGGGAGTGGGGGGAAAATTGCAGAATCGGGGGGCACGAACCCTTCCCGCCCCCAACCCACCTCCATGCCCGTTTCCCAGGAGGCGGGTACCCGACCTGTGCTGGGAGCCGCCTCCCCGAGGCGGGAAGGGGATTAGTGCCAATTAACTACCTGTTAACAGGCAGTTTTTGGCCTAATCCCTATTTTTAGCCCTGAAGTGTGGGCTGCCCGACGGCTCCAAACCATGCCAAGTTAGCGAGGCGGGCCGTCGGGCTGAAGGGTTCGAGATGTCCAGTGTTCAGCTGAGTGATGGGTGAATGAGTGCAGAGGTAAGTGCGTTTGGTGTGTGTAAAGTGTTTAAATAATTTTTACTTACCTTTACTTACTAATGCAGGCTTCCTTCCTTCAGGTCTCGGGAGTCCCTCATCTCACTGGCACAGAAAGCAGAATGGCCGCGAGCTGTCAAAAGTTGCAGCATTCTACTTCCTGTTCTGGAGAGATTTCTAACTGAGACTGTGGGGAAGGACTCAAGTTAGAAGTCAGATTGTCAGTGTTTGACAGCTTCACAGAGCTGTGAAACACTGATATTTCACCTGTCAAAAGCTCTTGACAGATGAAATGTCAATCTCTGACATCACCTGTAACCGGGTGTCCCTTAATTGGCCTGCTGAGCCCGCTGGGCAGCCTCAACAAGGTCAATCAAGGGAAAATCGCGTGGGTTGGCCACAAATCGATGGAGGCGGGGCTACAACCCAAAAAGTGGGAGTCCCGCCTGTAGTGTATGTGCCTTTAAGAGCCCCAGGTGTACTGTAATGCTGGTAATGGCCACTCGGGCTATATAAGCCTGTATATTGTGTTGTATCAGTTAGTTCCCCTCCAGACTTTGTTTAGTAAACACCTATGAAACCAACTCCTGTCTTCAGTGTCTATCAACACACAGACACAACACCACCTCCATCACATCCCCATTGACAAAATCCAGCCCATTGTGTCATCATTTTGGGTGGGGGTCAATGCTCATCCATTGACATTGGTTACCATGAGAAGAGTTCCTTCTTTCCACAGCAAGATTCAGGTTTCAGAAATATGACTAACAAAATGTAAATCTTTTAACAGTTTTGAGTTACATTGCAACATGCGAGAGAGGAAAAAAAATAAACAAGTGCACAAAAAGTATGAATAAAATAAGAGGTCAACATCACACAATATACAACAAAGCATTATTGCAACAGTAACAAACTTAAGTACAGTTTTGAAACTGTTAATGACCTGAGACAAGATTAAGACAACCAACAGTGATGTTAAAAGATCATATAAACTAGGACAAGTGATACTGAAGTGAGTCCTGGCAAGGACTATGCCAAGATGAATTGTAACAAGCACATTAAGGCCCAACGTTGGCAGGAGGGGTTGGGCAACCGGTCTACAAAAAATTAGTAATCAATAGTAGATGAGCACTCAATGACATTGTGGGGAAGGAATTGGAAAGGGACAGCCATAGATAGGCTAGTCTTCAAACAGCCCCTCCAAAAATGAGATGGGGGAAGAATGAGAAACACAGAACCCTCTAAATTCCCAGTACCATTAATTCGAATCCAGGAGCACCAGTGAACAGAGAACACTGGGACCATCACAACCCAGATCCTCTTTTGTGCAGTAATTTAAAAAGGGAGACTATACAATGAAAGGAAAAAATAAATCTCTCTGACTGGGGTCTCTTACATATTCCCTCCTTCTATGCGAAGCAAGAGGGCACCGCCACCTATCTTCAGAGAACTGCAAGGCAATGGATTGACATGAACAGCAGTAGGTGTTTAAATGTCCCATTTTAAGAGTCCAATGGAACCTATCCAGGAAGACATAATTCAGTAGGTTGGGTGCCGTACCGAAAATCAACATGATTTTCTGCAGTACAAGTATGACAGGGCAAAGGGAGAAGTCTAGGCAAGTGGGATGCCACCTCCTCTTAATCCATTAACCATGATTTATAATCTCATTGGTGTGCAGTACATTCTATTGAGAATTTGTAGCTGTCCCAGCCATAGCAGTTCCTAATTGATAGGCTGGAAACCGTCTGACCAAATAGCCTCACATTTGTCATTTAAATTTGTACAATTAAGGTTAGCTAACCATGTCTCTTGTGAGCAAAGCAGGCTAACTGTGGCCACAGGAATCATTGCAGAACAAAACTGAGAAATCAACCCATGTTCCTCAACCAAAACAGACTCAAGTGTCAATACCAATGTTCTCTAATTTTTTTGGGTGCACAGCCCCTTTAAGGGGCTGTGTGGCCAATTCGAAATACTGCGCACACGCGATTTTTCCTATTTAAAAGCTGGTGAGCCAGCTACGTGGGAGCTGCAGAGCTCTGCGTGGCCGCACAGCTTAGAGGGAATATCGGTCGATACCTGCCTGGAAATTTGACTCATGGCTTTTGGCACACAAAAAATGATGGATCTGGACATATATGGGTGAGTCCAAAACTAGGGGCCATAAATATAAGATAATCACTAATAAATCCAATAAAGTGTTCAGGAGAATCTTATTTACCAAGAGAGAGGTTAGAATGTAGAACTCACTACCATGAGGAGTAGTTGAGGCGATTAGCATAGATGTATTTAAGGGGAAGCTAGATAAGTACATGAGGGAGAAAGGAATAGAAGGATATGCAGATATGGTTAGACAAAGTAAGGTGGGAGGAGGCTCATGTGGAGCATAAACACCAACACAGACCAATTGGGCCAAATGGCCCATTTCTGTGCTGTAAATTCTATGTAAAATCATTTTTTTTTTTAAAGTCACCAGCTTAAAGAAAATACCAACCATGTAACAATTGAGATCTAATCACCCTCCATCAAGTAGGAGAGCTGTGAAAGACCAATTCATATCATCTACTGAAAGCCCTAAACATTAAAAGGGAAATGTTGGGTTGTCTCACAGGGACGAGCAGATGATGAAAATGGGAACCAATGAACCCAAAGAAAGACAAACGTAAAATAGAAACATAGAAAAATAGGAGCAGGAGTAGGACATTCGGCCCTTCGAGCCTGATCCACCATTCAACATGATCATTGCTGATCCTCTATCTCAATACCATATTCCTGCTCTCTCCCCATACCCCTTGATGCCTTTTGTGTCTAGAAATCTATCTATCTCCTTCTTAAATATATTCAGTGACTTGGCCTCCACAACCTTCTGTGGTAGAGAATTCCACAGGTTCACCACCCTCTGAGTGAAGACATTTCTCCTCATCTCAGTCCTAAATGTCCTACCCCGTATCCTGAGACTGGAAATGGGAACAGGAATTGAGACGGTCTATTCTAATGCCATCTGTAGGTGTATGTCCATTGCAAAAAGGTGATCAGGAAACAAAGCCCAAAAATAGGCAGTTAGGGAGGGTCACCCCCCACCCTGATCAATGTAGTGTTACAACAGCTTAAGGGAAACACCTACTGTGATGGATTTGGGCTTCAACCTGCCACAGATCATGAGATATTTCAGTATTATGTCCTGTTCATACAAAGTTGTAGCTAGACCATTGCACTGAGGATTTAAAATTAAACTTGTTTAGTTTCTTCTGAAAGAAATGTCTTTTGGTTTTGCCTTGGGCCAAGTTTTAAATGGAACCCTCACCCAAAGACCCATCCCAAATTCCAGGGACAGCATCATTGGCATAGCCAGAGCAGGCTGCCAGCAACTGCAAGTGTGCGTGAGCAGTGGCTGCCCCAGCCTGAGCCAATTCACCATCTTTTATTTTCCCCAGGATATCCAACATATTGGGCTATATTAACTTTGTTCAACATGAAATGATCACAATTAAAAAAACAAAGCAATCAAAAAAAAAGTATATACTGAAATGAAAGTAAGGAAGATTTTTCTTAAGATATAGTAATGTGATAAAATAATCAATTTTACATTGAGTGACAGATTAGGCTACTTTAACACATTCGTATGAACTGGGCCCATAGTGCTCAAAAGCTGTCATGCAGCTCAGTACACTCGCTATAAGCACCACTGCCATCTTGAATGCGTCCCTCTGTTTTCAGAGATCAGGTCCTTTTTTGAGGAATTATTACAGTGCCCACATTAGTTGTACAGAATAGTTTTGTACTAAGTCCCATAATAGTCACTAGTGAGTCTACACATGAAGGAGAGTTTTGGTCTCACTGGGAGCAGCATATAAAAGTGCTGCGTAGTTTGTCAGACAAAGAGGAAATTCAATCGCATCACTAAATTAACACTTTATATTGCATATAGTAGTAAAGCTCCAAATCAGGTATCAATTACAGCCAGTCACATCATTTACAATCTGCTCTGTTTATACAGAGTGACAGTAAGATACCTTTCCCATTCATTTTCAAATCTATTTTTCACCTGTTGTCTCCATATTCAGCCTCGAAACATATTTACCTCCTCACCCTCTTCTTTCAAACCAGAAGGGAAAGGAAAAACGAGTAAGGAGATTTATAGATTCTCTCACGAAACCCTACGACGTGCTAATGTGCAAGGAGATGGTGTGCGCTACTGTTTCCACCCAAAAAGCTGACAGAACTCATTCCATGTGTATCTGATGGAGTTCATTGCCAGAAAGCTCTGGATTCAGACTTGGAGCCATGGAGGTTTACTGGAATGAAAAAAAATGTATAACATGCTCTGAAGATAACATTGCTCAAGGACAGAAATAATTCTGTAAGATTCACGAAATGTCAGCATCATGGCAAAGATTGCCCGAACACTTTTAATTTTGATTGGGTAATTTCATTATAAATAATTCTCTTCAATTCACAAGTGTTGGAAACATTCCTGTCAGAAAAGCCTCGGGGATTGCAGTAGATAACATATAAATGTGCCTCAACTTAGTTCGTTATTCTTTGATTTGCACTAAAAGCCAAGAACTTAAATCTCAGCCTCAAGGTTTCTGTTGCACCATCATTTTATTTTATGCCCTTCAATTTTTTTCCACTCCTCTCCCAAAGGTACTGGCTCATGGGTAACAGCTGCTTTCTAGTACCTTAGCTGCTCTCCGCTACCGCAGTCATTCTTCATGTGTGACCTCAAACACTGGGAGGCTTCACAACTGAGCCTGATCACATAATATCTGCACACACATGTGCACTTTCTAGAAGTCGCTGGATATTAACCATGAGTAGGAAGTCGAGCTGAGTTTCCTCCCCAGCCCATGGGAACAGGAGGTTAATTGCACCGTTAACTTTTCTCTGTGGGCGGTTGACTTAGTCGGCACGGACCAGTGATTGAGCTCCCTGGTTGACATGATTCAGTTCTATACTGCGCAATCCGTTTACCAGCTGAGCTCATGGGTGAACTGAGAATTGTTGATATTCTCAGTGATTCCCACAATTATTCCATTCACAAGAAATTTGAAAACTTGTTTAGTCAAACACAAAACAAGTTACTGACACGTTATCAACTGCCTCAAATCTATTTTATTAGTTATTATGGATTGTTACATATGGTGAGTGAAATTCCTTGTTGATAATTTTAGCAAAACAATAGGACTTTCACCTTGTGCATACTAAGCTGTTCTTTCAGTAACCCTGCCCACCATTGTTCAAGTGAGATCCAGTCCTTCTCAAAATAGAATACCCATGTCACAAACTTCACACCTTATCAACTGCAATATTTTGCCTGTTTTCACCTCCATTATCTCAGACAATGCTGTTCCATAATGCGTGTGAATTTCTCTTCAGATACAAAATTTTAGCATCTTTACACATTTCCAGCTCCTTCATGACAAGATATATAAAATCAATGACTGCTGTGCCCTGAGGTCCCTGTAACAAACGGGTTATGCTTGCACGAGAATGTCATCTTTCTTATCAAAACACATCGTCCTCATTTGGACTAAAGTGGTCCAATCAAGTCTCAATTTCTACTGAGTGCAACAGCATATCTAAAGTGTTGGCAATAATCTAGTCAGCAATAGTACCAGCCAGAATCATCCACAGTGCAGTAACAGTCAGAATTCATGGGGAAAATATTACCCAAAATGTGCAATGCAGCTTTTTAGAACTTCATTGGCTGTAAAGCGCTTTGGGGCGTCTGAGGTTGTGAAAAGCAGCATATAAATGCAAGTCTTTCTTTTATTTATGCACACCTATAATATGTGTATCTGCCATAGATACATTCTCAGATTCCATGGCATTAGTTACTCCTGTAAGCCAGTGTCTCAGCTGTGGCCCAGTTGTTAGCACCCTCACCTCTGAGTCAGAAGGTTGTGGGTTCAAGTCCCACTCCAGAGACTTGAGCACAAAAAGCTAGGGAGGGAGTGCTGCACTGTTGGAGGTGCTGTCTTTCGGATGAGACGTTAAACCGAGGCCCCGTCCGCTCTCTCAGGTGGACATAAAAGATCCCATGGCACTATTTCGAAAAAGAGCAGGAGAGTTCTCCCCGGTGTCCTGGCCAATATTTATCCCTCAATCAACGTCACTAAAACAGATTATCTGGTCATTATCACATTGCTGTTTGTGGGAGCTTGCTGTGTGCTAATTGCCACGTTTCCTACATTTCAACAGTGACTCCACTTCAAAAAGTATTTCATTGGCTGTAAAGTGCTTTAGGGCGTCCGGTGGTCGTGAAAGGCGCTATATAAATGCAAGTCTTTCTTAAGCAGCCTGAGCATCTGACTTTTTTTGCGGGGGGTGGGGGGCGGGGGGGGGCGGTGAAGTTGACAAACACTGCTGTATTAAGTCCAAGTCCTTCCTGGCATCTGTGGCTCAACTACTGACTGGATAAACTCAAGTGAGTTGTCAAGGAAGCCCAAGCAGTCATCACTTTTTCAGTTTATCCTTTACTTGCTTCACACTGCTGTCTCCTGCCACCATTCTCAATCTATTAGGATAGGTTAGAAGGTGTGATTTGAACACTTTCAGAGCCAATACAAACATTGCTCCAATATCCCCAGGTAATGCACTTCCTGGGGAAGAACTTTTCTGGTTGAGCTGTTGAAGTTCTGGACAGTTACTGCATCAAAAATTCCACCACAGTATGATGCAGAAATCACAGCTAAAGCTGAGGATTGGAAAGAAGGGTAGAGGTCACAGCTAGATGGTAGAGTAGGAGGATTGGAGAGAGCGAAGAATGTTACATATTCAGGACTGTCAGGTTCCTTGGTGTCAGTCATTCCCTTACGTGGTCTGAGCAATTTACTTTTATGGGAGTTGACTATATCTACTTGTGTGATATTGTAAACCAAGGATGCAAAAATAGCATCCTCTTGTGATTTGGCTTGAATATTTGTGTCTTTCAGACAAGCATTTCTTCAATTTCTCCAAAGGCAGGTTGAGTGAGCACTTGGGAGCCGAGACTTGATATGAATCAGTAAGTTGCATTATTTCCCATCTGGTGAATATACAGAACAACAGCTATGATCAGATTCACATATTTTCATCAATACAACTTGTTTTTGCATAATAACATAGAATTAATAAACTAGCTACATAATCCTACTTTAGTGGGTCGCTTTGCTTGGCATAAAGCTAATTTTCTAACTCCTCGCTCTTGTATTCCATTCACCTCTTTGCCCTTTGCTGTCCGGTTTCCTTGAGTTTCCGCAGCACTCTTTTTTCAGAAAGCTGACTCCAGTGTCACCTTTTAGTCAAATACAACCCCCCACAGAGCAAAACCAACCAGCCTAACTTGGCAGTGCCCTTTGCTGGGAGTCGATGTAGCAGCAATGAGCGGGTGAATGCTTAATGGAATGTCAAACTATCTTTCATCATCTCCGGTGCCCTGGTTGATACACCCCATCTGAAATCTAACTTACACCTGCCAGCCCTATCATCTATGAATTTAACCCCTTAACTTTAGCTCAATCCATTCTTAACATGCATCACACCAAGGTCCCAAAACATGACAAGGACCGAAGACATAGAACCATGACAGAAACAAATGAATACAAGAGAGAGATGAGCACAGCACGGAAAGGTTTGAGAATAACGCAGTCACTACAAATCATGGCTGACGGGAATCTAAACAGATCATGAAGAGAAACAGAGTTGACAATAAAGCTTTTACCCATTTTAGCAAAGTTATATTATAGTTGTGTAAGGCTACAATGAATACCTTCAAAATATGTAGCTTGATTAAAAAATCAAGTAATTTAGCCAGTTTTCAGCTTGAAATGGAACATTTATGGATTTCAACAACACAAATACTCAAGATGAAAAAAATTCACGATGTTAATGCAACATTTTGCAATGGGAGAGGAGGAGAAAATCAAAATTGACATCTATATTGTTAAAAAAAATTCTACAATTTTTCAATGATCTCTGCAGGAAGATATTGCATAAATACTTTGGCATCAAGAGCAGGTCAGAGGTTAGGTATTCTGTGGCGATTGTCTCACCTCCCGACTCCCCAAAGCCTTTCCACCATTTACAAGGCACAAGTCAGGAGTGTGATGGAATACTCTCCACTTGCCTGGATGAGTGCAGCTCCAACAACACTCAAGAAGCTCGACACCATCCAGGACAAAGCAGCCTGCTTGATCGGCACCCCATCCACCACCTTAAACATTCAATCCCTCCACCACCGGCGCACCGTGGCTGCAGTGTGTACCATCTACAAGATGCACTGCAGCTACTCGCCAAGGCTCCTTCGACAGCACCTCCCAAACCCGCGACCTCCATGACCTAGAAGGACAAGGGCAGCAGGCACATGGGAACACCACCACATCCAAGTTCCCCTCCAAGTCACACACCATCCTGACTTAGAAGTATATCGCCATTCCTTCATCGTCACTGGGTCAAAATCCTGGAGCTCCCTACCTAACAGCTCTGTGGGAGTAGCCTCAACACACAGTCAACAGCAGTTCAAGGTGGCGGCTCACCACCACCTTCTCAAGGGCAATTAGGGATGGGCAATAAATGCTGGCCTTGCCAGCGACGCCCACATCCCATGAACAAATAAAAAAAGATATTGGGTAACTTGGTTTTGAAGTGAAACAGTTCAGGAAATATGCAAGTGTTAATTCAATCTTTCCAAAGCATCACATTCATTTTAGGAGAAACACACTCAGCTGCAACTAAAGTCCTTCCACATTACTCCATTTTAATGCAAATAATTTACTGGCCAGGAATTTGCGGTCAGTGGTGAAGAAAAGGCGTTCGCCACTGGCCCCAAAGTACACATCGCACAAGGATCTCGGGATCTCTGTATCGAGAACTTCAGGTTTTCCGACGCTCAATTCAAATCAACAGAGGTTAGTGGGGATCCCCTTGTGCGAGCTGCTGGGATGTCAACAAGCTCTCTAAGCAGCCAATCAAAATGCAGAAATCTCAGACAGACAGCGAACAAGGAAGTGAGTAAGCTCTTAAAATTCTAACTTTAAAAATGTTAGAGAGAGAAAAAACAAAGATGGGGCTCTCACATGGGGAAAATGCAAACCTGAAATAAAGATGAACAAACTAAGTTCCTTTTCACCATGGACGTACAATCCCTCTACGCCTCCATCCCCCACCAGGATGGCCTGAGGGCGCTCCGCTTCTTCCTTGAACAGAGGCCCAACCAGTCCCCATCCACCACCACCCTCCTCCGCCTGGCTGAACTTGTTCTCACATTGAACAACTTCTCCTTTAACTCCACTCATTTCCTCCAAATCAAAGGTGTTGCTATGGGTACCTGCATGGGTCCTAGCTATGATAGCAAAATACTGCGGATGTTGGAAATCCGAAATAACAACAGAAAATGCTGGAAAAGCTCAGCAGGTCAGGCAACATCCGTGGACAGAAATTTGAGTTGACGTTTCGGGTCGAACCCTTCTTCAAAACTGGAAAGAAAAGATAGATCGGAGGCAGGGCTGCGATCGGACAAAAGAATAAAAGAAACGAAAGAAGTAAAAAAGAGACAATAAAATGTATTAGAAGCTAGACGAGATGGTAATAGGCTGAGATTGGGTGTAAAGTGTACTGGCAGGGCAAGAGATAGCTGCCAGGTGTGAGAGAGAAACAAAAGAAAAGGGGGGCGGTGCAGGGGAAAGGAGTGGAAAAATTACAAGAAAAAATGAAATAGGGGCCGAGGTTATGATCTGAAATTGTTGAACTCGATATTAAGTCCGGAAGGCTACAGAGTGCCTAATCGGAAGATGAGGTGCTGTTCCTCGAGTTTACGTTGAGCTTCCGTGGAACAATACAAGAGGCCAAGGATGGTGAGGTCCGAGTGGGAATGGGGCGTTGAATTAAAATAACAGGCGATCGGAAGCTCGGGGTCACCCTTACGGACTGAACAGAGGTGTTCCGCAAAGCGATCACCCAATCTGCGTTTGGTCTCCCCAATGTAGAGGGGACCGCATCGTGAGCAGCGAATACAGTATACTAGATTGCGAGAAGTACAAGTAAATCGCTGTTTCACCTGGAAGGGGTGTTTGGGGCCCTGGACAGTGGGAAGGGGGGAGGTATAGGGGCAGGTGTTACATCTCCTCCGCTTGCACGGGAAGGTGCCAGGTGAAGGGGAAGGGCTGTTTGGGGTGATAGAGGAGTGGACTAGGGTGTCTCGGAGGGAGCGGTCCCTGCAGAATGCTGAAAGGGGAGGGGAGGGGAAGATACGTTTGGTGGTGGGATCACTTTGGAGGTAGCCGAAATGCCGGAGGATGATCCGTTGAATGTGGAGGCTGGTGGGGTGAAAGGTGAAGACAAGGGGAACCCTATCGTGGTTCCGGGAGTGAGGGGCAGAGGTGATGTCAGAAGTGTGGGAGATAGAACTGACACGGTCGAGGGCAGTGTCAATCACGGTAGAGGGGAATCCTCGGTTGCGGAAAAAGGAAGACATGTCTGAAGCACTGGTGTGGAAGGTGGCATCGTCGGAGTAGATACGGCGGAGACGGAGAAACTGGGAGAATGGAATAGAGTCCTTACAGGAAGCGGGGTGGGAGGAAGTGTAGTCCAGGTAGCTGTGGGAGTCAGTGGGCTTGTAGTGAATATTGTTCGATAGCCTATCCCCAGAGATGGAGGCGGAGAAGTCGAGGAAGGGAAGGGAAGAGTCAGAGATGGACCATGTGAAGGTGAGGGAGGGGTGGAAATTGGAGGCAAAGTGAATGAAATTGTCAAGTTCGGGACGAGAGCAGGAAACGGCACCGATACAGTCATCAATGTATCGGAAAAAGAGGTGAGGGAGGGGACCCAAGTAGGACTGGAACAAAGATTGTTCCACATAGCCCACGAAAAGGCAGGCATAGCTAGGACCCATGCAGGTACCCATGGCAACACCTTTGATTTGGAGGAAATGAGTGGAGTTAAAGGAGAAGTTGTTCAATGCGAGAACAAGTTCAGCCAGGCAGAGGAGGGTGGTGGTGGATGGGGACTGGTTGGGCCTCTGTTCAAGGAAGAAGCGGAGTGCCCTCAGGCCATCCGGGTGGGGGATGGCGGTGTAGAGGGATGGTACGTCCATGGTGAAAAGGAAGCGATTGGGGCCAGGAAACTGGAAACTGTTAAAGTGGCGGAGGGCGTCCGAAGAGTCGCGGATGTAGGTGGGAAGAGACTGGACAAGGGGAGAAAAGATAGAGTCAAGATAGGAAGAGATAAGTTCCATGGGACAAGAACAGGCTGAAATGATGGGTCTACCAGGACAGTCCTGTTTGTGGATCTTGGGAAGGAGGTAGAAGCGGGCTGTGCGGGGTTGGGGAACTATGAGGTTGGTGGCAGCGGGGGGAAGATCTCCCGAGGAGATGAGGTCAGTGACAGTCTTGGAAATGGTGGTTTGATGTTCGGTAGTGGGGTCATGGTCCAGGTGGAGGTAGGAGGAGGTGTCAGAGAGTTGGCGTTCAGCTTCCGCTAGGTAGAGGTCAGTGCGCCAAACAACAACAGCACCACCCTTGTCAGCGGGTTTAATGACAATGTCAGGGTTGGATCTAAGAGAATGGAGTGCTGCAAGTTCAGAGGGAGGTAGGTTGGAGTGAGTGAGGGGAGCAGAGAAATGGAGACGGCCGATGTCACGGCGGCAGTTAGCGATGAAAAGATCTAGAGAGGGTAAGAGGCCAGGGGGAGGGGTCCAGGTAGAACGGGAATTCTGCAAGTGGGAGAAAGGGTCAGTCGTGCGGGGGGAAGACTCCTGGCCAGAGAAGTGGGCACGGAGACGAAGGCGGCGGAAAAAGAGCTCAACATCGTGCCAAGCTCGAAATTCATTGAGGTGGGGGCGTAAGGGGATGAAGCTCAGGCCTTTGCTGAGGACTGATCGTTCAGGGTCAGAGAGTGGAAGGACAGAGGGGATAGTGAAAACGCGGCAGGGGGTGAGATTGGGAGAAGGGGGGTCAGAGGAAAGTGAAGGGGAAGAAGGTTCCGGAGGGGCGTTGATGTCCAAGAGTTGATGAAGCTTGCGATCCTTGACATCGGAAAGGAAGAAGAAAAGTTTTTTGTTGAAGCGTCGGATGAGTCGAAGGATGAGCCAGGTTTCTCTCTCACACTTGGCAGCTATCTCTTGCCCTGCCAGTACACTTTACACCCAATCTCAGCCTATTACCATCTCGTCTAGCTTCTAATACCTTTTATTGTCTCTTTTTTACTTCTTTCCGTTTCTTTTATTCTTTTGTCCGATCGCAGCCCTGCCTCCGATCTAGTTTCTTTTCTTTCCAGTTTTGAAGAAGGGTTCGACCCGAAACGTCAACTCAAATTTCTGTCCACGGATGTTGCCTGACCTGCTGAGTTTTTCCAGCATTTTCTGTTGTTATTTGGGTCCTAGCTATGCCTGCCTTTTCGTGGGCTATGTGGAACACTCTTTGTTCCAGTCCTACTCAGGTCCCCTCCCTCACCTCTTTTTCTGATACATTGATGACTGTATCGGTGCCGTTTCCTGCTCTCGCCCTGACCTGGACAATTTCATTCACTTTGCCTCCAATTTCCACCCTTCCCTCACCTTCACATGGTCCATCTCTGACTCTTCCCTTCCCTTCCTCGACTTCTCCGTCTCCATCTCTGGGGATAGGTTATCGACCAATATTCACTACAAGCCCACTGACTCCCACAGCTACCTGGACTACACTTCCTCCCACCCGCCTCCTGTAAGGACTCTATTCCATTCTCCCAGTTTCTCCGTCTCCGCCGTATCTGCTCCGACGATGCCACCTTCCACACCAGTGCTTCCGACATGTCTTCCTTTTTCCTCCACCGAGGATTCCCCTCTACTGTGGTTGACACGGCCCTCGACCGTGTCAGTTCTATCTCCCGCACTTCTGCCCTCACCCCTGCCCCTCCCTCCCGGCACCACGATAGGGTTCCCCTTGTCCTCACCTTTCACCCCACCTTTCACCCCACATTCAACGGATCATCCTCCACCATTTCCGCTACTTCCAAACTGATCCCACCACCAAACGCATCTTCCCCTCCCCTTTCCTTTCAGCATTCCGTAGGGACCACTCCCTCCGAGACACCCTAGTCCACTCCTCTATCACCCCCAACAGCCCTTCCCCTTCGCCCGGCACCTTCCCGTGCAAGCGCAGGAGATGCAACACCTGCCCCTATACATTCCCCCTTCCCACTGTCCAGGGCCCCAAACACCCCTTCCAGGTGAAACAGCGATTTACTTGTACTTCTCGCAATCTAGTATACTGTATTCGCTGCTCATGATGCGGTCTCCTCTACATTGGAGAGACCAAACGCAGATTGGGTAACCGCTTTGCGGAACACCTCCGTTCAGTCCGTAAGGGTGACCCCGAGCTTCCGGTCGCCTGTCATTTTAATTCACCGCTCCATTCCCACTCGGACCTCACCGTCCTTGGCCTCTAGCATTGTTCCACGGAAGCTCAACGTAAACTCGAGGAACAGCACCTCATCTTCCGATTAGGCACTTTGCAGCCTTCCGGACTCAATATCGAGTTCAACAATTTCAGATAACCTCGGCCCCTATTACATTTTTACTTATTTTTTTTTTCCACCCCTTTGTTTTGGGTTTTCCCTCCCCCCCCTTTCCTTTTTTTTCTCTCTCCCACATGGCAGCTGTCTCTCATCCTGCCAGTACACTTCACACCTAATCTGAGCTGTCTTTTGTCTCCACTAGTCCTATTACCATCTCGTCTGGTTTTGAATACCTCTTAATGTCTCTTTACTTCTTTTGTTCCATCACAGCCCTGCCTTCGATCTATTTAATTTCCTTTCCAGTTTTGAAAAAGGGTCCACCCGAAACATCGACTCTAATTTCTCTCCACGGATGTTGCCTGGCCTGCTGAGTTTTTCCAGCATTTTCTGTTGTTATTTCAGATTTCCAGCATCTGCAGTATTTTGCTATCGTGCTTAAAAATTAAATGGATAAAGTTCACACTGCACAAAATTAAAATTAGTTTTCCAGGCCCATAACCTTTGTTTAGCAGTCAATACGCTGTTAAAACCCCAGTTACACCTAATCCCTTTGGGTCTAACTTTTAAGGGGGAAATTTAACTGCAGAAGAGCCAAAGTTTTCGTCAGTTTCCATGATTTGAGAGATTTCACTGATTGCCGGCTCTGTGGGAGGGGCACAACGCAGCCTGTGTCGGGGTTGTGAATGACAGGCCGCAACTTCAGGATTTCCGCATTAGGCTGCGCATGTGCCAAATCCCGAAGTTGCGGTCAGTTTCTAAGGCGGAATGACAGCGAACCCTGCCAATTCAGAGCACAAATTCCGGGCCATCATCTTTGAACCGGAAGTTGAATAAAAGTTACAGCTTCATTTTAAAATGGGCTTCGTTGCCTGGTAATATTATCAAACAGCGCTACCTGCATTGACATTGATAACTGTACCTGCAATTATTTTTTTTTTATGAAAAGGCATATATAAATATTAAAATCACATTGCAAGCTCATGCTGGAGCATTAGTTGTATCAAACAGATCCTGATGACAGTATGATAGACTGAGAGCTCAGTTTTTGAAACTAGCTGCTATTGGTTATTCCAGGAATGCAGCCGCTTCTCAATCCTCCGAATATAACAATATACAGTAATGGATAGACTCAAATTATCTCCCGATCTATTTTTTTTTAAATGATCACTGAAGTATTTCCACATGCCCGGTCAGCTCCTCGTAAAGGCTCCCTTTCTCCTCCTCTTCAATATAGTGCTGGGCTTCAGCCAGCGTAAAATGTCAATTAGATTATTTGATCTAAATTGCATTATTAAAAGTACTTTTCACCCACATGATTGCAAATACTGCCTGGTGATTTATTTACACCTACCTGTTATGCAGGGGCTGCTTTTTGTTTTCCCTTGACAGTGAAAAAAATTAAATCTACAAGAATAAACGACAACAAAATTCTTAGTCTGTGCTTTTTGGAAAGGCTGACGGCTTAAATTGAAAAGATAATTATCTTTGCCGTTGGCATTCAATGAGTGCCTTGAAAAAATGTACCCCAAAGAGATTTTTTCTTTCTGCCCTTAACAAGATCACAAAGTGGAACCACTGCCCCAACAGTCTTGCCAGGAACTCGAGAAACTCAATTCAACTGGAGACATGGGTGGCCCACAGTGGGTTAGAACAATGTCCTTCATTTATTTAACTCCGGCTTAGATGCAACGTAGACAGTTGGGATAGAAATATTCTCTCGCTCATGTCTGGAAGGGGCTTGAGTGAAATATATATGGACAATCTCAACACAGTTCATGTGTGTGTTTATTGCATGGTATTTTGCACCAATCAGCAGTCTCAAACAGCGATGCCACAAGGATGGATGAAGTGGGAAATGTAAACGTCACACTGCCACAGCGGGTAGTGCTCCCGGGTTGGAGCTGAGGCTCCATGCTTTGAAATTGTACAGGGAGGTTCATGAAGCACCAACACACATTATATCCTACTTGGGAAGGTTAGATCCATTCCTCGCCACAGATACACCTCGCCCTCAAGAGCACAGGACATTCCCCCCGCCTCCCCAAAAAAAAAATCATCTTAACTGAGGTGGCTGGGTGTGAAATTGAAATTTGTGGCTCACTGATAAACAATTGATAGCACAAATTGCATAAACTGTTAATTTGATGATTGGATCTGAGCCTTAAATGATGACGATTACAATTCACTGCAGAGAGTGAATAATCTATCTAACTGGCTGTCTTGGTTAAGACAAAATGTTATCTTTTATTGGAGTAACATAGGAGCGAAGCGGATTACTTCTGACTAAATAAAGATTAAACACTGTCTGTGAAACCTTAGGTGCTGGAACTGTTGCTGTGGTTTGAATGCTGACTAGCAATTACAAAAGGTTTACGCATAATGCACCTGAAAATTCTGCATTTTCTTCTGTCACATTTCCATAAACAGTGCTGCAATAATGTCTCTTATTCATAGCACACTCTTTTATATCTGAACAGTGTCACAATATACACAACCTTAAAACATTATGGCTCAGAAGTGGTTCTATCAGTCAGATATTAAACAAAGCTTGCCTTACAGCAGCTGCTTAACTCCAGCAACAGCAGTATATCAGTGTTCTTCCAGTTCCTATTTGCTTCTAACCATACACCATATTATTACAGGGACCAACTACAACTGATGTTAGAATACCGATACAGGTATGGAACAAAAAACTGATTTCATCATTTAATGTTTTAAAATACTCAAAACTGCAATGGTCCCATCAAGGGTGTACTGTGTGTATCTCTGGAAAAAAAATCAGATTCGCCATGAAGAACAACAACATTAAGTCACCATTTTCATTGGCTATTAATAAGACACATGCCATAAAACATTTTCACATCTGCGAAAATGCAACTCATCTCTTGAGCTGTTAAATGTCTCTTGACAAATTGAGACAAAATTACGGAAAAATGTATTTTGACATCAGCAAAAGCTTAGTCAATAGTGAAGGCGGAGAAAAGGTTATCGGGTATATCTATATAAAAGAGGCTGATAATTAAGTGGTTCAGAAGCTGCAGATAGGGTGTAAGAAATAGCTGTTAGATTCAAAGATGGGTTTTAATTCTTAGAACAGAGACCGACAACATGCAGCCGGGAACAGACAGCAGAAATGCCAGCAAGGTCGAATATCAAGCATCAAAAGAAGTGATGAGGGAATCGTAAAATGCAAAACACAGGGTGGTGGGATAATAGACAAAAATGGAGCTGAAAAGTCATAAAATGTCCTTAAAGAAACATAACAAAACATTCCTCAGAAAGATAAGAGGGAGGCCTTGTCAGTCATGCAGAAAGGGACGGTGAGGGATGCCTTCCTGCTTCACAATTGGACAATAGGATGGGGATCAAATGATTGACACCAGGTGATTACCAGCCCACCGAAATAACTATAAATATAGGCGACCGAGAGAGGAAATCAGGCAGTCAGGGGCAAAGGCTTCCCCAAGGTGGCTACGGCCTAACACCTTGGTCAAGTTTAGCCTCTGAGGTGGCTGATGGCCTAACACCTCCAGCAGCTTGAGAGATGACCCAACGGAAGTGACCACTGCAGCAGACTGCAGGAATCCACCCAATCCGAGACCACCGTACTGCCTCCCCGTCCATCCGGTCGTGGCATTCTGATTCGGGAGTCGTAGATCACTCTCTACTGTCACGGGTTGTATGTCTATTATACTCAGCTTAAACCACATGTAATATCTGATTATGCTTTAAAACTGTAGCTCTTTAATAAAAGCCTTACAACTTCTAAAGCCCTGTTGGGTAATCTGTGTGAGCCTGTGATCCTAATCTTACAAGGGCCACCTTAACGCTTTAAGTCAAAGTGAGTTTCTCTGAATTTCCAACACAGTGGCAGATTGCAAATGAGCTAACACAGCCTTTGATACAATTTGCTGTTGGCAGCACACAGCACGTAGTGGATTGCCATAGGGCTGTGGGAGCACGAATATGCATCAAACGACAGTTTCTGAGTATTAAGCAGTTATGATTGATTTGTTACTGGACCAGCTGCTTTAATGTTAAGACAACGTGCAATCGAAGGAGTTCTGTATTGATGTTGGCACTGTTAATGTGAATAACTGAAGCAAAAATTGAGAATAGTTCTCATTATTCTTTTCATTCTTATTTTTAAAATACAGTGGAATATTATCACATCCAATAGGTCAGGACAGTTAAGACTGTAACCAGGGTTACGATGGACAGGACAGGTTATATAAGGCTGTTAAATTTCCTTTTTAAATTAAATTATATTGTCCCTGCTTCAATAGCAACATGTGGTAAAGCATTTCCTGTTCTTATAACAATGTGTGAAAATAATTCAAACTTCCCCTGTTGTTCTGCTAGTGATAAACCTGTCCATGATCCTGGTGTTAACAATTCACCAACCAGTGGAAATGCTTACCCTTTCAAACTTTCCATTTTAATAACCTCTATTAGATCTCCCCTCAGCTTTTTCTGTTCTAATAAATAAGCTCTAATCTTTTGAGTCTTTTTCCTAACTAGAAATCTTTAATTCTTGGTATAGTATCATTTTAGTAAATCTTTGCTGTGCCCGTTCTAGAATATCCTTCCTGTAATGGGGTGCCCAAAATTGCATGCAATAGTCCAACTGTGGCCTAACCAATGTCTTCCACAAATTCAACATTACATTCTTACTTTTGTACTCAACTATACAATATCTGGGGTCCAATTTTCCTCCATGATCTTTTCTACCTGAACTCCCACCTTTAGAGATCTATATTTGGCCTTTAGATCTCGGTTTATTAGGGTACTCTTAACTTATCACTCTCCTTTTCCCCAAAATGCACTACTTCACCTTTCTCTGCATTGACCTCCATTTGCCACTTATCTGCCCACTCCACTATCTTGTTCCCGTCTTTCTGCAGTCTTCCATATTCTTCCTCAGTTTCCCATGCTCCCTAATCTGTTATCACCAAGCTTCAATATCATTCCTCTCATACCCATGTCTAATTCATTTAGATAAAAGGAAATGAAAAAGGTGCAAGACAGGTCCTTGGTGCACACCATTGCTCAACCTAAAAAAAAATTACCAACTTCTATTCTCTGCTTTTTGACTTCTAACCATCTCTCTATCCACGTGGCTACATACCCTTCAATACCAAATGCCTTAATTTTTTCAACAAATATGTTATTCACGCATACATTAACCACTGCATTCATTTTATCTTCATCTATACACTGATTTCTTCACAGGATTGAAATAAATTAGGCAGACATGACCTATCCTTTGCAAATCTATCCTGACACTGAGCACCTATGCTTCTAAGTGTTCACTTCTTTC
Source organism: Somniosus microcephalus (assembly GCF_052327205.1). Taxonomy (NCBI): domain Eukaryota; kingdom Metazoa; phylum Chordata; class Chondrichthyes; order Squaliformes; family Somniosidae; genus Somniosus; species Somniosus microcephalus. The sequence goes on from NC_140998.1 coordinate 59,082,149, forward strand.
ATCCCATGAATCCAGAAGTTTACCCATAACCGAGTTAAAACTAACTGGCCCATAAGGTCCTGGCTTATTTATCCCTTTTCCCAACAAGTCTGCAACAACTGCCACCCTCCAAAGGTTTTTGGAAAATGATTGGTGTCTTCTTTATCTATGTCCAATGTAGCACAGTATTCTGGCTGTATGCCATTGGCACCTGATGACTTTTCCACTTTTCTTCCTTTTAATGGGCCGGATATTCCGATCCCTATGGGTGGGGTATGTGCTGTGTACTCACCCGTAGGGACATCGGAAATGCTGGTTTCAGGCATGCACTGAGCATCCGCTGGAAGCCGGCATTTCCGATCTGTCAAGAAAGCTCTTGACAGATCCTCCAGCTGCCCTGGAGAAGGGCCTCTGCAGGCGGAGAGTTCTGCTTTTTGGAGACCCTCCGCCCGCAGAAAACACTTACAATTCTTGTGCCTGGTAAAAGCAGGTGTAAGGCCTGCTTTTACCAGGATAAGAGTTGAAAAAAGTAAAAAAAAAAAAAAATTCCCACTGATTTATCATTTAAAAATACTTTAAAGAAAGGTAAGTTTATTTTTAGCCCTGTTAAAAACTTAAAATTACTTTTTTCAAAAACTTAAATTTTTGTTTAAAATAGTTAATTTATGTAATTTCAAGTCATTTTAAAAATGTGATTAAAAAAAAAAAAATTATTTGAAGTTTTACTATGTTTTTGGGGTGATCTCCATTCATATATTTGACAGGTTTTCCTGTCAAATGTAAGAAGGGAGATTCCCTTCTCTGATTGGCTCCCCATGGCTCATGTGATCCCAGGGACGCTGTGAACCGCCTGCACCTCTGGGATACGTGGGCCCTGCACACCGGCAGTTTGGAGGCCCAGCAACAGAACTCTGCGCCTCCCGGGAGCCCTCCGGTAAGGGCGCAGATTTTTCCAGATCGCAGCCCTCCGCCCGCGGGAGGCCTGCGATCGGAAAATCTGGGCCAATTTTTATTAATAGTTTCCTTTTAAATATTTGCCTATTGTTGCTGCTCTTTGACATCCTCCTCAGATACTCCTACTGTTCCACTTTCATCTTTGCAAAAGCTGAAAAATGTTAAACATCTCTCCACTTCCGGAGGAGCTTAACAACTTCTACACTCGCTTCGACAGGGACAACAAGGAGCCGGCTACCAAAGCCTTGCCACCCCCGGAAGACCAGGTGCTCACTCTGTCGACCTCCGATGTAAGGGGTGTTCTACGCGGAGTGAACACACGAAAGGCTGCTGGACCGGATAGCATCCCTGGACGGGTACTCAAGGAATGTGCTGATCAGCTGGCTGATGTCTTCACTGCCATCTTCAATCTGTCATTGGCCCAGGCAGTAGTCCTACATGCTTCAAGACCGCTACCATTATTCCTGTGCCAAAGCAAACGGCTGTGACATGCCTGAACGACTATCGACCTGTCGCACTCACACCCATCATAATGAAGTGTTTCGAGAGACTGGTCCTGGCTCACATCAAAGCCAGTGTTCCCGCCTCTCTTGACCAACACCAGTTTGCCTATCGTGCAAACAGATCAATGGAGGATGCAATCACAACTGCTCTACACTCGGCACTGAATCACTTAGATGGTAAGGAGACCTACATCAGAATGCTGTTCATAGACTACTGCTCAGCATTCAACACTATCGTCCCCAACAAGCTGGCCACCAAACTCCAAACTCTTGGCCTGAACACTTCCCTCTGCAACTGGACCCTGGACTTCCTAACAAACAGACCCCAGTCTGTCAAATTAGGTAACCACACCTCCCCCCCCCCTGACCCTGAACACGGGGGCCCCACAAGGATGTGCGCTGAGCCCCCGCCTCTACTCCCTCTTCACCCACGACTGTGTGGCTGTTAATGGTTCCAGCACCATCATCAAGTTTGCGGATGATACCACGGTAGTAGGCCAGATCACCAACAACGATGAGTCAGCCAACAGAGAGGAGGTCCAGCATCTCGTGAAGTGGTGCGCCGATAACAACCTGGCCCTTAACATCAAGAAAACCAAAAAAATCATTGTGGACTTCAGGAAGTCTAAAGGCGGAAGTCACACCCCCATCCACATCAATGGGGCTGTGGTGGAAAGGGTGGACAGCTTTAAGTTCACCGGAGTCCACATCACGGAAGACCTCTCCTGGTCCCTCAATACCTCCTCTCTGATGAAGAAGGCCCAGCAGCGCCTATATTTCCTAAGGAGGCTGAAGGGATGTAACCTGTCACCCCTCCCTGATCCTCTCTAACTTTTACCGCTGCACAATAGAGAGCATCCTGACAAACTGTATCACAGTATGGTATGGCAGCTGTAGCTACTATGACTGGAAAGCCCTGCAGCGGGTAGTCAAAACTGCCCAACGCATTACCGGCACCCGGCTACCGACAATAGAGCACATATACCAGAAACGCTGTTTACGGAGAGCACGGTCCATCATCAAAGACCCTACCCACCCCAGCCACAGTCTGTTCGCCCTCCTGCCATCTGGGAGACGCTACAGATGCATTCGCACCCGTACGACCAGATTTAGGAACAGCTTCTTTCCCAGAGCTGTCATCCTACTGAACTCCACAAATAAACTCTAAAGCCTGCACATCTGCCAATGCACTTTATTATGGTTATGTTTATGTTAATGTATTACAAGCCAAATGTATGTTGAATGTTTAAATGTCTTAATCTAAATGTACACTCTCGGGAGCCGCAAGCCTACATTTCGTTGTACTGCACTTGTGCACTAACAATGACAATAAAAGTTGAATTGATTTGATTTGATTTGACTCTGAAGTATAAGATGTTCGCCTTCATACCACTAACTGTTCCCACCCCTCATTTAACTATCATTTTACTTATTTCCTTTTATATTGACTGCCAGTTTTTTTTTGTACTCCTCCTCACCTTCTTGATCTCCCTATTTTGCATCCCTTCTACATCCTCGAACTTGCTATGTGAGACAGTTTGGCTCCTTCACTATACTAATTAGTAATCCCTGATTCTGACCCAGATTCACTCCTGATGCACCTTGGCCTACACCAGTACGGATTACATCAGAAGCAAAACTTGGGCTTGATCTGCATGAACCAGGATAGTGCTAGGAACCCGCTTCTATTAATATTGTACGTATAGTATGCAATTCAACTGTATATTGAAGGTATAAATGATGCGCACTTATCACTGTCCAGATTACATCCTTTAAGCTTCTAGATGGATGGATCGATGCTAAAACTGACCAAGTTATAATTTAATGTTCAGAAACAAACCTCATTATTCAGCCAATCTTTACCCAGTGATTTTTCAAAAAGTACCCAGGCCTTCTCTCTCTCTCTCTCTCTCTGTGTATTGAAAGCTACAATAGTTCATTCATACACCCGTACATGAATACACATACACACACAGAACGAATGCGCAGGATGTTAAATCAATAACCTTTTGTGTTGTGTCTGTGTATAATAAGACACAGACTGCAGGAGAAACGGTACAACAGGTGTTTACTGAATGAGGGTTACTCTAGAACTAACTGTACAGATCACTACTCAGGGTTTATATACAGGTGTGGTCACTGCCGGTACTACAGTATACAGGAGCTGTAAAAAGTAGTTCTCTCCCTTAAGGTATATATATACATTACATACATTACAATTCCTCCCCTTTTAGATTAACAGTACCATAATACTCATTTAACAATTAACATTTTTAATATACAATGTTATATGAAAATAGTCCATTCATATATTCAGTCTCTGGGGAGGCTTCCTGATTCTTTCTGGATAACGCCTTTCCCGAGTGTCTCGCTCTTGGTGCGGAGGCGATTCGAGCACCCTGTCATCAGTTGATTCATCAGCTTCCAATGCTATTGTTTCTGAGGTAGATGCGACCTGTACGTCGGGTTCCTCACCAGGTAAGTATGGCCGAGACATGGGGTTGACTCGTTCCTGTGACTCTAGGATCTGATCAGCATGGCGTCTCACAATGTTCTCCCCAACATCCACTGTGTACATTAGTGGCCCCTGCCGTGTGCATATCGTTCCTGTTTGCCATTTCTCTGTTCGGTAGTCGCGGGCCAAGACTGGTTGCCCTACATTGAAGCTCCTTGTCGGCTTCTCATTGATGTGCTGGAATTGCTTACTCTCAACATCTCTTCGTACATTTGGTCTGAGCAAATCCAGACGAGATCTCAACCTTCGGTTAAAGAACATCATGGCCGGGGCCTGGTTGGTGACTGCATGTGTCGCATTTCTGTAGGCTAACAGGAAATTGTCCACCTTATGCTGCAGTGGAATGTCGTCATCGCACATGGCCTTTACTGCTTTTTTAAAGGTTTGTACGAACTTCTCAGCCAATCCATTTGTGGCTGGATGATACGGGGCGGATGTGTAATGCCTTACCCCATTCCTTTTCATAAATCTTCGAAACTCTTCGGACACAAACTGTGGTCCGTTATCAGAGCAAATCTGCTCTGGCAAGCCGTTCCTGGCAAAAATGGTTCCTTAGGACTGCAATAGTTTTCTCCGTGGTGGTGGAGGACATTTTGATCACCTCAGGCCATTTCGAGTGCGCATCCACGGCTATTAAAAACATTGAGTCCATGAATGGACCAGCAAAATCAATATGCACCCGTTGCCATGGAGATGAGGGCCACTCCCATGGGTGTAGAGGGGCATGTGGTGGTGCATTTTGGACCTTCTGGCATCCTGAGCAGCTCTTTGTCAGGTCCTCGATTTGCTGATCGATCCCCGGCCACCACACATAAGCCCTAGCAAGGCTTTTCATTTTCACCCCTCCCAGATGACCTTCGTGAAGCTCATTGAGCACTCTCTCCCTTAACTTGGGTGGAATTACCACTCGGGATCCACACATCAAGGTCCCCTGGCATACTGACAGCTGTTCTCTTCTGGATGATAATGCTGGCAACAGTGAGTCGCCATGTGCTGGCCATCCCTTCACCGTCAAATCATATACCCGAGACAGTGTCGGGTCATTTCGGGTCTCCTTCTCTATACCAGCGTCAGTTACTGGCAAGCATTCAATTATAGTCGAATGAAATATTTCGACAGGATCCACTGCTGGTGCTTCCTCCGCAGTAGGCAGTGGCAGGCGTGATAGCCCATCAGTGTTTCCATGCTGTTTCGTGCCCTTATACTCGATTTCATATTGGTGCGCCCCTAGAAAAAGGGACCATCTTTGTAGCCGTTGCGCAGTCATCACCGGAACGCCCTTCTTTGGATTAAAGATGGAGACAAGTGGTTGGTGGTCAGTCAGCAAGGTGAACTTCTGCCCGTGCAGATAGTGATTGAACTTTTTCACTCCCCACACTAGGCTGAGGGCCTCCCTGTCAATCTGGGCGTAGTTACGCTCGGCTGAGATTAGTGACCGAGACGTAAAGGCTACTGGCCTCTCCGAGCCGTCCGGGAATTTGTACGACAGCACTGCTCCAATGCCATAGGGTGATGCATCACACGCCAACCGAATTGGTAGTGCTGGGTTGAAATGAGCCAATACCTCTTTTGATGTGATCAATGCTTTGCTCTTCTGGAAAGCTCGTTTAAATTCGTCACTCCACTTCCATGGTACCCCCGTTTGCAGTAGGGTGTTCAGTGGGTGTAGTACGGTAGACAAATTCGGCAAGAACTTATGGTAGTAGTTCACCAGCCCGAGGAACGACCTCAGTTGTGACACATTTTCCGGTGCTGGAGCCTTGACTACTGCCTCAATCATTTCAGGGGACTTATGTAACCCCTCTTTATCAATAACGTGGCCACAATACGAGATCTGCTTCTGGAAAAACTCGCATTTGTGGCGATTAGCTCGGAGCCCATATTCCTTCAATCTAGTGAGCACCTGCGCCAGGTTGGCGAGGTGATCACTGTCATTTTCGCCTGTGACCAGGATGTCGTCCAAATAACACTGGGTCCCTGGAATCCCTTGCAGGACTTGTTCCATTGCCCTTTGCCAAATAGCCGGAGCTGATGCTACCTCGAACACCAGCCGGTTGTATTGGTAGAGACCTTTATGAGTGTTGATCATGAGTTACTGTTTCGAGGCTTCTTCTACCTCCATTTCCAGGTACGCCTGGGCCAGATCAATCTTAGTGAAGCGTTTTCCTCCAGATAGCGAGGCGAAAATATCTTCAATCCGCGGAAGCGGATATTGTACAGTGTGAAGGACTGGGTTCACTGTCACCTTAAAGTCCCCACAGATGCGATCCTTCTTTGGTTCCCCAGGCGTATTACTCAACGACCTCTTCATTACAGGCACGATGGGTGTGGCCCACTCGCTCCAGTCCACTTTGGACAGTACTCCTGAACGTTCCAAACCTTCCAGCTCTGCTTCGACGGCTGGGTGGATCGCATAAGGTACCGGTCTGGCCTTAAAAAACTTTGGGCTTGCATTTTCCTCTATTTTGATCGTCGCTGTTATGCCTTTTAGTGTTCCGAGTCCCTGCTGGAACACTTCTTGTGCGTCAGTTAGCATTTTTGACAGTCATCCAGGTGTGACGTCGTCATCCTTTTTGGCATCTACAGTCAGTGCTTGTATGGAATGCCAATCTAGCTGTATCTTCTGGATCCATTCACGTCCTAGTAGTGGTGGTCCTCCATCTGGCAATACATATAGGTCCATTTTTAGTGTTTCCTTGCCGTTATATATAACGTTCACCCTTATTTTTCCTTTGGGGTAGACTTTTTGCCCCGCGTACATCTTCAAGACAATCTTTGTATCTCTCAAGGGTATATGTGAGAATAGCTGCTTGTAGTCCCTTCGGTTTATGACTGTTAGGGCTGATCCTGTGTCCAATTCCATTTTCACTTGGACTCCTGCTATCTTGAGCGTGACCCAGATAGTTTGGTGATCCTCCGTTTTGATCACATTATGTAGTTTCAGACAACCCAGCTCCTTGCTTCCGGAGTCTGTATCACTCTTCTGTTCATCTGAACTACTCTCCGTCACCTTATGTACCTTCTTGTACTTCTCCTGTGGAGATTTCTTGCTGCTGGTTTTCTTTCCCGACCTGCAGACTCTTGCTATGTGTCCTACTTTTCCACACTGTCTGCACACTTTGTCCTTGAACCAGCAATCATTATGGTCGTGTGTTGTTCTGCCGCAGCGATAGCACTTCACTGTTCCGTATGACATTTCATTTGTGCCATATTCTTGCGGTCTCCGTTGTATCTCTGCAACGCCCCGTGCTGCTGCTTCGTGTGATACTGCAATGCTGAAAGCCTTGTCCAGTGTAAGATCCTTTTCTGATAGAAACCGTTTCTAGGTTCCTTCACTTTGAAGCCCACACACAAACTTGTCCCTTAAAGTATCTGCTAGTCCCGTTCCAAACTGGCAGTCTTTCGATAGCTTGCGCAGTTCCGTTAAATACTCAGCATTACTTTCATCTTTATGCTGGTTCCTTTTGTGAAACTTAAATCTTTCTGCTATCAGCAGCGGTGTGGGGTTTAAGTGGTCCTGTAGGATTGACACTATGTTTTCAAAATCCTTTTCTATTGGCTTCTCTGGGGTTACTAGGTTTCGTAGTAAGCCATACGTTTTTGCACCCATTGAATTCAACAATACCAGTGCTTTCTTGTCATCTGGCACTTCATTCGCCTTGCAGTATACTTCTATGCGTTCGACATATGGCGTCCAATCTTCGACTTCATTGTCGAACGCTGTGATACTGCCACTCTTCAGCATTTTTGGGTGTGGTTAGACTGGCTAAAAATGGCGTCTCCCGCGCTTTCCTTTCTTCCCCGCTGTGACTTAAAATGGCGTCTCCCGCGCTGCTGCCAACGCCGCTCTCGGCGGTCCTCGTGGCAAATGGCGACGCCCTGTGGGTTTCATGCGTTGCTCCTGCGCTGCTGCCAATGCCGCTCTCTGTGGTCCTCATGGCAATGGCAGCGCCTCACGTTTTCCTGCGTGCCTCTCTCCCCCGTTGACGCTGCTCGGCCCTTGAACACCGGCTGCGCTCTGCTCTCTCTCGTCTCTCTCCCCGTTGACGCCACTCGGTCCTGAACACCAGCTGCGCCCTGTGCGCTCTGCCCTCTCTCTCTCCCCCGCCGACGCTGCTCGGCCTTTTTCTGTGCCGCTCGGTCGGCTCTAGCCGCCGCTGTCCGGGAAGGGTCTGCGCAGTACCTGTTGCCAGCCCATTTCGCTGGACCACCGTGACTGGAAAGTCAAGCCTGGCTCTCGACAGCCTCCCCTGCGATGCTCAAATCTCCGCTGGATGACTGGGCAGTTGCCCGTGGTCGACGCCTGTGCTTCTGGACTCGACCTCCTTCCACTGTTCTCCAGGAGCGAATCCCTAGGAGGTGATGCAGAGTTGCAGGTAGGTTCGAATCTGCTCGTCGCCAATGTTGTGTCTGTGTATAATAAGACACAGACTGCAGGAGAAACGGTACAACAGGTGTTTACTGAATGAGGGTTACTTTAGAACTAACTGTACAGATCACTACTCAGGGTTTATATACAGGTGTGGTCACTGCCTGTACTACAGTATACAGCAGCTGTAAAAAGTAGTTCTCTCCCTTAAGGTATATATATACATTACATACATTACATTTTGTAAGTAGATAGGAGTTTAAAGTTATCTTTGATAAATAAACAGCTTTATTTATTCGTTAATGTTCCAAGATGTGATTATCCTAAATCAGTCTGCTGTAAAAATCTTCACTCAGCTGGTCTTTTTGAAAAATCCTTTTTATAATGATTATAAACTGGTTTTGTAATGTCCTTGAAAAATTTATGAATTCCTGTAATCTATTCTCAAAGAACATCTATCAAAGTCCATTTTAGTAGTATATGCAAATTCCTCACTACACAATTTCAAAATTCTGTGACTGGCACTCAAATGCTAAAAAAAATGAAAATTGATGTACTTTCATCAATATTCATTAAAGTTTCTCTTGGTATTGAAGGTTTCATGTGCTATTTTATCCAGAAACAGTTAAAATCAATCAAGGATCCTACTCCTGACTTCCAACCAGTGACCTGCACAGTAAAGTGGATATATGTGGATATCGGGCGAGGAAGATCAGATGCAGGCTGAAGTCCATGTTTGAAAAGGTGATGAAGGCTGCCAGCATCCATGAAACTGTACCCCAGAATTAATCAGTGTTTCAGATAGGAGAGAAGAAATTGGGGGACCAAAGAAAAAAAAAAAAAAATCTGCCCAACTAGGTTGTTCTAAGCTTGGCTTAGCAAAAAGGGCACCATGCATTTAGATGTGGTCAGAAATAGTATAAATAATCTTGGAACATTTGAGAGAGTTTCAACTCTGGAAGGATTCACAATTACATGGGAAAATCCCAAAATAGCCAATTTGGCTGCTGGATCATTTCCAAGTCTATAATCTGTCAGAATCATAGAACCTTACAGCACAGAAGGAGGCCATTTGGCCAATCATGCCTGTGCTAGATCATGACATGAGTAATCATAAAAATACTGCAAAAGAAACAATTACTTCATACAGAACATTTTACAGCAGCTCTCATTAGAAGTGTACTAGTAGAAACAGTACTACAGCATCATCTCTCACCATGCTCCATTTATTCCAAGACTTCTAGGTACTGTCTAAGCAACCCACACTATTTGACAGAATTAATCTCGTACTATATACTTTATATCAGAACTTATTGATAGCACATTCTTAAATTTGTATACTTTTTAATCATTAGCATTGTGAAACAAGTCAAGCAAATTTAAAAAAAAAAATGGACAATTGGAGCCTGATCTCCCCTTGCAATCGGGACCCAGCAGAAAATAACCTGGCTTCACATTTATACTGCCAAGTGATGATGCCACTTCACCAAACATTTATATCTACCCCCTCTAGTGGGCAGGACACATAACTACTATTTTATACTGTAAAATCTGACTAGTGCAACACTTTTAAATGTTGGTCAAGTTAAGTTTAAATTTAACATTTCTCATTCTTTGTCTTTACTGGGAAACCTATATATGGATTCCTCAGGTCAGAGTATTCAGCCCCACTTGTTTTATTCATTTTCAATGACAACTGAACGGATGTCAAAATCATTGATTACATTTTTATTCAGCATGTTTCAGGTTTATCTCAATTGTGGGATGGACACTGAATAGGACCAAAAGAAGAATATTTTCACGAACACACTCCCTCGATTAATTTCAAGCATCCGACCACTGGTGAATTTTGTCTAGTATTTTGGATGGGGATTTTTCTTTCCCAATTGCCTCCCGTATCAGCTGCTTCCTGTGATCCTGTGTTTATTGCTTATATTTGCAGATATGGAAAACATCTCCACAGCTACATTAGGCTTTTTGTTTGATGATAAAACGTGTATCAAAATTGATAGATAATAGATAGATAGATAATAGAGAGACAGATAACAGAGAGACAGATAATAGAGAGACAGATAGAAAGTATTGATAGAGAGAGATAGATAATAGATAGAGGGAGAGGTAGATAAAATAGGTAGACAGAGAGAGAGAGAGAGAGAGAGAGAGATCGATGATCTTTGGAAACTAGAATCTACATTATGGTTCATCCAAAGTAATGTAATATTATGAATATGAAACAGTTTATGGATATTGGTGCATCTCACCTCTGTCAAATGAGATTTTAAGAATAATTGCAAGCATGCCCTATGTCTGCATATTATGACCCACTTTTTATATTATGAAATTCTATGAGATAACTAGATTTCAGTTGCCATTTGGTTTTAATTTCCTGTCATTTCTTGGGTGTCAGTGGCACGCCTACAGAAAGTTCAACTTCCTGTTCAGTGGTGAATCTCGGCTCAGATAATGCACCTCAGAAATGTTTTCCTTCTGCCCATTTCATGGATTAATTTCCTAAAACATTTCCTTTATTTTCCAAGTCCTTCAATTGTTCGTATTCCGTGCATCAATGAACATTTGATCAACATTGTTAGTGAACATGCAATTGGAAGCTGATGAAGTGCTCATGAATGTTTATGGCCCAACATCCAAACTCATCAAGTCAAAGCCAGCAATTCTAAATTGGAATGTACAGCATTCCAAATGCAATCCATTTAGTCAGTGGAATGAAAGAGCACAGGGAAGGCTGTCCATATATTTTGTGGCACCAACCATAAAACCTGATTAGCTGAAATTATTACTGCAACTTGCAATATTCTATTTGAATAAGGACTGTGAGTAGAGAGGCTTACATTTCCTATTGCATTCAGTCACTCAATTGTGTACTACATTGTAAGCCTCATCCCAATTCCATGTTATGTACATTACTAGGTAAAAGATACACCGTGACTATTATTCATTTCTTTCAATCATAAAGCTGTTCTTCTACCATCAAAACTACCAGCATAATCACTGTTTGAAAATAGCTTTGATAAATGTAAAGCCTTCTGTATTCTTAAAATATTGAACGAGCTACAATTTTAGCAAGTCAATCAGATTTATTGCTTACATGGGCATGCTGGTATTCAATTAAATTGCAATCGCTGCAAATTTATGACCACTAGTCCAAAAGAGATTGGTATCATGGAAATCTCGGAGTTGCAACCCCTAGGACATGGAGTAATCCAGCCATAGGCAACTGGAGCCCATAATTAAAAAGAAACAAGAAAGAACCCTCCAGACAGATCAGCAACATCCATCAGAAAAAGGATTTGGGCATCCCACCACAGTAAGCTTTAATGGAACAATACCACCAAGAGGGAGTTTGCCACCAAGGCCTCCAACTACCAGACCAGAAACAGCAGATGAAGAGCAAGCAAGTAACATTAATGCTTTGGGTCTGGTGCCTAGGGCAATACAGCCGGGTCAAGAGCAACAATGTAAAATGATAAGTGTAATAAGCGGATAGTAGCTGCTCTTAGATTTCTATAACAGGTTTCATTTTTTTAAAAGTATCTCCTCCAAAAACTCAGTGGCACTGCTTGGCGTAGCAATAGACCAGAAGGTCACGGGTTCAATTTGTACTCTATGCTAAATTAACTGATCTCATCTGGGGCAGTAGTGGGATACAACAATTGGCCTCAGCGCACCATGAAAAAAAAAGCAGCTAGGATTCCTTCTCCTGGTTGCTTTCCAGTGACTCCTATGAGGTATTGCATATGGGGATAATTGTGACCATCTTCAACAAAGGTGACAAGTCCGATTGCGGTAATTACAGAGGAGTTTCCCTGCTGTCTGCCACAGGGAAAGTCATCGCAAGAATCCTCCTCAATCACCTTCTCCCAGTGGCTAAAGAGCTCCTCCCAGAGTTGCAATGCGGATTCTGCCCACTAAGGGGCACAATGAACATGATCTTCACCACGCGTCAATTACAAGAGAAATGCAGGGAACAGCACCAACCGCTGTACATGGCCTTCTTTGATCTCACAAAGGCCTTCGACACTGTCAACCATGAGGGATTATGGAGTGTCCTCCTCAAATTTGGCTGCCCTCAAAAGTTTGTCACCATCCTCTGCCTGCTTCATGATGACATGCAAGGCGTGATCCTGACCAATGGTTCCACCACAGACCCAATTCACGTACGGACCAGGGTCAAGCAAGGCTGTGTCATCGCACCAACGCTCTTCTCAATCTTCCTTGCTGCAATACTCCATCTCACCCTCAGTAAGCTCCCCACTGGAGTGGAGCTAATTTACAGAACAAACGGGAAACTGTTCAACCTCCGTCGCCTCCAGTCCAGATCCAAGGTCGTCACATCCTCTGTCGTCGAATTACATTATGAGGACGATGCTTGCGTCTGCGCTCACTCGGAGGTCGAACTACAAACCATCGTCAACACCTTCACCGAAGTGTACGCGAGCATGGGCCTTACACTAAACATCCGTAAGACAAAGGTATTCTACCAACCTGCACCCGCCACACAGTACCGCCCCCCAATTGTCAAAATCTACGACAAGACCTTGGACAACGTGGACCACTTTCTATACCTTGGGAGCCTACTGTCAACAAGGGCAGACGTCGATGACGAAGTCCAACACCGCCTTCAATGTGCCAGTGCAGCCTTTGGTCGCCTGAGAAAGAGAGTGTTTGAAGACCAGGACCTCAAACCCAGCACCAAGCTCATGGCCTACAGAGCAGTAGTGATTCCCGCCCTCCTGTATGCTTCAGAGACATAGGCCATGTACAGCAGGCACCTCAAAGCACTGGAGAGGTACCACCAACGCTGCCTCCGCAAGAATCTGCAAATCCATTGGCAGGATAGGCGCACTAACGTCAGTGTTCTTGCTCAGGCCAAAATCCCCAGCATCGAAGCTTTGACCACTCTCAATCAACTCTGATGGACGGGTCACATCGTCTGCATGCCTGATACGAGACTCCCAAAACAAGCACTCTACTCGGAGCTCCGACACGGCAAGAGAACCCCAGGTGGGCAGAGGAAACGCTTCAAGGACACCCTCAAAGCCTCCTTGAAAAAAGTGCAACATCCCCACTGACACCTGGGAATCCCTGGCCCAAGACCGCACAAAGTGGAGAAGCATCTGGGAAGGCGCCGAACACCTGGAGTCTCTTTGCCAGGAGCAAGCGGAAGCAAGGCGCAAACAGCGGAAGGAGCGCATGTCAACCCAAGCACCCCACCCACCCGCCCCTTCAACCATCGTCTGCCCCACCTGTGACAGAGACTGTAGGTCCCGCATTGGACTCATCAGTCACCTGAGAACTCATTCTTAGTGTGGCAGCAAGTCATCCTCGGTTCCGAGGGACTGCCTAAGAAGAAGAGGTGGATATCTGACGAGGACAGGATCAAGGTCAGGATATTGGATCAGACCTTTATAGCTGCATGGCCCGGTGATACTCCCCATCTCGGCTCACACATGAATAATGGCCATTTGGACTTTGTAACAGAGAGCCGCCAGTGCTCAGAAAATCATACCCGAGCCAGATTTACCATTAGGGTACGAGAGATTGTAAAAATTGTAATAAAAAAAGTAGTTAAAATCAGTATTGATAATACTGTTGCTTTATACTGCTGCCTGTGACTTCATTAAGTGGACTCAGGACTATTCCCCAACCCACAGATATGGAATGAAACTTCATTAAACAAGGTCCTGAAAAGCAACTTTTTTTAAATGTAATCAATTACAGTAATAACTATCTCCTTCCCCGATCTGGTTTTAAAAGGGATTGGGCAGCTTGAGGGACAAGACTCCTAATTCAGACCTTCTGGCCTCCAATAGAGCCTACCATATGACCACAAGTTAATGGTTCTGTGTAAAATTTACCCAAGCTGAAATTCACCGCCGATTGCTACCCACACTCATGCAGCTGCAGCAAGAGCTTACACAGGAAAGGCTGGACAGAGAGTTGAGGGCTGTCGCTAAGCACTGCGATAATGGATGTCTCTTTCTGGAGTTTAATTGAAGCCATTAATATTGATGATTAATAAATAACATTTAAATGGCTTCGCATTATTTACTCATTAAGATTATTTTCTGAGAAAAACCTATCAGGTCATCATCCCTATAGTAACTGAGCAGAAATATAACTGTGGGCACAGATCACTCACAACTTTATGACCAGATCACAACCATTGTACTGAAAGCACCAAATGCTCATTTGAAAATGCAGTCCTATAAACTGCCCCGCCCCATTGTGAACTTTTAGTAAGCACTTAAAATATTACCTTCCTTCCGGTGTCAGATTGGCTCAGTGGTAACACTCTAACCTGCCAATCAGAAGGTTCGATGTTTAAGCCACACTTCAGGATTTGTGCATAATGTAGGCCAACATTTCAATGCAGTGATTTTTAAGGGGATGAGAATGGAACTCGGGAAAATAAACTGGAAAAATTTACTGACAAAGAAATAGAACAGCAGTGGGAAACATTTAAAACGGTGATCAAGAGAGTGCAGCAGAAATATATCCCACTAAAAAGCAAGAACAATCTAATCAGTAATGACACACCATAGCTAAATAAAGAAATAAAGGCAAAATTGAAACCGAAGAAAAGGCATACACTAAGTACACAGAAAACAAAGGTGAGCATGACAAAAGGGAATACAAAAAGGTTAGGAAAGAAGTCAATAAAACAAATTTGGAAGGCAAAGAGAAACTACAAAATTAAATTATCAACAAATATAAAAAGAAACAGTAAAGTATTCTGCAGACACATAAATAACAAAAGAAAATCAGAATAGAGATACACACGATAACACACTGGTAAGATGGCAGAAATATTAAATAATTACTTTGCCTCAGTATTTACCAGGGAGACTAAAATGATGGGCATGACATTAGAAGAGATCAAAAAAGATATAAAAGACATTTAAGATAGAAAGTGGGGAGATAATTGATAAACCAATCAAACTTAGAGAGAGGATATAACCTCTAGTCTGGATGAATTGCAACTGCGCATACTAAAAGACGTTAGGGAAGAGATGGCAGAGGCACTATTACATATATATATAAAAATAATTACAAAATTGAAAAGTACCAGAGGACTGAAGGACAGCTAATGTGATTCCTATATTTTAAAAGGGGGCTAGAACAAGTCCAGGGAACTATAGACCACTTAGCTTAATGTTAGTGGTCGGAAAGTTAATGCAAACTTAGTCAAAGATTGAATAGAAAAACATCTAGAAACTAAAAACATAATAAAGAATAGTCAGCACGGATTTCAAAAGGGATGGTCATGCTTGACCAACCTTCTTGACTTCTTGGAAGAAGTAACAGAAATGGTAGATAAGGGTAATGCAGTAGACGTAGTACATTTGGATTTTCAAAAGACCTTCGGATAAGGTACCACACAGTAGACTCATGATATGTGGAGTCGGGACAGGTAGCAGAATGGATAGCAAGCTGGCTACAAAACAGGAAATAGAGAGTAGGGGCTAAAGGTAGTTACTCAGATTGGCAAAAGGTGGGAAGTGGTGTTCCACAAGGATTAATGCTGGGACCACTGTTGTTCACCATTTACATAAACAATTTGGACTTGGGAATCTGAAGTATAATTTCAAAATTTACAGGCAACACCAAATTGGGGGGTATAGTTAATACAGAGGAGTACTGCGACAAAATACAGGAATACATTAATAAACTGCAGAATGAGCATTTAATTGGCAAATGAACTTCAATATAGATAAGTGTGAGGTGGTACATTTTGATAGGAAGAATAAAGAGGCCACAAACTCTTTGGAGAATAAGGCCGTGATTTCCCCAACCTTGGCAGGTCCAGTGCAGCTGGGGTCGGTGGCAGGTCTCGACCTTGCTGCTGGCTCCAGCCCACCGTCCAAAGTGATGTTACGTTCATTAGGCTTGTTAAGTCTGCCCAGCGTATTTGCCAGCCAATTAAACGAAGCGGGTCTGAAGACGTCACTTGATGATACATCATCAGCCGGTTTCCTTAAAGGGACCATGCGCAAATTGATTTTGTCAATGTTCTACAGCATTGAGGTGCTGCAAACACTGACAAGCACTGCACAGAGATGGATGGCTGCACCCAGACTCTCCCATGACTCCCTCCATATGCTTAAGGAGGGAGTCACAGCATGCAGGGAGGTTCTCTTCCCTTCCCATGGGATGTGCAGGTTAGGTTGATTTGGCTATGATAAATTAACCCTTAGTGTTAGGGGATTAAATACGTGGGGTTACGGGGATAGGGTGGGATATGTGTCGGTGCAGGCTCGATGGGCTGAAATGGCCTCTATCTGCACTGTAGATTCTGTGATTCTGTGGGTGGAAGAGACCTCCCCAGGAGACCAACACAACCTGGTTGCACACTGCACAGGAAGACACAAGCAGGGATGTCATCAGAAGACCAGGCTGCAGTGGCGCAAACCTTTCAATGATCTCAGTAGATCACAAAAAGTTTCTGCAAAGCCATACTCAACCTCATCCTGCTGTGCCACTCATCACATCCCCATCACTCTGCCTTCCCTACCCTACTCCTGCACATCCTTACTCACACCAACTTGCCTTGCACCTCCACCCATCCCTCTCTATCTACATTATCACATTCCCATCTCACTAGCCACCCCTCACACTCACCCTCATCCTAGTGCAATCATACCAACTATTTAACAACACACAAGGGTAGCCACTTGTGTGTTTTAGCCAATGTTCATATGAAGTTTCAGTTAATGTGCTGTAACATTGAAATCTTTATTTTCAACACTTTTGCGTCCTTGGACAGATTTGTGTGCACCTTTGGAAATGGCTTAGTGAGCTGCAGTGAATGGTGAGACATAACGGTAACCCCCGCAATGGTGAGGAGTGTGAAAGGAATGGCTTGGGCATTGTAGGGATGCTTTATGCTGTTGGTGTGGGGTGGTGCCAACCTGGCGCATCATATGGCAGCCAGGGTGTACAGCATCAAGTGTACCTGGCCATGGTGAGGCCATCCCTGGCCTCCCGGGCAGCAATGTGCTCGGGTGTTGATGCCCTCTGTCCTGTACAGCATCAGTTTATTGCGGAGAAGGTTGGTGTTGTTGTTGGTGCTGCTGGTGTGCCCGGTGCTGCTGGTGGTGGGATTCTGAGGACCGAGATGAGACAGTTTCAAGGGCACCGATGCTGATGTAATAGATGGCAGGTGAACTTAAGATGACAGAAGCGATCTGTCAATGGTGAGAGAGGTTGTTCCAATGAGGTGACACTGGATACAGAGTTTACTCCAAACACTTGCAACCTGCATAAAGCTCAATCTGTCTTCCAAATGCAGTAAGCAACAGCTTCTGAACTTGGAAAGTGAACAGTCATGAGATGGAAGCTTTTATAGCACATTTGCAGCTGTCAAGTAAAGAGATCATTTCATGGTAACACAACTCTCGACCTCCTTACCTGATGTGATCCTCGAGCAGCATGGAACCCATGGGCGACCTCATAAAATTTAAAGGTGAGCTCAAAATACTTTTTAAGTGGCTCTTAACAAGGTCATAATGACCTAAATTGCCTCTCCCACTGCTGCGTGTCGGGTCTGTTCAGCATTGACAGACCCGACATCTGGGAAAGTCGCATGGCAGCAGGTTGACAGCGGGTTCCTGACCCCAAAGTCAAAACATTTTTTTCCCCACCCAACCCGCCACCAAACGAGCCTGCTGACCCACCCCCAACCGAAAAATCCCCCCCTAAGGTCTAAATGGGGCAGAGGAGCAGAGGGATCTGGAGGTACAGATACACATATCACAAAGTAGCAACACAGGTTACTAAGGCCATAACAAAAGCAAACAAAACACTGGGGTTCATTTCCAGAGGGATGGAATTGAAAAGCAGAGAAGCTACGTTAAACTTGTATCGAAACTTGATTTGACCACGCGGAGTATTAGGAACAATTCTGGTCATCTCCATATTATAAAAAGGATATCGAGGCACTGGAAAGGTTATACCTAGCAAGAAAAATTGAACAGGCTGGGGGTCTTTTTTCTAGAAAAGAGAAGACTGAGGGGTGATCTGATAGAAATCTTCAAGATTAAGAATGGGTTTGATAGGGTAGATGCAGAGAAGATGTTTTCACTTGTGGGAGAAGTCCAGAACTAGGGGCCATAAATACAAGATAGTCACTAATAAATCTAATAGGGAATTCAGGAGAAACTTCTTTACCCAGAATGTGGAACTCGCTACAACAACAACAAGAAGAATTTTTATAGCGCCTTTAACATAGTAAAATGTCCCAAGGTGCTTCACAGGAGTGATATAAGACAAGAAATTGACACCGAGCCACATAATAAATTAGGGCAGATGACCAAAAGCTTGGTCAAAGAGGTAGGTTTTAAGGAGTGTCTTAAAGGAGGAACGTACGAACAAAGAGCAGGAGTGGGCCACTCGGCCCCTCGAGCCTGCTCCGCCATTCAATAAGATCATGGCTGATCTGATTACTCCACGTTCCCACCTACCCCTGATAACCTTTCACCCCCTTGCTTATCAAGAATCTATCTACCTCTGCCTTAAAAATATTCAAAGACTCTGCTTCCACCGCCCTCTGAGGAAGAGAGTTCCAAAGACTCACGACCCTCTGTGAGAAAAATTTTCTCCTCATCTCTGTCTCAAATGGGCGACCCCTTATTTTTAAACAGTGACCCCTAGTTCTAGATTCTCCCACAAGAGGAAACATCCTCTCCACATCCATCCTGTCCAGACCCCTCAGGATCTTATATGTTTCAATCAAGTCATCTCTTACTCTTCTAAACTCCAGCGGATACAAGCCTAGCCTGTCCAACCTTTCCTCATAAGACAACCCACCCATTCCAGGTATTAGTCTAGTAAACCTTCTCTGAACTGCTTCCAACGCAATTACATCCTTTCTTAAATAAGGAGACCAATACTGTACACAGTATTCCAGATGTTGGGCTGGTTTTGTGAATGGAGACGTGCTGGAGGCAGGACTGCTGCTTGTCAGGTCTAAGTCCCACCTCCATCAGCCTCTAGCCAACCAGCGGGATTTTTCCCTGATTGACCGTGTTAAGCCCGCCCTGCAGGCTCAGCAGGCCAATTAGGAGGAAGTCACTGACAGAGCATCTCAACGTCTGACTTGCTATCTGTCAAGACTTCTTGAAAGAAGGAACGTCAGCGTTTGACGGCTCTGTGAAGCTGTTAAACACTGACATTCTGTGTAGTTTGATGAGCCCTTGTGTTCAGGACTCACCAAACCTTTCTACTTTGCAGAAACCAGATGACGGTTGGTTCGGAGGATCCAACAGCCAGTCTGTGAAATCTACAATGAAAATGTCGGGACTCCAGATCCACCGCGGCTGAAGGCTGTAGGCAGAAACAAAGGTAAGTGAACATTTTCTAACACTTTACACTCACTCACATATTTACCACTCCACACTTGCATCCATCACTTAGCTCTAAATTGCACTTTCAGACCCCTCCGACCCCCGCAGACCTCCTACTCGACTTCTTCACCCCGGCGGGGTTCTCCGAAGTCGTGAAGCCTGCACTTGAAAAGGTAAAATGGGACTAATACTTTTTTCTGCCTGTTAACTACCTGTTAACAAGCTGTTAAAACGAATGAATCCCTTTCCCGCCTCCTGGCAAAAGGGCACGGAGGCGGGATGGGGGCGGGTTTGCCAGCCGTCCCCACTTTCTGCAACTTTACCGGCAGTCCCGCCTCCATACCCGCCGCCTCGGGGCTGACATAAACCAGCCTGTGGTCCCACCAATGCCCTGTATGACTGAAGCATAACCTCCCTACTTTTGTATTCAATTCCCCTCACAATAAACGATAACATTCTATTAGCTTTCCTAATTACTTGCTGTACCTGCATACTAACCTTTAGCAATTCATGCACTAGGACACCCAAATCCCTCTGTAACTCAGAGCTCTGCAATCTCACACCATTTAGATAATATGCTTCTTTTTTATTCTTCCTGCCAAAATGGACAATTTCACATTTTCCCACATTATACTCCATTTGCCAGATCTTTGCCCACTCACTTAACCTATCTATATCCATTTGTAGCCTCCTTATAGCCTCTTCACAATTTACTTTCCTATCTATCTTTGTGTCATCAGCAAATTTAGCAACCATACCTTCGGTCCCTTCATCCATGTCATAGAGTCATACAGAACAGAAAGAGGCCCTTTGGCCCATCGTGTCCGCGCCGGCCATCAAGCCCTGTCTATTCTAATCCCATTTTCCAGCACTTGGTCCGTAGCCTTGTATGCTATGGCGTTTCAAGTGCTCATCTAAATGCTTCTTGAATGTTGTGAGGGTTCCTGCCTCTACCACCCTTTCAAGCAGTGAGGTCCAGATTCCAACCACCCTCTGGGTGAAAAAGTTTTTCCTCAAATCCCCTCTAAACCTCCTGCCCCTTACCTTGAAACTATGCCCCCTGGTTATTGACCCCTCCACCAAGGGGAAAAGTTCCCCTCTATCTACCCTATCTATGCCCCTCATAATTTTGTATACCTCAATCAGGTCCCCCCTCAGCCTTCTCTGCTCTAAGGAAAACAACCCCAGCCTGTCCAGTCTCTCTTCATAGCTGAAGCGCTCCAGCCCAGGTAACATCCTGGTGAATCTCCTCTGCACCCTCTCCAATGCAATCACATCCTTCCTATAGTGTGGTGACCAGAACTGCACACAGTATTCCAGCTGTGGCCTAACTAATGTTTTGTACAGCTCCATCATAACTTCCCTGATCTTATATTCTATGCCTTGGCTAATGAAGGCAAGTATCCCATATGCCTTTTTAACCACCTTATCTACCTGTCCTGCTGCCTTCAGGGATCTATGTACATGCACACCAAGGTCCCTCTGATCCTCTGTCCTTCCTAGGGTTCTACCATTCATTGTGTATTCCCTTGCCTTGTTAATCCTCCCAAAATGCATCACCTCACACTTTTCAGGGTAAAATTCCATTTGCCACTGTTCTGCCCATCTAACCAACCCGTCTATATCGTCCTGTAGTCTGAGGCTTCCCTCCTCGCTATTTACCACTCCACCAATTTTTGTGTCATCTGTGAACTTACTGATCATACCTCCTACATTCATATCTAAATCATTAATGTACACTACAAACAGCAAAGGACCCAACACCGATCCCTGCGGTAACCACTGGACACAGGCTTCCAGTCATAAAAACAACCTTCGACCATCACCCTCTGTCTCCTGGATCCATTGTGCCAAATTGCCCTGAATCCCATGGGCTCTTACCTTCTTGACCAGTCTCCCATGTGGGAGTTTGTCAAAAGCCTTACTGAAGTCCATGTAGACTATACCAACTGCACTACCCTCATCCACACACCAAGTCACCCTCCTGAAAAATTGAATCAAATTGGTTAGACATGATCTTCCCCTGACAAAGCCATGCTGACTATCCTTGATTAATCCTTGCCTCTCCAAGTGGAGACTAATTCTGTCCCTCAGAATTTTTTCCAATAATTTCCCTACCACTGATGTTAGGCTCACTGGCCTTATATAAATTGTAAAAAGTTGAGGCCCCAGCACTGATCCCTGTGGCACACCACTCGTTACATCTTGCCAACCAGAAAATGACCCATTTATGCCTACTTTGTTTCCTGTTAGCTAGCCAATCTTCTATCCATGCCAATATGTTACCCCCTACACCATGAGCTTTTATTTTCCGCAATAACTTTTGATGTGGCACCTTATCAGATGCCTTCTAAGTACAGTACATCCACCGGTTCCCCTTTATCCACAGCACGTGTTACTTCCTCAAAGAACTCCAATAAATTGGTTAAATTGGTTCTGAAGAAGGGTTGCGACCTGAAACATTAACTCTTTCTCTCTCCACAGAGGCTGCCTGGCCTGCTGAGTTTTTCCAGCATTTTCTGTTGTTATTTCGGATTTCCAGCATCCGCAGCATTTTGCTATCAAATTGGTTAAACATGATTTCCCTTTCACAAAACCATGTTGACTCTGCCTGATTACCTTAAACTTTTCCAAGTGCCCTGCTATAACGTCTTTAATAATAGCTCTAACATCTTCCCCATGACAGATGTTAAGCTAACTGGCCTGTAGTTTCCTGCTTTCTGTCTCCCTCCCTTTTTGAATAAAGGAGTAACATTCACTATTTTCCAATCTAATGGAACCTTCCCCGAATCTAGGGAATTTTGGAAAATTAAAATCATCGCATCAACTATCTCACTAACCGCTTCTTTCAAGACCCTAGGATGAAGTCCATCAGGACCTGGGGACTTGTCAGCCCGCAGCTCCAACAATTTGCTCAGTACCACTTCCCTGGTGATTATAATTTTCTTGAGTTCCTCCCTCCCTTCCATTTCCTGATTTACAGCTGTTTCTGGGATGTTGCTTGTACCCTCTATAGTGAAGACCGATACAAAATATCTGTTCAATTCAACTGCCATCTCCTTATTTTCCATTATTAATTCCCCAGACTCACTTTCTATGGGACCAATGCTCACTTTGTTAATTCTTTTGTTTTTTAAATATCTATAGAAACTCTTACTATCTGTTTTTATATTTCTAGCTAGCTTTCTCTCGTACTCTAATTTTTCTCTCCTTATTAATCTTTTAGTCATTCTTTGCTGTTTTTTATATTCTGTCCAATCTTCTGACCTGCCACCCATCTTTGCGCAATTATATGCTTTTTCTTTAAGTTTGATATTATCTTTAACTTTTTTAGTTAACCATGGATGGTGGGTCCTCCCCTTGGAATTTTTCTTTCTCGTTGGAATGTATATATTCTGTGTATTCTGAAATATCCCCTTAAATGTCTGCCACTGCAACTCTATTGACCTATCCCTTAACCTAATTTGCCAGTTCACTTTTGCTAGCTCTGCTTTCATGCCCTCATAATTGCCCTTATTTAAGTTTAAAATACTAGTCTTGGACCCACTCAAACTGAATGTAAAATTCAATCATATTATGATCGCTGCTACCTAGGGGTGCCTTCACTATGAGGTCATTAATTAATCCCATCTCGTTGCACAATACCAGGTCTAGTACAGCCTGCTCTCTGGTTGGCTCCAGAACATGCTGTTCTACGAAACTATCCCAAAAACATTCTATGAACTCATCTAGGCTACCTTTGCCCATTCTGGCAGGAAAGAGAGGTAGAGAGGCAGGGAGGTTTAGGGAGAGAGTTCCCGAGCTTAGGGCCTAGGCAGCTGAAGGCTCAGCCACCGATGGTTGAGCGATTATAATCAGGGATGCTCAAGAGGGCAGAAATCTCGGGGCGTTGTGGGGCTGAAGGAGATTACAGAGATAGGGAGGGGCGAGGCCATGGAGGGATTTGAAAACAAGGATGAGAATTTTGAAATCAAGGCGCTGCTTAAGCGGGAGCCAATGTAGATCAGCAAGCACAGGGGCGATGGAGGAACGGGACTTGGTGCGAGTTAAGACATGGGCAGCCGAGTTCTGGATGACCTCAAGTTTACGTAGGGTAGAATGTGGGAAGCCAGCCAGGAGTGCGTTGGAATAGTTAAGTCTGGAGGTAAC
The DNA here is from genome assembly GCF_052327205.1 of Somniosus microcephalus. NCBI lineage: Eukaryota > Metazoa > Chordata > Chondrichthyes > Squaliformes > Somniosidae > Somniosus > Somniosus microcephalus. The sequence goes on from NC_140998.1 coordinate 59,105,981, forward strand.
AAAGGCATGGATGAGGGTTTCAGCAGTGGATGAGCTGAGGCAGGGGCGGAGACGGGCAATGTTACAGAGGTCGAAGTAGGTGGTCTTAGTTATGCCGCGGATATGTAGTCGGAAGCTCATTTCAGGGTAAAACATGACATCAAGGTTGCGAACAGTGTGGTTCAGCCTCAGACAGATGCTAGGGAGAGGGATGGAGTCGGTGGCTAGGGAACGGAGTTTGTGGCGGGGCCCGAAGACAATGGCTTCAATATTCCCAATATTTAATTGGAGAAAATTTATGTTCATCCAGCACTGGATGCCGGACAAGCAGTGTGTCAATTTAGAGACCGTGGAGGGGTCAAGAGAAGTGGTGGAGAGGTAGAGCTGGGTGTCGTCAGTGTACATGTGGAAACTGATGCTGTGTTTTCGGATGATGTCGCCAAGGGGCAACATGTAGATGAGCAATAGGAGGGGGCCGAGGATAGATCCTTGGGGGACCCCAGAGGTAACGATGTGGGAGCGGGAAGAGAAGCCGTTGTAGGTGATTTTCTGGCTATGATTAGATAGATAAGAATGGAACCAGGTGAGTGCAGTCCCACCCAGCTGGACGACGGTGGAGAGGCTTTGGAGAAGGATGGAATGATCAACCGTGTCAAAGGCTGCAGACAAGTCAAGAAGGACAAGGATAGTTTACCTTTGTCACAGTCACAAAGCATGTCATTTGTGACTTTGATGAGAGCCATTTTGGCACTGTGGCAGGTGCGGAAACCGGATTGGAGGGATTCAAACATGGTGTTCCGGGAAGGATGGGCATGGATTTGAGAGGCAACAACATGTTCAAGGACTTGAGAGGAAAGGGAGGTTGGAGACGGGGCGGTAGTTTGCAAGGACAGAAGGGCCAATGGTTGTTTTTTTGAGAGGGGTGATGATGGCAGATTTGAAGGAGAGGGGGACAGTACATGAGGAGAGAGAACCGTTAACAATGTCAGCTAACATGGAAGCCAAAAAAGGAAGTTGGGTGGTCAGCAGTTTAGTGGGAATAGGGTCAAGGGAGCAGTAAGTGGATCTAATGGACAAGATGAACGTGGAGAGGTCAAGAGGGGAGATCGGAGAGAAACCGGAGAAAGATGCGAGTTCAGGGCTAGGGCAGGGGGGAATCTTTGAGGAAGTTTGGTCCGGTGGGCTAGGGGAAGGAGGGGAATGGCAGAGGCAGCTGATCGGATGATCTCACTCTTAGGGGGCGATGTTGCCACCCCTGGGAGGCGGATCTGCCGGGAAAATGGCAATATCTGGGAGCGGGTACACATCCCGCCCCCAACCCGTCTCCGTGCCATCTTCCCAGGAGGCAGGTACCCGACCCGCGCCGGGTCCAGTCTCCAAGGCGGGAAGGGGATTGGTGCCAATTAACTGCCTGTTAACAGGCAGTTTTTTTGGCTACTCTCTATTTTGAGCCCTAAAGTGTGGGCTTCCCGACAGCTCCGAACCTCGCCAGGGCCAGCGAGGCGAGCCGTGGATCTGCGGGGGTCGGAGGGGCCGAAATGTCCAGTGTGCAGGTAAGTGATGAGTGCAAGTGTGGAGAGGCAATTGTGTGAGGTGACTCTGAAGTGTTTTAATAAGATTATTTACCTTTGCTTCTTCCTCCAGGCTTCATCCCTTTAGGCTGTGGAGCTGCCTCATCTCACCGGCAGAGAAAGCAGAATGGCCGCTGCATTTTTAAATGCAGCAGCCTTCTGCTTTCTGCTCAGGAAGGCTTTCTAATTGAGTCTTGAGTAAAGGACTCAACTTAGAAGACAGATTGTTAGTGTTTGACAGCTTCACAGAGCTGCCAAACGATGACAATTCATCTGTCAAAAAATCTTGACAGATGAAACGTCATACACTGACGTTCTGTCACCGGCTTTCCCTTAATTGGCCTGCTAAGCCCGCTGGGCGGGCTTAACAAGGTCAATCAAGGGAAAATAGTGTGGGTTGGTCGGACGTCAATGGAGGCGGGACTAAAACCCGACAAGCAGCAGTCCCACCTCCATCACGTCCCCATTGATATAATCACCCCCTTAGAGACAAAGAAGTCCATGAGCTCCTTGCACTTGTTGTTGGAGGCGAGTGTGGAGGAGACAGGGGAAGAGGGGTTTAAGAAGACACTTAGCAGTAGAAAATAGTAGCCGGGGGTTATCTTTGTATTCCAGAGTGATCCTGGAATAGTGACCAGTTTTGGCAGACAAGAGCAGGACCCGATAATGCTTTATGTGGTCCAGCCAGGTCTGGCGGTGAATGACTAAACCAGTTGTCCACCATATCCGTTCAAGTCTGCATCTCTTGGACTTGAGGGAACAAAGATGTTGGCAGTACAAGGGAGAACAACCAGGGTGAGAGAGAGTAGTGGTTTTAATAGGGATTCGGGCATCAAAGTTGGTGGTGAGGGTGTGGTTGAGCAGATCGGTAGCTGCAGAAATGTCGTGGTGAATGGAGGGCCAAAGACTGGACAGTTGGGATTTTGCAAGTGCAGTTGTGAGAGAGTAGTTGAGGCAAATAGTATAGATGCATTTAAAGGGAAGCTAGATAAACACATGAAGGAGAAATGAATAGAAGGATATGTTGATGGGATTAGATGAAGAATGGTGGGAGCAGGCTCGTGTGGAACATAAAAACCGGCATGAACCTGTTGGGCCAAATGGCCTGTTTCTGTGCTGTAAATACTGTGTAATACTATGTAAATACCCACAAAGTCAATTCCTGCTGATCACATACCATTGATATCTATATGGAACTCATACAGTTGTAAGCTATTACACCATCTCACTCATTATAACCTATTTAAATCACCAATTTGACGACAAAATGGTTAACTTCTATCTAAAAAGGCAGTGATTAACCAAATCACTGTAGGCTGATAAGAGGTAGAACTATTCCACGGAAAGATAAATGGTGTATGACTTTTGGTACTGAGAAACAAAATCAATAACTTTGACAAGATGATTGATTATGATATTACCCAGGCATCTCTACTCTAAGTGTCCCGAGATCCCATGTGTTACAAACATTCTGGTTCTTGGTTCAGTAATCACATCCAATCTATACTGGGGTAAAAAGTGTGAAAATGGCACAAAAGCTTCAGAATAAATCCTCAACAAAGCCCAGCTCGACTCATCACTGTCAGCAGCTTTAGTGTCCTACAAGGCACTTGTCCAGCCTGTGATGGACCATTTGAACCTTGCTTGGCATGTTGCAGGGAAAAACTACACCAGTACAGTGACTTGATGAAGGCAGTTTCTTCATGCCACAGACTGACTGCACTCAACAAGGAGATAAAGCCAGTACTGTGCAGGACTAAAGCAAGAGCAGCATCACAAAAGTGGCTACCCTTAAACCAGAAATCCACATCTAGGCCAGGAAAGCAGAATCTCACATACTTGTGTAGAATATCAGTAGCAAAGTTTCAAACTTGAGATCACAAGATAGATATAAGAGAAAGACTAGTCAGCCCAAACTAGCTTATCCATTCAAAAAAAAAACCATTACAGCTTTCAACTCTGAAAGATTTTGCCTGCATTCCTCTACGCAGAGGTCCATGCCAAGTGTTGATCACAACCTGTGTGTGAAGAACTTCCTGGAACCTCACCTTTCTGCTGCCTGTGAACTCTCTTCAAAAAAGTGTAACTAATTGGAACTCCATTCATCATTTACAGAAATTCAAATGCAGAATGAACGCGACTTGCTAAATTAGAGTTGTCAATGCATACATTAGCCTACAGTAAATCTGTGAGTTGCTCACCGGCTTCAATACAATTCCACGAGTCTTGTGTTTCCTCGGCAGTCATCAGAATTAAACTTGTGTGTTATCTGACCAGATTCCAGTGCATTATCTGACCCGATTCCTGTGCATCATCTGACCCGATTCCTGTGCGTTATCTGACCCGGTTCCTGTGCGTTATCTGACCCGATTCCAGGGCATTATCTGACCCGAATCCTGTGCGTTATCTGACCCGATTCCAGTGTGTTATCTGACCCGATTCCAGTGCGTTATCACAGAAATCACAGAAGTCACAGAAACCCCACAGTGCAGATAAAGGCCATTTCGGCCCATCGAGCCTGCACCGACACATATCCCACCCGATCCCCGTAACCCCTACACATATCCCACCCGATCCCCGTCACCCCTACACATATCCCACCCTATCCCCGTAACCCCACGTATTTAATCCCCCTAACACTAAGGGTCAATTTATCATAGCCAATCATCCTAACCCGCACATCTTTGGACTGTGGGAGGAAACCGGAGCACCCGGAGGAAACCCACGCAAACACGGGGAGAATGTGCAAACTCCACACAGACAGTCACCCGAGGTCGGATTCGAACCCGGGTCCCTGGCGCTGTGAGGCAACAGCGTTATCTGACCAGATTCCAGTGCGTTATCTGACCAGATTCCAGTGCGTTATCTGACCAGATTCCAGTGCGTTATCTGACCAGATTCCAGTGCGTTATCTGACCAGATTCCTGTATCAACCAATACATTTTGAAAAAGAGGGTGGAAAGCAGTATCCTGCAGCTGATCCTTCCCCAATCTATCACAGTGCCATCCCAAAATGTTAGACAATATAATATAGAAACATAGAAGATAGGAGCAGGAGTAGGCCATTCGGCCCCTCGAGTCTGCTCCGCCATTCAATGAGATCATGGCTGATCATCCAAATTCAGTACCCTGTCTCTGCCTTCTCCCCATATCCCTTGTTCCCTTTAGCCTTAAGAAATATATCCAACTCCTTCTTGAATATATTTAATGAACTGGCCTCCACCGCCCTCTGTGGCAGAGAATTCCACAGGTTCACCACTCTCTGGGTGAAGAAATTCCTCCTCATCTCAGTCCTAAATGGTACACCCCTTATCCTTAGACTATGACCCCTGGTTCTGGACTCCCCTGCCATCAGAAACATCCTTCCTGCATCTAGTCTGTCCAGGCCTGACAGAATTTTATAGGTTTCGATGAGATCCCCTCTCAATCTTCTAAACTTCAGTGAGTATAAGTCCAATCGACACAATCTCTCCTCATACGTCATTCCTGCCATCCCAGGTATCAGCCTGGTGAATCTTCGCTGCACTCCTTCCATGGCAAAAATGTCCTTCCTCAGATAAGGTGACCAAAACTGCACACAATACTCAAGGTGTGGTCTCACCAAGGCCCTGTACAACTGCAGCAAGATATCCTTGTTCCTGTACTCGAACCCTCTTGCTACGAAGGCCAACATACCATTTGCTTTCTTAACCGCCTGCTGCACCTGCATGCTTACCTTAAGCGACTGGTGCACAAGAACACCCAGGTTTCTTTGCACTTCCCCTTCTCCCAGTATACTGCCATTCAAATAATAATCTGCCTTCCTGTTTTTGCCAACAAAGTGGATAACCTCACATTTATCCACATTATAGTGCATTTGCCATGTTTCTGCCCAATCACCCAACCTGTCCAAATCGTACTGGAGTTTCACGACATCCTCCTCACAGCATACCCTCCCACCCAGCTTTGTGTCGTCTGCAAATTTGGAGATATTACATCCAATTCCCTCGTCCAGATCATTAATATATATTGTGAACAGCTGGGGTCACCGATCCTTGCGGTACCCCACTAGTCACTGCCTGCCACTCGGAAAACGACCCGTTTATTCCAACTCTTTGCTTTCTATCCGCCAACCAGTTCTCTATCCAAGTCAATACCTTGCCTCCAATCCCATGTGCCTTAATTTTGCACGCTAATCTCTTATGCGGGACCTTATCGAAAGCTTTCTGAAAGTTCAAATACACCACATCCACTGGTTCTCCCTTATCTATTTTACCAGTTACATCCTCAAAAAATTCCAGTAGATTAGTCAAGCACGATTTACCTTTTGTAAATCCATGTTGACTTTGTCCGATCCTGTCACTGCTTTCCAAGTGCTCTGTTATTACATCTTTTATAATGGACATTTTCCCCACTACCGATGTCAGGCTTACCAGTCTATAATTCCCCGCTTTTTCTCTACCACCTTTTTTGAATAGTGGGGTAACATTAGCTACCCTCCAATCCATGGGTACTGTTCCAGAGTCTATCGAGTTCTGGAAGATGACCAGCAATGCATCTATTTCTAGGGCCACTTCCTTAAGTACCCTAGGATGTAGATTATCAGGCCCTGGGGATTTATCAGCCTTCAGTCCCATCAATTTTCCTAACACCATTTCCCTACATATACTGATTTCTTTCAGTTCCACCCTTTCATCAGACCCTATGTTCCCTGGCATCTCTGGGAGGTTATTTGTGTCCTCCTTTGTGAAGACAGAACCAAAATATGTATTTAGTTGGTCTGCCATTTCTCTGTTCCCCATTATAAATTCCCCTAATTCTGACTGCAAGGGATCTATGCTTGACTTCACCAATCTTTTTCTCTTCACATATCTATAAAAGCTTTTACAGTCAGTTTTTATGTTCCCTGCAAGCTTACTCTCATATTCTATTTTCCCCTTCTTAATTAATCCCTTTGTCCTCCTTTGTTGAATCCTAAACTGCTCCCAATCCTTAGGATTATTGCTTTTTCTGGCCAATTTATGTGTCCTCGCCTTGGATCTTATGCTATCCCTAATTTCTCGTTAGCCACGGTTGAGTCACCTTTTTTGTTTTAATAGAGCAAGATGATGTGTAAGACAACAAATATGCTTGTAAAACATTACAAAGGCTACCATCTACAATTGCTGTGCCCTGCCACATAATTTCAGTAACAACCTGGACTTGCATAGCTCTTTTTTTTATTTGTTTATGGGATCAGGGCGTCGCTGGCAATGCCAGCATTTATTGCTCATCCCTAGTTGCCCTTGAGAACGTGGTGGTGAGCCAGAGGAAACCCGCGACCTCTTCCACCCAGAAGGACAAGGGCAGCAGGCGCATGGGAACGCCACCACCTCCAAGTTCCCCCCGCAAGTCACACACCATCCTGACTTAGAAGTATATCGCCGATCCTTCATCGTCGCTGGGTCAAAATCCTGGAACTGCCTCCCTAACAGCACTGTGGGAGTACCTTTACCAGACGGACTGCAGCGATTCAAGAAGGCAGCTCACCACCACCTTCTCAAGGGCAATGAGGGATGGGCAATAAATGTTGGCCTTGCCAGTGATGCCCACATCACATAAACGAATTTTTTAAAATGTGTCCCATGGCAATTCAGAGGCAGGCAGAAATGGATGCCAAATCAAAGAAGGAGATATTAGATGGGGTGACCAAAATTTAGGTCAAAGAGGCGGGTTTTAAGGAGGGGGAAGGGAGGTGGTGAGGCAAATGGTTTTGGTGAGAGAATTCCAGAGCATGGGGCTAGCTCACTGAAGGTATGCCTACCGATGGTGGGGCAACAAGAGTTGAGGGATGCACAATAGGCCAGAGCTGGAGGCATAAAAATTTCTGGGAGGAGATGGGGGTGGCGGGGGGGGATGGGCGGTGTTGGTGTTAGGGCTGGAGGAGGTTAGAAATCACAAGGGGCGAGACCATGAAGGGATTTAAATATGAAGATGTGAATTGTAAATTGGAGCTGTTTCAGGATCGGGAGCCAATGTAGAACAAGAACAGCAGTGATGGGTGAGCAGGACTTCTTGTGGGATGAGATATGGGCAGCAGAATTTTGGATTAGCTGAAATTTACAGACATGAAGGAGGGGACAGCATTGGCATGGTCGAGGCTGGAAGTGACAAAGACATGGATGAGGGTTTTAGCAGCAGATTGGCTGAGGCAAGGGCAGAAATGGTCAATGTTCTGGAAGTGGAAGTGTGCTGTCTTTTTAATGGAGAGAATATGGATATGGATTTGGAAGCTCATCTAGGGGTCAAATAAGACAGTCCAGTTCAACCCAAGACCATGGCAAGGAAGGGGGATGGAATCGGCAGCAACAGTATGGAGTTTGTGGCAGAGGCCAAACACAATGGGGTAAAAATTGGGTAGTGCCCCCTTTGGGGCACTTATTTTAGCACCCCGAAAAAGTTAGCGCCCCCGCGGCCGATTTTCCCAGGTAGCGCCCGAGAGGGTGCTGCGAGCTAATATCGCGGCGCTACGTGCCGCAGCACGGCAGGCCTTCCTCCCCTTATTAAAGGAGAGGGGCCTGGCACAGAGCGTCCCAGCTGGGCCACCAGGGATCAGGCTTGTTTGCCAGCGCTCAAGAGGAGTGCCGGGCTCACGGAGAGCAGCTGGCACCCTGCGGGGGGGGGCTTCACGGGGGCCGGGGACAGCAACGGGGGCAGGTGCTGGCAGGTGGCCAGCAATAAAAATGGTCGCCCGCCACCTCCCCTTTAACTAGCGCCGCCCCGGCCGCAAGTAGGCCCCCCTGACCCCGGCAGACATAGCGTCCGGCGGTAAGTCGGGGGGGTGTGCCACCCAATATTACAGCTGGGGTGCGAGCGGGGCACTGCACACGGCAATGATGTCATTGCCGGCAGCGCAGCGCCACGCGACACTAATGGTTAGCACCGCTGCTAACCTCCCGCTGAATTTCGTGGGAGGCAATAGCAGCACCATGCCCAGGAACTAGTTGATTTGTGCCCCGTTAGCGCCCTCTTAGGGCGTTAACGGGAGGCGCTAATCAACTGAATTTAGCCTCCAATGGCTTTGGTTTTACCAATGTTTAACTGGAGGAAATTGTGGTTCATCCAACACCAGATTTCGAACAAGCAGTTTGAAAATGCAGAGGAGTCAAGAAAGGTGGTGGAGATGCAGAGATGGATGTTGTCAGCATACATGTGGAAGCGATGACTGTGTCTTTGGATGGTGTCTCGAAGGGGCACCATGTAGCTGAGAAAGAGGAGAGGGCCAAGGGTTGATCGTTGGGGGTTTCCAGAGGTAATGGTGCATGGTTGGAAACAAAATCATTGCTGGAGATGCTCTAGCTACGATTGATAGTTAAGAACTCTAATCTGTACCTGCAGAACAATTCTTCCCGCTCAACAATAAGGTTTTGAGATTGGAGACGGGAGATGTTGCTCAACTGGCACAAAATGTATCAATCTCGCAGAGGTATAAAAAGTAATCTGAGCCTTAGATTGGGACAGAGAAGTCTGAATTTTGGTTTCATATATACAGTGCCCTGGTGATGCATGATTCATATGTTCGAGTGTGTGACTGTGTAGAAGTATTCAAAAAGGTGAACAGACATCCAACTGTAAACTGCTTCATCAGATTGACTGTGAGACTCCAACTGTTCAGTCTATTAAAAGCACTCATGTCACATTCTTGGAAGCAGCAGAAAATACATTAATGTTTCCTCAAATCAGATAGCCATTTAAAAATGAACCAAGACTGTTTAGTCCCATTGAGCAGGACAATAAAGGAGGCGTTGGAGGAGGGTCCTTTCAATTATACAACTAACTCCAAGTGACAAAAAGATATGAAATTATTATCTGTACCTACTCTATGTAGAAGCAGTTGGTTAGTTTTAAACGTAGAAGGAAGATTGTGCCAGGTGTAACAAAATCATTAGCACATTGTTTACTAACAAGTTTAAGATCTTGTGACATATTGGGGGTGAAATCATTCTTCAGTGGTACCGCAAAATGGGCAACAACGAATCAGCAGCCCATTTTCACACCCCTTCCAAAATTTCTTTTATAGTTAATCCAATCCCAAAAATAAATGAAGATTGTTTATTTAAACAGACCATCACTTCTCCCAAAATGCACTTCAACAATAGTCACCTCACCACAGAGGCACAGACAGTCTACCCCTCCAACCCTCCCAGTTCATCCCAGCAATAATCTTCCTCCTCAATTTAAGCTGGCACCCCTCTACTCTGATTCAACATGGCACATATCCTTTACCATCGCCCCGCCCCACCCATTCCTACTCAAGCTGGCACTCTTCTTCCCTCCCGCAGTCCAAGCTGGCACACGTTGACACTCCTCACACAAACGGACATTCTACTCAACCGCGCCCCCCCCCCCCCCCGCCACCCACAGTTCCTACCGGCATGCTTGTCTCTGGCTCCTGGCATATGCACTACTTAATCTGACTCCCTTACCTGGACAACAGACTCAAAGGCCCTTGGAAAGTTGCCTGCCAGGATAGGGAAGCTGAATTTAACCGTATAAATGCCAGGAGCCTCTCAGTCACTGGTCTCCTGGAATTTGAATTAAAACAGTGCCAATATAAAAACAGCTGGCATTGGAAAATCTAGAAGACAGCTGTAGATAGTAAACATAAGGCAGCTGTTGTGTCTTCCAGCACTCCCATTCCTCCCCGTCCCCAGTTATTTGGAAGTAAATCATCCACAGTGAAGAGGATAGGTGGCTTGGATTAAAAAACTGAATATTAACAATTCATTCACACCTGGTGATATATGGCTGTAGTCTTGATTTAATTGCCTGTACAGAGCAGAACGGAAAGAAGGAACTTGCACATATATGGCACCTTTCACTTCCTCACGTGGTTCACAGCCATGAATGACCTTTGAAGTGTTAGTTACGCAAGGCCCCACTAAACCAGCAATGAGATACATGACAGTTAATCTGTTGTAATGATGTTTTTGGAGGGATAAATGTTGGCCAGGACAGCAGGAAAACGCCCCTGCTCTTCTTCAAATAGCGCAATGCCATCGGTTATAAACACCTGAGCAGGCTGATCGGGCCTGGATTTAAAACCTCATCAAAAAGACAGTACCTGTAACAACGCAGCACTCCCTTAGCATTAAAAAATACAAGTGGGCCTGAAGCCGAGGATGAGCACAGATAGAAAGTATTTTGAATAACTACTTCTTACCCTCTTTCTTCACCAACAACACCCACCCCTCCACTTCCAAACAATATTGCCATTGCTTGATGACTTCAGTAGGAAACCTGTGAAGTTGTATTGACGATTTATATAAATCAAGTGTATCACTTAATGTCATTCATTGGTTTAACATTTTCATTATATCTATGGAGCACAATTATGACTTTCATAGATGATCTTTTTGGCAAAGGCACTACCTAGCATATAGAATACATCTGCATTCTTTGTTTTCTCTGGATTCGAGTATTGCTAATCAGCAATTTAGTTACATAGCCGCTGCTCTGCACTGGGGTCAACTACCAAGAATCAAACTCACATGATCATTAGGGGCCAATCATCCTAGCCCCAGAACATCACTGCAGAAGTTTCTCAGGGCAGCATCCTTGGCCCAACCATCTTCGTCAATAACTTTACTTCCACAAGACCAGGAATGAGGTTGTTTGCGATAATTTCAGAATGTTCAGCTTCTGGCACAACTCTTCCAGTAATGAAGCAGCCCATGCCAACCTACAGCAGGTCTTAGACTGTGAAGGAATAGCCATGATTCCGAGAAATACACGATACCATGAACAGATTTCTAATATTATTAATAAAAGACATACTGGCCTAGAAATTCAGTGCCCTTAGCACCAATTTTGCGGCGCTAGAGGGCCTAGCGCTGCAATTGGCGCCGGTTCCTAAATTGCCTGGCGCCCTTCCGCGGCGGTAGACCGGTAGCGCTGCGCCGGCACCGATGACGTCATCGGTGTGCGCAGCGTCCCGGTTGCCGTGGTAACCCGGCCCCAAGCCGAAATTCAGTTGCGGCCGCCTCGCCAGTGACAGCCGCAAGAAGACTCCGGCAAACGAGTGTTGCCGGAGTCTGCGCCGGCGCTTTAAGGAGGCGCGGCGGCCGGCCGCTTTCCCGCCGGCCGCCTGCCCGCAGCTCCCTCCCCGGACTTCTCCCCCCCCCCCCCCCCCGGAACAGATGCAAGCCCGGCACTTGTCCGAGGTGCCGGGCTCATTTTTGATGAGATTTGCGCGGGCCGCGGCCGGGTGCAGGCAGCTCCTCCTTAACGGAAGGAGGAGGCCTGCACTTCCCGAGCCTGCCGCACCGCAGCGGGCGCCGCAGCGCCGGAATAGCGCCGCAATGCGGCGCGTTGCGCCAGTTTTCAGGCGTTAAAACCCTTCAGTAGCGCCGGCAGCCATTTGGGCGCGACGCTACTGAATTTTTGGCGCGCGCAAAGGGCTTTAGCGCCGGCGCTAACTTCCGGCGCTAAAGCCCTGGCGCAGCGCAAACTCAATTTCTAGGCCACTGGGTTTAAAAGACACAAGTCTCAGCCGACAGGCTGTAAACAGAATACAGGCTTCTGAGAGAAGGTCAGTTGATAACAAAGCTGTAAACAAGCTTTGAAATGGGAATTAGTTAAATATTCTAAAACAATGGACGATTGAAGCAAACCATTGGTGCTTCCGAAAGGTCTACAGTTTGCAACCAACACAATGAGAATGCCCAGTTTAAAGTGCGAAGAGCTAACACGTAAAACAGAAATACAAACATTAAAAGAGGCATGTGCCTTTGAAACATGACATCAAGTAAAGAAACACTCTGGTTAAAGTGTCTTTAATATAGACATAGTAAAAACCATACCAACAAGGACACTTTGAAGATATAACTTCAACCAAGCAATTACATTGTGTTTGTATTGAACTTGGAGCAGTAAGGGGAGTCAAAATGTCTGCTAAAAACCAGTAAAGCCAATATTAAGAATTGAATGAAGAATCTTCGGTAAGAATGATATCAAACAGAAACCATTGCTGTCATTGTTTTTATGATGGTTTTTGAAACACTTAAAAAGGTAGAGAAATAATTATGCATGTAATATTTGAATTGATAGTAAGATAGAAAGCATTTGAAAGAGGTATCAATAAAGACAATTAGCTGACATCAGCAGAGAACATCAAAAGAGAAACCACTGCCAAAAGGGTATACAAATAAGACCTTTATAACAGAAAGTTAGGACACGCTGAACGGGCAAAGCGTTTCTCAACTCTTCAGAGGAATCTCTAAGTCTTTAACTATGAGTCTCAGGAAGTCAAAGTGATTGATTTTGGTGGATGTTCTGGATTTAGAAATAAGAAATAAAAAATGTAATGAAGTAAAGATTTGAGAATAAGGATCTGAGAAAAAAGAAATGTAAGCTAATTGTATTTTGAATTGTTAATGTTGTGACTGATTCAACAGATGTTAACTGAAAGTCGGCTCTTAAATAAAACTATATATTTTTAAAATTGTCTCAAAGAGTAAATCTGCATAAACTCACAAGCCCATAAATTCTGTACACTCTTTTGTAAGGAGTTGCAGAGTTCTGGGTGGTATTCCGGACCCTCATAATATCCGGAAGGTTACAGTCTAGTGCAACTTATTAAAAGTACCATCTGGAGGACGGTAACATCTTCAGTCGTTCCTTTCCTTTAGGGAGAGATAGCCTGAACCTTTAGACCCATTTAAGCATCTTATGGAATTCAGCTATCTCTAACTTAAAGTTGAAGGTGAACATCTGGGGAATACGCCTGATCTGGGATAGCCCAAAAGGGCTAGGACTGTAATTATCCCTTCAAGACAACATTCAGACTTGGGCTGACAAGATAACATTTGCAACACAAATGGCAGGTAAAAAATCACCTTGAACAACAGAAAGCTCAGCCATCTCTCCCTGACCTTCAGCAGCACCAAATTTCCCACCACCATAATTTAGAGTATAGTTGCCGAGTGGTTATGGTGCTGGAATAACAACCCAGAGTTAGTGAGTTCATATCCCACCATAGCAAGATTTCCTGGGTGAAAAATTCATCCATCAACCCAGACAACCAAAAATAGATTATCTGGTCTTAATTCATTTGCTGCTTGTGGGATCTTGCCGTGTGCAAATGGCAGCCATGCTTATCTGCACGACAAGTGATTGCACTTCAAAAGTAATCAATTGTAAAGCACTTTACGAGGTTGAGGACATGAAAGGTGTCATATAAATGAGAGTTCTGCTTTGTGTTCCAAGGAATAGTTAGATTTTTGCCAAACTCTAGCATTCTAAGATAAATTCAAAATGCATTAATTCAAGCCATGTTGGCTTCCATGTCATTTTATTAATCATTATTAGGGCAACCAAGTGTACCCACAACCCTAATTTCAAGGAATAACTCATTTTTCCTGAAAATATCCAAGTACGATTGCCATGCAATATATGTTCCATTTTTAAGAGACAGGATGCCCCCAGTGGCTAAAAGCATCACTTGATGTGACACTAACTCAAGCCAACCAATCAACAAGTCCCCAAGTTTATTCTTTTTTATTCTTTCACCTGATTGGAGTTAACTGACCTCATATGGGGTGGTTGTTTGTGCTCCAATTAGACTCAGTATTGCTAGACTACAGAGGAGATAAAACAACCAAATGTAGTGGTTCGTGTACTTTGCGAATACGTTCGCAAAGACGGGGTCGCCTTTGGCGGAGTGAGGCGGTTGCTGTTCCGTGGTTGTTCGTCGGTTGTGCGTTGGTCGTCTTGTGGGAAGACGAGGTTCAGGCGCGCGTTGCTACCGTGAAAATCGTTCACGGATACGGGTTCACCAATTGTAGCGTTGGAATTGATGAGCTCCCGTACTCACGTCGTTGGGTCACCAATGTAGCGGTTCGTGTAGATCGCCACTAAATAAGAGAGTTTGACTTTGACAAACTATTAACAAGTTGTTTATTTACAAGAACAGACTAATTACATCAGGTAAGATGGCAGGTAAGATGGCTGACTGTAGGAGCACCGTGGTATAGGTCTTGTTCCAGCGGGGACTCCATGAGGACTGAGTTTGCAGTCCTGTGGGGAGCGTGATGACGTCATCACTTTTGTGTTGTGACGTCATCACGTTGTTCGCATTTCCCGCGCTTAGGGCGTCACGTGATGCGCATTGTTGCGTCGCTGGCCGTTGAGGCCGAGGTCGCGAGGCCGGGCTGTGCCGGTGCTTGCCGTGGGAGCGGAAGATCGTGTCGCTCCCGTCGGCTGGCCGTTGAGGCCGAAGATGCTAGGCCGGGCTGTGCCAGCGGCCGTCCTAGAAGGCCGAGTCAGGCCGGCGGCCACCGCACGCACGTCACGTCGTACGTGACGTGACGTCATCACGTTAGGGTGAATCTTAAAGGGGCAACGGCCCCAACAGGTAAGTTAAAAGGGCAACGGCCCCAAAAGGTAAGTTAAACATACAGTAAGGTAAGTTAAAGGGAATTATGTGTCTTTATGTAAGGTCCAACTGGTGGTACTGCCACACAGGCTTCCTTTTTCTGATTGCTATCCAATGGAAAATCTGTATCAGTGCAGATATTGTCTGAGTACACTTACCATCTAAACTCACATGAAGGATGGCAATTTTGGCAACATATCAGAGGGTTGCTAATGTCCATGGAGCTATAATCTAGGCGGCAACACCATCAGGAGAGGAGAAGGAGAAAAATATGTGGCAATATGAGGGGGTACTATGACTTTAAAATCTGTCTTGTCTTGGCATGGAACAGAGTGAAAAGAGCTTATTTTACATCTAACTATGTCACTTCTGATATAATTGCAAAATACTGCGGATGCTGGAAATCTGAAATAACAACAGAAAATGCTGGAAATACTCAGCAGGCCAGGCAACATCTGTGGAGAGAGAAACAGAGTTAACGTTTCAGGTCTGGGACCCTTCATCAGAACTGGAAAAAGCTGGAGATGTAACAGATATTAAGCAGGTGCAGAGACGGGGGGGGGGGGTGGTGGGGTGGGGGGGGTTAGGAGGGGAGGAAGGAGTAGAAAGCACATCCTGTACTTTTGTAAGAGGCAGGAAAGATAAAATGTTGCAAATGGGAATTGCAAAAATCATACTGCATGAAAAATGGGGGCAGGGTTAATTATCTGAAATTGTTGAACTCAATGTTGAGTCCGGCAGACTGCAAAGTGCCCAATCGAAAGATGAGGTGCTGTTCCTCGAGCTTACGTTGAGCTTCATTGGAACAATGTAATAGCCCGAGGACAGAGAGATCAGAGTGGGAGTGAAGCGGAGAATTAAAGTGACAGGCGACCGGAAGCTCAGGGTCACCCGTACGGACTGAACGGAGGTGTTCCGCAAAGCGGTCGCCCAATCTGCGTTTGGTCTCCCCAATGTAGAGGAGACCGCATCGTGAGCAGCGAATACAGTATATTAAATTGCAAGTACAAGTAAATCGCTGCAGTAGGATTTTTGCAATTCCCATTTGCAACATTTTATCTTTCCTGCCTCTTACAAAAGTACAGGATGTGCTTTCTACTCCTTCCTCCCCTCCTAAACTCCCCCTGTCTCTGCACCTGCTTAATATCTGTTACATCTCCAGCTTTTTCCAGTTCTGATGAAGGGTCCCAGACCTGAAACTTTAACTCTGTTTCTCTCTCCACGGATGCTGCCTGGCCTACTGAGTATTTCCAGCATTTTCTGTTGTTATTTTATGTCACTTCTGACTTGGATACTGATCATGCATGCTCAACAAGAACTTAGAGTCATTACCTATTTCAGTTCACAATATCTCCATTGTCTTACCAGCCATTTCAACACAATCTCCCAAATTCCAGTTGAATGCTTAATTGTAGCTTTAGATTTTGTCTCTTAACAGATCAGTAGTGTTTAATAACATTAAATTTGTCTTTTAAAAAATGACAGCCATGAATGAGAATGTATGCCATGGTTACTACACTGGAGGACATACTCCAAGATTGTGTTTGAACTGCTGTTTATTCCATTTCACAGTTCAGAAAGCAGCATTACCACCAACAATTATCCCTTCATGGTTCCACAGCCTATTTCCTGGTTACCCTTTATTCCCTGGTGATTATTACTGGGCTTGATTCTTGTTTCTACCTTGCCCATTATCAAGATAATCTCAGACAGGAAGACACTCAGCATCCCCAGAAGGTCACAATACTTTGCTGTATTGCTCACAATGCAGCATGCCGTGGTCTGCTCACAATGTAAAATTAAAAACAGCTGGCCACCCAAGACAAAGTAAAAGAATAATCACAGGAGTGAAACCAATCTAATTTGTGCCGCTCTATGCAGCGCCACAGTACCTGAAGAGCAGACAGTGGGTTTAATTCAACAAACATTTATCAAGCACTACCTGCGGATGTCACTTTGAATTACTTCAGGTAATTTAAGATTCCTGATGCAATTCTCACTTAACTCGTAAAGACAGAGTTGCCCAGCCACTGAAGACCACGGGTGTTTAATAAGTCCTTTTAACACTTAAAGCAAGCAAGACTGATAGTCCACCTGTAATAGTTTACCAATCTGCTGTGCAAACAATCTGTTTATCATTCCCATATATTAATGCAAGGAAAGCAGTTTAAGTTGTATAGACACAGCAAATTTCCATCCGTGCAAGCTCTACTTAAGTGATATGTATATACATATGGGTTTGCAGTTGAAGGTTAATGCCATTACTGTATTGGTCTTTCAAGTCAGATTCCAGAAGCATAGCATCTAAATGCCATCTCCCATTGTTTATACGATCAAATCTGATTTCTTGGCAGCAGGCTTGTACATCTCAATAACAATAGGTCTACAAATCTGCAACCAAGCTACAGAAACTAGATTTAACAACATAAACAACAGGAGCCGGCTCACAGATACAAGGCTGGTGGAATCCAATTTGAAAGACCAATATAAAAAGCCCATGGTGAAACGACTGACTTGGGGGTTATGGAAGTGCTTGACAGTTAAAAGCCAAAGATGAAGAGAGATTTATTGATGGGATGTTTCCTTTCATTTGTCAAGGTGAAAAGCTAGGATATGGGGTTTGAACTTCAGCTGTGGATCAAATAGGATGCCAAGGTTTTGCATGATTTGATTCAACCTGAGCTTGCAGGCTGTAGGGGATGGAGTCCATGATAAGTGAATAAAGTTTGTGGCGGGGAAGAAGATGGAGGCTTTGGTCTTCCTGATGTTTAGTTGGAGAATACTGTGATTCATCCAAGACTTGATGTTGGGCAGGCATTCCGTAAACACAGAGGTGGATATAAGGCTAGAAAGAAGCGGATGAGAGGTAGGACTGGATGTCATCAGCACACATATGAAAGCTAGCCCCATGCCAGCAGATGTCAGAGAGGGGCAGCATAAAGACAAGGATGAGGAGAGGGCCTTGGATAGATCCTTGGAAGTTTCCAATAGAGCCAGTGGAGCGATGGAAAGAGAAATCATTGGGAGACACGTGGCAGCATTCAGACAGGAGTGAAACCACACAAGGGCAGTCCCGTGGAGCAGACAATGGAGAAAGAAAGTTTGCTCAACCATATGAGACAGAGATATTTGCCTAAAAATTGCGGACGGACGCATACCTCCGGAGTACGCCTCCGACCTGCGAAATTACGAAATTACCTGCTGGCGCCCAGGCTGTGAAGGGTTGCGGTCTCGGGCCTTGAGGTGGAGGGCAGCGTAATGGCCCACGGATCCCAGGGACGCAGGCAGTTCGGAACTGTCCCTGTGATCACGTGGGCCCGGTCCTTCAATCAAAAAGGAGAATTCCATTGCAATCATTTATGAACGGAATCCCCTAATGATATGCAATGGAATCCCCAAATCTAATAATTATACAATTTACAGAATTGGAATTTTATTCATAAGCTCCTTCATTGCACCAACCTCAATAAAAATTTAATTTTTTTGATAATGATGTTTAAAATTAAGACTGTAATCCGGGCCTATATTTGCATAAACTCATTTAATAAAGTGTATATGTGCATAATTTTGGATTTTTAAATGTTTTATTTAAGCCTTAGATATCACCTTACGCTGATGCAGTAAGGGTTACGTGGGCAATTGCTGGCCAGTCGCTGGGCAAATAGCCCAACTCTGCACCAGCAATACTGTGCTCAGTTTTCAGGCAGTTCGGATGATCTGTCAAGGTAGCTGTCAAGGCGTACCTTGACAGATCGCAAGTTCCAGATTTCACGCATGCGGAAATCCGGAACCTGTGGGGCATTTCAAACGGAATACGTAGAGAGTACGCTGTCACAGACACCACAATTTCAGGGCCATTATATGTGCTGCAGTCATTAGTTACAGCGGATATAGTTTGTGACGTTGGCCTGGACCATTATGGTGCTGCAGGAAGGCAGACTGGAGGGATTCAAACACGATTCAGGAAATCACTTTGATCCTGAAAGGCATACTTGCAAGAATATTTTAATATATTTCTGTTTACTTGGTTTTTGCAAATAATGCCGTTCAACAAAAATAAAACATAACTTTCAAAGACTATTTTGTTATATTCATACATGCAACAAATAATAAACGAAGATGGGTTTTTAGAATTTCACATTAAACTGGAACAGTACAATTAAAAAGAACACTGTACGGTCTGTTTGTTTTTGTGAGTGCTGCCCACATTATCAGCTTGTCGTTATTCTCTCGGTGACTAATATACAGGCTGTAGCTCTGGAAATCGATGCCTGGGCATAGTTTTTAACAAATCCATTTAATAAAATTAGCTCCCATTCTCCATGTATCGCTCGTTGAAGTCTGATTTATTTATGCAACACCAACATGCACATATGTGGCTGAATTAACACCTACGTTTTCAATTAGAACTCATGGGTGGTTGTCTGCCAAAAAAAACCTGCTGGCTGTTAATGAGTTCTTTTTATAAACTGGATTACATTCAGTTAGACACTGCACCATGTCTTAAATTGCAAAATTTTATTTATTTACTTCCACAAAAACAAAACAATCTATATTAATGGCATAGATGAAAGGACCAAGTGTAATGTATCCAAGTTTGCTGACGATACAAAGCTAGGTGGGACAGTAAGCTGTGAGGAGCACACCGAGTCTGCAAAGGGATATAGACAGGTTAAGTGAGTGGGCAATAAGGTGGTAGATGGAGTATAATGTGGGGAAATGTGAGGTTATTCACTTTGGTAGGAAGAATAGAAAAGCAGATTCTTTTTTAAATAGTGAGAAACTATTAAATGTTGATGTTCAGAGAGATTCAAGTGTCCTTGTACAAGAAACACAAAGCATTAGCATGCAGGTACAGCAAGCAATTAGGAAGGCAAATGGCATGTTGGCCTTTATTGCAAGGGGGTTGGAGTACAGGAGTAATGAAGTCTTGCTACAATTGTACAGGGCCTTGGTGAGCCCACACCTGGAGTACTGGGCACAGTTTTGGTCTCCTTATCTAAGGAAGGATATACTTGCCTTAGAGGTTGTGCAACAAAGGTTCACTAGATTGATCCTTCAGATGAGAGGGTTGTCCTATGAGGAGAGATTGAGTAGAATGGGCCTATACTCTCTGGAGTTTAGAAGAATGAGAGGTGATCTCATTGAAACATATAAGATTCTGAGGGAGAGTGACAGGGTAGATGCAGAGCGATTGTTTCCCCTGGCTGGAGAGCCTAGAACTAAGGGGCATAGTCTCGGGATAAGACTTAAGACTGAGATGAGGAGGAATTTCTTCACTCAGAGGGTTGTGAAACTTTGGAATTCTCTGCCCCAAAGTGCTATGGATGCTCAGTCGTTGAGTATATTCATGGGGGAGAGAGACAGATTTTTGGATTTTTGGACTCCAGAGGAATCAAGGGATATGGGGATCGGGCAGGAAAGTGGAGATGAGGTAGAAGATCAGCCATGATCTTATTGAATGGCGGAGCAGGCTCAAAGGGCCTTATGGCCTACTCCTGTTCCTAATTTTTATGCTCTTATGTTCTGAATTCATTTCTAGTTTTGTCCACAGATGCTGCCTGACCTGCGGAGTGTTTTCCAGCCCATTGTTGTCAATGGAGCTGAATATAAGGCGCTGTGTATATTGGGCGGCCAATCAGATGCCGCCCGTTTTGCACAATCGCCCGAGATGAATTTCTAGGCTCAAATCATTGGGGAAGTTGCAGAGCTTCTATGTAATAGTCTATACAGCTGATGGCAGTAAAAATTAAGGCTTTGATACAAATTCCTATTCAACACAAATCCAGCTAATGGGATAAAAGTGTCTTCATCGTCTGTTGGCTGCAAGGATCTAGAATAAAATATAAAAATAAAAATACTGAAATTGCACAACAGGTCAGTCAGAATCTGCAAAGAGAAACGACAGATTGTGATATTTGGGTAAATAACCCTTCATCAGACTAAATGCCAAGAGCCTTTAATCTTAATTTCCTAGGGGGAAAATTTGGTTGCTTTGCGCCTCCCATTAGCAAAGCAACTAGTGCCCGGGTGCGGTGCCGCCAACGCCTCCCGCGAAATTCAGTGGGAGGTTAGCAGCGGCAGTAACAGTTAGCGCCCTGTGGTGCTGCGCCGCTGGCGATGAGGTCATCGCCGTGCGCAGTGCCCAGCTTGCGCCCCGGCCACGATCTTCAGTAGCGCTTCCTGACTTACTGCCGGATGTTCTGTCTGACGGGGTCAGGGGGGCCTACCTGCAGCCGGGGTGACGCTAATTAAAGGTGAGGTGCCGGGTGGTCATTTTTGATACTGGCCACCTGCCAGCACCTGCCCCCGTTGCCGTCCCCGGCCTCCTGAACAGCCCCTCCGCGGAGTGCTGGCTGTGCTCCATGAGCTCGGCATTCCTCGAGTGCCGGGCTCTTTTGCCGGCACTCTGATCCCTGGTGGTCCAGCTGGGCCCCGGGTCGCGCTGCGCAAGACCCCTCCCCTTTAAGAAGGGGAGGAAAGCCTGCAGTACTGCGGCACAGAGCGTGGTGCTGCGGCATGTAGCGCCACTATATTCCCTCGCAGCACCCCAAGAGGGAGGTGCGGCGCTTCCAGTTCCGCCCCGCTTCCCTCTTGGGGCACTACCGATGAATTTCGGCCGCGGAGGTGCTAAGTTTTTCGGGGTGCTGGTGCGACTCAATTTCTCCCTCCTAGTCTTCAATGTGTTGAAGAGTTACATACCCAAAGTGTGAGAGCTGGGCTTTTATCCTTTACAGATGTTGCCTGACCTGCTGTGTATTGCCAGCATTTTCTGTTTCTATTTCAGCTTCACAGATTTCCATTTTATTTTCTTATATAAAATGAGTTTGGGCAGTTTCAATCTTGTGAGTGTGTGTGTGCGCGCCAATTAAAAAAAATATATAATCCAAAAAGGTGCAGTAGAAAGTATTCTTCGGAGGTTGGAACAGAATTGACAGATCTTTACTTTGTCTCTAACTGCACCAAACCTGACCTGGACTGCTTGAAGTTGACACTAGGGGCTCGATTTTGCCAGTGTGGGCAGACTGGGGCATGTCAGGTGGGATTCGTGTCAGGACCCCGACTCCGAAGTGAAGTATTGAAAAATTGCGATTTTCCCCTAATTAGGCAATTGATTTCCAGCGTGTGGGAACCCCTGGCCCAATTAGTCTTCCCATCCAGAAAGTCGCCTCCGATGACATCAGTGTTGCTGGATTTAAGGCCTGCAAGCAGCCTTGCTTCTTCTGGAGACTGGAAACACTTTGGATATTGTATGAAGGACTTCATTTACTGACCATGTCCACCAGCAAACAAAAGTGTGCACCTCACTTTGATGAGCCCTCCCTCCAAGCTCTGGTGCAGGGAGCAAGATCTAATAAGGAGGAGCTGTTCCCTTTATCAGGGAGAAAAAAGCCACCCCAGCAGACTAAAGCTATGTGGCTGCAAGTAGCCCAGGAGGTCAACTCCATATCAATGAGCCGCCGAACCTGGCTGCAGTGCAGGAAGAGGTTTCATGACCTTCTCCGCACAGGAAAAGTGAGTATGACTTTCCCATCACCCTCAATCTGATCCCCATCGCCTCTCCTCACCAGCACTCTGCTTTGCCAACCTCTTCCTCCACATCCCATTTGACACTTACACCCCTGCACCCTTACCCATTGCCTCTCTCTCTATGGTCACATTCACTTAACTATTCGACCATGCATCCCTCACACTTTCTATCACTGCGATGCAATGACAACAACCTACAACACACAGGGAGGGCCCTTTGTCTCCTTCTAAGCATCTGTGCTATGGATTCTCTACACTCACTCCTTCAAACTCACTCAAACTCCACTTGTGTCCCTCATTGCAGGCAAAGAGAGCCCACAATAAGAGGGAAAGAGCGAGCACAGGAGGAGGGCCACCTCAGTAGCCCAGCTCATCACCTTGGAGGAGGCAGTCCTGGAAATTGCCGGGATCGAGGAGGATTCCCAAGTGGGGGACAGACAGACGGGCGCATCACAGCAAGCTGGTGACAAAATAGTTTGGCATCTCTCTCATTGACATTGCATGAGTCACTGATAATGCTTCTGATGCTCTAACAGATTGACTTATGATCATCTGCACAATTCAATGTGCATGCAACCTTTACCTCACATCTCTAACTCTTTCCTTTACTCCCCCACAGGACCATCGAGAGCCCCCACCCCCACTCTCCAGGAGGAAGGGGGGGCTCCACTCCAAGCGCTCAAACGACCATGTCACTGCAGAGCACTCGGTCAGAGCCCCACCAGAGTCCCCACCCAACTGAGATCGGCGTCTCAATCCCTGCACAGCCGCAGGAGCAGCAGACTGTTGCCGAGCTCTCACAGGTTCGCAACCTCGGAGGACGCCCACCAAAGGTGTCGAGACAGGAGCAGCAACAAAGTGAGCAAGGGGCCTCCACATCTGCTGAAGCCACAGGGGAAGCACCACGTAGGGGCACGCACAAGAGGAAGATAATGCACAAGTAGTCACACGGGTAGTCACTTGGGTGTAATGTTGTGTTTAATTTTGAAAAGCCATCAGTTGCTTATTGTCATAAAAAATTCTGATGGCAAACTGTTGCAGTTGTGGCCTGTATCATTTCGCAAATGGGACTCTTCCACATTGAGGGTTTAGGACGACTTGCAATTGTCAGTATGGTGGTCAGAGTGATAGGAATCCGCAGGTTCTTGGCCATTGTCGATGATCTGATAAGAAGGTGCGAGACAAAAGTGCTTGATTGTGCAGGCTAAGCAAATCTGGCCAACAGGAGTGCGTCCCTTGCATCCCAGGCAACAATGTGGTCACGTGCTGGCGCCTTCCGGCCTGTGCAGCTTCAGGTGGGTGAGCAGCAGCTTTGTGCTCCTGTTGTTGCTGCTGCTGTTGGTGGTGCTGTTCTTCATGGTTCTGCTGCTCCCGCAGCTGTTCTTCGTCCGAATCTGATGTCCAGGAGGAAAGGAAATAAATGGTTCACATGCTTCTGGTAGATGCCTCAGTTGAGGGAGCGCTCAGTCAAGGTGGCGAGAGGGGTTTCCCAGGAGGTCACACTGGAGATGGGTGTCAGGCTCCAAACTTCCACAACAATGAGTAGGCCTGCTAAAAGATCCCCCAGACCTGAGACAACAAAGTTCTGCCACCTGCAAATGATGATTGCGGAAAACTCCTTTTTAATGGTGGAGCTGCAGCTGTTAGTAAGCAGTCCACTTGTGAGGCCGCCAGGATTCACTGGCGTGTTCCAGAGGAGACGTGCAGGACGTGGGAAAAGTGGTAAAATCAGAAAGGCCTCTCAAAATGGGATTGTGGTAAACCACTTTTACCGTTCACTATCGTTACACTATAGTTATCACTGTTAGATCGTTTCCCTATAGTTATCACTGTTCACATTGTTGTATCACTGTACGAGGTCGCCTCTTGTCACGCTGCTATACCTGGGCTGACCACTGCCGACTCCGCCCATGGCTCCACCTACCTGCCCAGGTATAAAGGTGGTCGACTGGCTGGTATTCCTCCTTCTTGGATCCGATCACCCACGAGGGTGGGCTCTGTTATTTAGTCAATAAAAACCTATAGTTACTTTCTTAACTCGTCGCTTTTCATTGGACGAATTGATAGGTATATCAATTTTATTGACTAAATTTTAAAATGTCGTCACTTGAGCAGCCAAACAACCAGTCAACGGAGCAGCCAAACGACCGGCCAGACGCCCAGCTACAACAGCCACAGCAGCCGGCTTGGCTGCGAGCCCTCAAACCACCGTACCTGGATCTAAACCCACAAGCAACAAACGCAGCCCTCGACTTCAAACACTGGCTGTGCTGCTTCGAATCCTACCTGGAAGAATCCGGCGTCCCTCAGAGATCCAAACTAAGAGTTCTGACCGCCCAAGCGAGCCCTAAAGTATACGCACTCATCCAGGACATTACTACTTACGTGGCCGCTATCAACCTACTGAAACAGCAGTACCGGAGCCCGGTAAATTCCATGTATGCCAGACACCTCCTAAGATCCCGCCCGCAACAGCCAGGAGAGTCTGTAGCTGAATTTTTACGGGCACTACGAACACTCGGCAGGGACTGTGACTTTAAAGCAGTATCGGCTGCAGAAAACACTGAAGATAACATCCGCGATGCCTTCGTGAAAGGCCTTCGGTCCGACTACTCACGGCAGAGACTGCTGGAATCAAAGGACCTCGACCTGAACACAGCTGCAGCCTTGGCCTACTCCCTAGAAGTGACCCAGCGGGACCTCGAGGTGTATTCCAGGTACAGTTCGCGACTCTGGGACTCGGGCCCGACCCCGACCGCAATACCCCTCGTAGCGCCGCCCCCGGGACCTACCTCAGCGTCCCGGACCCGATCGGGACCGCCACCCCCGGTACCGGCTGCGACTTCGGACCCCCGCGACCGGGCCGCCGGCTGCTTCTTCTGTGGGCAGGTGAAACACCCGAGGTCGCGCTGCCCAGCCAAAAACGCGACGTGCTCCAGCTGCCTGAAGAAAGGCCACTTCGCGAAGGCCTGCAGAGGGAGAGCAGCAGAGGCCAGCAGTGCCTCATGCGAACTGTGGGGGCGGCCATCTTTTATCAAGGCCACAGATGCCAGCATCCCCTCGTGTGAGCAATGGGGGCGGCCATCTTTGATCCAAGCAACCGACGCCAGCAGTGCCTCATGTGGGTTGTGGGGGCAGCCATCTTCTCCGCCATTTTGCCCCACCTCGTGGGCGCCTCCATTTTACCCACCACGCTCGACCGCCACCTTACCTCCAGACCTGACGACCGCTTCACCTACAGACTACAGCGACCCGCTCAGCCACACACTAGCCTCCGTCACACTGGACCAAGCTCGCCCGCATCAGCTGTCCAAGTCAATGATGGACATCAAAGTAGACGGCCACGCCACGACCTGCCTGTTCGACAGCGGAAGCACGGAGAGCTTCATACATCCAGACACGGTGAGCCACTACTCCCTCACTGTCCAGCCAACGCGCAACCGGATCTCGATGGCATCGAGGTCCCACACCACAGACATCAGCGGCTACTGTGTTGTGACCCTGTCGGTTAAGGGCACGGAGTATAAAAACTTTAAACTCCTCGTCCTGCCCCAGCTATGCGCTGCCGTCCTACTAGGGCTGGATTTTCAATCCCACCTCCAAAGCGTCACTCTAGCATACGGTGGACCGCTCCCCCCGCTCACAGTCGACAACCAGCAGCCTTTAAATCGCCCACCGCATAACACCTGTGGCCTATCCACCCTCAAGGTCCCGCCACCTTCCCTGTTCGCTAACCTCACCCCCGACTGCAAACCCGTCGCTACCAAGAGCAGGCGGTACAGCGCCGGGGACAGAGCTTTCATTAGCTCTGAGGTGCAGCGTCTCCTGAAGGAGGGCATCATCGAGGGGAACAGTAGCCCCTGGCGTGCCCAGGTTGTAGTCGTTAAGACCGGCAATAAAAACCGCCTGGTCATCGACTACAGCCAAACCATAAACCGGTACACCCAGCTGGACGCATACCCCCTTCCCCGCATATCTGATATGGTCAATCAGATTGCTCAATACCAGGTATTCTCTACCATCGACCTTAAGTCGGCCTACCACCAACTCCCTATCCGCCCCGAGGACCGCCAGTATACCGCCTTCGAGGCGAATGGCCGCCTCTACCACTTCCTTAGGGTCCCCTTCAGCGTCACCAACGGGGTTTCGGTCTTCCAAAGGGAGATGGACCGGATGGTTGACCAGAACGGGCTGCAAGCCACGTTCCCCTATCTAGATAACGTCACCATCTGCGGCCGCGACCGGCAAGACCATGACGCTAATCTGGAAAGATTCCTCCGTACGGCCCAACGGCTGAACCTCACCAACAATAAGGAGAAATGTGTGTTTAACACCTCGCGCCTTGCCATCCTCGGCTGCGTAGTAGAGAACGGAGTCATCGGCCCCGATCCCGAAAGAATGCGTCCCCTCATGGAGCTACCCCTTCCCCACTGCCCAAAGGCGCTGAAGAGAACCCTGGGGCTCTTCGCCTACTATGCCCAATGGGTGCTGAATTATGCGGACAAAGCCAGACCCCTCACGAAGTCCACCTCCTTCCCCCTTATGGAAGAAGCGCACGCGGCCTTCTCCCTCATCAGGGGAGACATTGCTAAGGCCACTATGCACGCAGTGGATAAGTCCATCCCCTTCCAAGTGGAGAGCGATGCATCCGACTTCGCCCGAGCCGCTACCCTCAACCAGGAGGGGAGACCGGTGGCCTTCTTCTCAAGGACCCTACAGGGCCCTGAGATCCAACACACTTCGGTCGAGAAGGAGGCCCAGGCGATTGTGGAGGCGGTACGCCGCTGGAGGCATTACCTCGCAGGCAAGCGATTTACCCTCCTCACCGACCAGCGTTCGGTCGCTTTTATGTTTAATAACAAGCTGAGGGGTAAAATCAAGAACGACAAGATCTTGAGGTGGAGAATCGAGCTATCCACCTACGATTATGATATCTTGTACCGGCCTGGTAAGCTGAACGAACCCCCTGACGCTCTATCGCGAATTACATGCGCCAACGCGCAAATTGATAGACTTCAGACCCTCCACAACGACCTCTGCCACCCCGGGGTCACCAGGCTTTACCACTTCATTAAGGCCCGCAACCTGACCTACTCCATCGAGGAGGTCAGGACCATGACCAGGAACTGCCAGACCTGTGCCGAGTGCAAACCGCACTTCTTTAGGCCGGACAGAGCAAGCCTGATCAAGGCCACCCGCCCCTTCGAGCGCTTGAGCATCGATTTTAAGGGGCCCCTCCCGTCCTCTGACCGTAATGTGTACTTCCTCAACATTGTTGATGAGTACTCCCGTTTCCCCTTTGCCTTCCCCTGCCCAGACATGACCAGCACCACGGTCGTTAAATGCCTGAACGACCTCTTTGCCTTGTTCGGGTTCCCAAACTATATACATAGTGACCGGGGCGCCTCCTTCATGAGCGAGGAACTCCGTCAGTTCCTACTAGCGAGAGGCAATGCCACTAGCAGGACCACCAGCTACAACCCCCGAGGGAACGGCCAGGTGGAAAGAGAGAACGCGACGGTATGGAAGGCCGTCCTCTTAGCCTTAAAGTCTAAGGGCCTCCCAACCTCTCGCTGGCAGGAGGTCCTCCCGGCGGCGCTGCATTCCACCCGGTCACTGCTTTGCACTGCCATTAACGCCACCCCCCATGAACGAATGTTTGTTTTCCCCAGGAAGTCGACTACGGGAACCACGCTACCAACCTGGCTGACCTCTCCGGGGCCTGTCTTGCTGCGAAAGCACGTGAGGGCCCATAAAACGGACCCCCTGGTCGAGAGGGTGAACCTCCTGCACGCCAACCCCCAGTACGCCTACGTGGCATACCCAGACGGGCGGGAGGACACAGTCTCCTTACGAGACCTCGCACCCTCGGGCACTCCGGAGACACCACCGCTACCCCCCCCCCACCACCCCCCCAATTCCAGCCCAGGTAGACGGTACGCCGGAACCCCAAGAGCCTTCGCCTACCTCGCAGACGCCAGCATTAACACCGGAGAACGCAACACCGCCGCTGCGACGATCAGACAGGCTTACGAGGCCTCCGGACAGACTGACATACCAGAACTGGTAGTACACTGCACCCCGCCGGACTCAAATCTAAACAAGGGGTGAATGTGGTAAACCACTTTTACCGTTCACTATCGTTACACTATAGTTATCACTGTTAGATCGTTTCCCTATAGTTATCACTGTTCACATTGTTGTATCACTGTACGAGGTCGCCTCTTGTCACGCTGCTATACCTGGGCTGACCACTGCCGACTCCGCCCATGGCTCCACCTACCTGCCCAGGTATAAAGGTGGTCGACTGGCTGGTATTCCTCCTTCTTGGATCCGATCACCCACGAGGGTGGGCTCTGTTATGTAGTCAATAAAAACCTATAGTTACTTTCTTAACTCGTCGCTTTTCATTGGACGAATTGATAGGTATATCAGGGATTATAGTGGTTGTTAAGGGCCTTAAGGGCCTATCCCCCCTCTGGGAGGCGGGATGGAAACGGGATCAGAAAACACGCATTTGGGAAAATTGCTCGGAGGTGGGATGGAGGCGGGATCGGGCCCGCCCACCATTTTTTTGCAATTTTACCACCTCACACGCCTCCAATCCCGTCTCCTCGGGCCTGGAAAAATCAAGCCCCTAGGTGTTTGAAACCGACAGCGTTCTGTTGCCCAGCGCCTACATCCTTCATCTGGCCAAGCAAAAAAAAAATCCTCTCAGTGTAATGCTATGCTCAGATTCTTTCAAAAACCTTCAAAATATTTTCCACTTCAAATACGTTTGGCTGAACGCAGATCAGAAATATCAGTCCCAACTGGAGCTATTTGAATATATCAGCAAGACCTCGAGGCTACACATTTCCTTCGGTCTAGAGCTAGGTATCCCCTATTACAAGCAGGTCTCCAGAAAAAAGTCTAAAAAGTGTCCGTTCTGACCTGAAAGAGCTTTCTGAAACAGAAACATTACCCAAGACCTGATCTCAATAATATACTTTGGGGCAGGGGAAATGGAAGAGAAAGATAATTGGGTGGGTTATAAAACAGGCTGCCGATTTGCTATCGCCCGTTTTCTTCTAACTCCGAAGGCTACTTTCACTCCCTATATGCTCTGACAAGATAAACTTGATTTGAGATACTTAATGACTGATCCTGTCAATCTATTGCTTTGGCTTTTTGCTTGCCCTGACTTCTCATCTCAACAGTCAACAGAATCCAAAACATAATTTTCATTCTTTTCTTTTATCAATAGCTACCAGATTTTCATGGTGGCGGTCAGTCATTTTCACATTACGATCACAATACAGTTTGTCTTATTTATTTGTCGTTAATATATTTCTAGCAAGTACAGCCACTGTTTTTGCAACCATTTGCTTTGCTCTTGAACACTACTTCAATTTGGAATGCTTTTATGCATCACATGGGCTGTAAAACACATTTTGCTACAATAGTTTTGGCACTTGAGTTGCAGCGAGCAAAATAATTCTTCGAATCTGAATGGTTGCCACGGGACAATTTTCAATTGATGCAAGATCATTCATGACAAGCTAGTTGTCAGCATGACAGAAAGAAGGGAGCCGAAGTTGAGGGGACAGAAAAAAGTCCCGCATGCACATCACAATCCACCAAAGGTGACCGTCTGTTTAAATCAGTGTTCTTCAGTAATCTGACAAGAGAATTACGCTACAAAAAGTAACCTTTAACATTACAAAAGACTATATGATTGTGGCCTCAAGGCTTAACAAGATTAACCAATCTCCCAGACATACACTAGAAAGAAGCAGTTAGAGCTGATATGTCACAAGTGACAGTATAGCAAAGTAACATAGAAACATAGAAGATAGGAGCAGGAGTAGGCCACTCGGCCCCTTGAGCCTGCTCCGCCATTTAATGAGATCATGGCTGATCATCCAAATTCAGTACCCTGTCCCTGCTTTCTCCCCACATCCCTTTAGCCTTAAGAAATATATCTAACTCCTTCTTGAATATATTTAATGAATTGGCCTCAACTGCCTTCTGTGGTAGAGAATTCCATAGGTTCACCACTCTCTGGGTGAAGAAATTCCTCCTCATCTCTGTCCTAAATGGCTTACCCCTTATCTTTAGACTGTGACCCATGGTTCTGGACTCCCCCGCCATCGGGAACATCCTTCCTGCATCTAGTCTGTCTAGTCCTAGTAGATAAGTAGTACTTATCTTTTACATTTTGAGATGAATGCAGATTGTATCCAGCTGGCTTCAACAACAACTCGCATTTATATATCGTTATAATGTCGAAAAACGTCACAAGGTGCTTCACAAAGGTGTAATCGGGCAAAATTGGATGCTGAGCCAGAACAAGAGATATTAGAAAGGGTAGCCAAAAGATTAGTGAAAGAAAGTAGATTATAAGGAGGCTCAAAGGAGAGGGGAGTGGAGAGGTGTGGAGGTTTAGACCTTTAGTTGCCTAGGCCCCACAGCTGACAATGCTGGGGCGAAGGGTACACAAGAGGCCAGAGGAATGGAGAGTGCTGGGGGTGGGGGTGGCCAGTTGTAGTGCTGGTAAAGGTTACAGGGGTTGGGAGTGGCAAAACCATGAAGGGAATTAAACATGAGGATGAGAATTTTAAATTGGAGGCTTTGGGAGGTCAGATGCCAATTTAGGTCAGCAAGGATGAATGAATGGGACAGGATATGGGCAGGAGGCCTTTGGATGAACTGATGTTTACAGAGCATGGAGGATGCAAGGCTGGCCAGCAGAGAATTGGACCAGTCAAATCTGGAGGGGACAAAGACATAGATGAGAATTTCAGCAGCAGATGGGCAGAGGCAGACCACGTTATGGATACAGAAGTAGGTGGTATTTGTGATGGAAAGGATATAGATTCGGAAGCTCATCTAGGAATGATAGGATGCCAAAGTTGCGAGCAGCCTTGTTCAAACCGAGACAGAAGCTGGTGAGAGGGAAAAATAGGCACAGATTTGGGATGTGGCAACACATTCAAGGACTCGGGAGGAAAGGGAGGTTTGAGATTTGGTAGTATTATGCAAGGGTGGGCTTTTGAGTAGAGGGCAGTGGTGGTCATTTTGAAAGCGGGGGGCGATACCAGAGGAGAGAGAACCATTTACAAGGTCAGCTAGCAAGGGGTCCAGGGAGGAAAATTGAGTGGCTGGCAGTTTAGTGGGAATAGTTCAAGGGAGCAGGAGGTGGGTTGCATGGACAAGATGCGCTTGGAGAAGGCATGAGGGGACATAAGAGAAAAACTAGAGAAAGATGCAGGATCAGGGCTAAGACAAGGGAAGCCTAGGGAGAGGTTTGACTTGGAGAGCAAGGGGAAGAGTGGTGAGAACCAGCAGGGCAGCTGAATTGCATCAATGCAAATTTAATCATAAAAAATGGAAAATTAGCTCCAATTCCATAGTAACTTTATGTTTGGGCTGGGCTAATAGGTAGGACTATTCATATTTATTTAGTAGTGTAAACATTTAGACATGTAAGTAACACATTATAAAACATTCTTGGATTACAAGAACTTAAAGGTTTTCAAAATGTTGTTTGTTTTTCCTACAGATAGAAAGTAGTTTCCCAAATTTGCATTCATGTCAACATCCAAAACACCCATGTGAAATAGTCTTTGGCCCAGAGCTGAGCTTCTGACCCCATATCATCTCCATCACAAAAATTGCCTACTTAGACTTCCAATGTCTGACCATTGCCTGCCTCGCTCATTACTCAGTTCTTCTGCCACTGAAACTCTCACCCATGCCCTGGTCATCTCAAGAGTCAACTATTCCAATGCTCTCCTAGATGACCATTGATCTTCTAAATATCAGCTCATCCAAAACTCTGCTACCTGTATCCTAACATGCAACATCCTACTCGCCTCAATCTCATCCTTGTTTAAACCCCTTTATGGCCTTGCCCCTCCCTATGCCTAACCATAATCCTGACAACCCCCCGCAATTCTACATTTTCCATTCCCCTTCCCCTTCATGCCACTACTGGTAGCCATGCTCTGGAATTTCTTCCCGAAACCAATCCGCTTCGCCACCTCCCTCTTGTCTAAGACCTTCCTTAAAAAACACTTGCTCCCCTAATATCTCCTTCTCTGGCTCAGCAACTATTGTTTGGATTATATTGCTGTGAAGCACTTTAGGGACTTTTTCTATAAATGCAAATTGTTGTTTCAAGGGGCCAGTTCTGAAGGAATCTAGCTCATCATCAACTATTGTCTCAACTAGTCAATGAATCAAAAGGTTTCCAAAAATAACACCAACTGTTACACCAAACACGATCTTACACACTGGCTGGTAAGATACTTTCAAGCAGATGTGTATAGCATCATAGCTCTTCACTACATCTTCCATATATTAATCAATGTCATATCTGACGTGTCACAATCTGGGATTTAAAAGTACCATTTAGTTGTTAACACGAAAATGTATTAACTAGAGAGATTTGGAGTTAACTCTCTATTGTTACCAAGAGTTGCAGGCTATTTGGATCGCACAGTTTTTGATCCAGTAATAAAAACATTTTATAATAGGCTTTT
This sequence comes from Somniosus microcephalus, assembly GCF_052327205.1. NCBI lineage: Eukaryota > Metazoa > Chordata > Chondrichthyes > Squaliformes > Somniosidae > Somniosus > Somniosus microcephalus. Next base: position 59,138,980 of record NC_140998.1, read on the forward strand.
TGGCTATTTAAAGCAACCATTATTCATATTTTAAAACTTAAACATAAGAGTTCTTTTAAGTTTTACAGTACAAGCTCTGGATTTTGAGTTATATAGAACATTTTGATAACCCAACCCTACAAGGTCACAGTGGCAGTTATCTGGTCCTTTTAATAAAAGCACTCAGGAGATTACTGAACCAAACTACATTCATTCACATAAATCAGATGGTATCTGTTAATGTTCAAAGTTTCTCTGATCATTTACACGTCAATCTTTCTGATTGCATGTGCTTGCTCACAAGTCAACAAACCAAAGCTACAGAACCCATTTTAAGTCCAACTGAAATTATCATTTTTTTTTCCATGGAGTCAAACATTAATTTGTGAAGTGACCAAAGAGGTGTAAAATATTACTGGAGCCAAGCTTTACTCAATATACTATAGGGCAGAGTTCAAGGCTCTCAGGAGGCTGGTGTCACTCTCCTGGACATTTCACTCCTGCATTTCAAGTCTAACAAGCTGTTAAAAGAGCTTGGCCTAGAAATTCAGTCGCGCCACTTCTGGGGCGCTAAAGTCGGGCGGGCGCTAAAGTTAGCGCCCGCCGGAAAGTGTAGGCCACTTCGCCGAAATTCAGTAGATTTGGCCAAGGCGTTTGGGCGAGCGCTGAAACTGGCGTTGCACTCCTATCTTTAGGCGCTAAGCCGGCGGTGCGGACTGATAACGCCGAGGCCAGGCGCAGCGCAGGTGCGGTCATGTTTTGATTGACAGCAGACACCCTGACTGTAAAGTCTGTGAGTTGTTTAGTTAACTAATACACAGACTACCAGAGTAACTTAAAACAGGACTTTACTATTCGAAGGTCAGGGCGAATCTGCCAAATAAATCCTGACCAAGGCCCGACCAGTTCCAGGGAGCAGCGGCAGCAGAGAGGAGGTGAGCCCGGTATAAAAACCGGTGCGAAGACCGAGGCCCGACCAGTTCCAGGGAGCAGCGGCAGCAGAGAGGAGGTGAGCCCGGTATAAAAACCGGCGCGAAGACCGAGGCCCGACCAGTTCCAGGGAGTAGCGGCAGCAGAGAGGAGGTGAGCCCGGTATAAAAACCGGCGCGAAGACCAAGGCCCGACCAGTTCCAGGGAGCAGCGGCAGCAGAGAGGAGGTGAGCCCGGTATAAAAACCGGCGCGAAGACCGAGGCCCGACCAAATCAACAGCAGAGGAGAGAGGTAAAAAGTAATCAGAGTGTGACGTCACCAGGGAGCAGGTAAGTGATTGGTTGGTGAGTATTTCTCTTTTTTTAAACTTAAACTCTGTAGTTTATAGTTACTAGGGTCTTTTCTGGTGTAGCAGGGACTGTTGGTAGACTATACAAGCGCCTTAGAGATATTTTTAATTGGTGATAGTAAATTAATTTAAATTAAGTAAAGGGAAGGTCATGCCAGGTGAGCACAGCCCCGTGATATGCACCTCTTGCTCTATGTGGGAATTCAGGGACACTGCCGGTGCCCCTGATGACCACGTGTGCCAGAGATGCATCCATCTGCAGCTACTAGCAAACCGCATTGAGGCGCTGGAGCTGCGGGTGGATGGGTTGTTGAGCATTCACGATGCTGAGAGGTTCGTGGATAACACGTTTAGTGAGTTGGTCACACCGCAGGGAAGGGCTGCACAGGAAGATAGGAAATGGGTGACCACCAGGAGGAGCAATAGAAGCAGGCAGGTAGTGCAGGAGACCCCTGTGACCATTCCCCTCTCAAACAGGTATGCCGCTTTGGATACTGTTGAGGGGGATGACTCACCAGGGGAAGGCAGCAGCAGCCAACTTCCTGGCACTGGGGGTGCTCCTGCTGCCCAGGAAGGGGGGAAAAAGAGTGGGAGAGCAATAGTGGTAGGGGATTCTATAGTAAGGGGAACAGATAGGCGTTTCTGTGGCCGTAGACGTGAATCCAGGATGGTTTGTTGCCTCCCTGGTGCCAGGGTCAAGGATATCACTGAGCGGCTGCAGGGCATTCTGGAGGGGGAGGGTGAACAGCCAGAGGTCGTGGTCCACATTGGTACCAACGACATAGGTAAAAAGAGGGATGAGGTCCTGCAGCAAGAATTTAGGGAGCTAGGTGAAGGATTAAAGAGCAGGACCTCAAAGGTTGTAATCTCTGGATTACTCCCGGTGCCACGTGCTAGTGAGTATAGGAATGGGAAGATAGAACAGATGAATGCGTGGCTAAAGGGATGGTGCAGGGGGGAGGGCTTTAGTTTCCTGGATCACTGGGTCTGCTTCTGGGAAAGGTGGGATTTGTACAAGTCGGACGGTTTACACCTGAACCAGAGGGGAACCAATATCCTTGCGGGGAGGTTTGCTAACACTGCTGGGGGGGGGTTTAAACTAACTTGGCAGGGGGATGGGGTACAGAGTGGAGCTATAGCAGGGGGTGATTTACAGCCAAATACAGAGAAAAAAACAAGGCAGAGCAAATATGCGAAGGCAAAAGGGAATATGGCAGGGCTGGAAGGCATTTATTTTAATGCAAGGAGTCTTGCAAATAAGGTGGATGAACTGAAGTTGTTGTTGAACACATGGGAGTACGATATTGTTGCTATCACGGAGACATGGTTGAGGGAGGGTCAGGACTGGCAGCTCAATATTCCGGGGTATAGAATCTTCAGGCGAGACAGAGGGGGGTGTAAAAGGGGAGGGGGTGTTGCAATATTAATTAAGGAGTCAATTACTGCTGTAAGGAGGGATGATATATTAGCGGGTTCCTCTAATGAGGCCATATGGGTAGAACTTAAAAACAAAAAGGGGGCAAGCACTTTGCTGGGAGTGTACTATAGGCCCCCAAACAGTCAGGGGGAGATAGAGGAACAGATATGTAGGCAAATCTCAGAAAAGTGCGAAAATAATAGGTAATAATAGTGGGGGATTTCAACTTCCCCAATGTTAATTGGGATAGTCAGAGTGTGAAAGGTTTAGAGGGTGCAGAATTCTTAAAGTGCATCCAGGAGAGCTTTTTGAGCCAACGTGTAGAAAGTCCTACAAGAGAGGGGGCGATACTGGACCTAATTCTGGGGAATGTAGCCGGGCAAGTGGTGGAAGCGTCAGTAGGAGAGCATTTTGGCGACAGTGACCATAATTCGGTGAGATTTAAGGTGGTCATGGAAAAAGACAAAGACGGCCCGGAAATAAGGGTTCTAAATTGGGGGAAGGCCGATTTTAATATGATAAGGCAGGATCTGGCCAAAGTGGACTGGGAGCAGCTACTTATAGGAAAATCCACATCAAGACAGTGGGAGACTTTCAGAAGGGAAATAGAGAGAGTACAACGCCAACATGTTCCTGTAAAGGTCAAGGGTGGGACCAACAAGCAAAGGGAACCTTGGATGACAAGGGATATACAAAAATGCATTAGAAATAAAAGGGGGGCTTTTGGCAGTTACAAAAGACTAAAGACGGAAGAAGCCCTAGAGGAGTATAAAAAGTGCAGGGGCATACTTAAAAAAGAAATTAGGAGGGCGAGGAGGGGCCATGAAATAACACTGCCGAGCAAAATAAAGGAAAATCCTAAGATGTTTTATAAGTATATTAAGGGCAAGAGGATAACCAGGGAAAGGGTAGGGCCCATTAGGGACCAAAGTGGCAATCTGTGTGTAGAGCCAGATGATGTAGGCGGGGTTTTAAATGAATTTTTTGCATCTGTGTTCACTATGGAGAGAGACGATGCAGACATAGAAATCGGGCAAGGGGACTGTGACATACTTGAACATATTAGCATCGAGAGGGAGGAGGTGCTAGCGGTTTTAGCAGGCCAAAAAGTGGATAAATCCCCAGGCGCGGACGAGATGTATCCCAGGCTGCTGTGGGAGGCAAAGGAGGAGATTGCAGGGGCTCTGACACAGATTTTCAGAACCTCTCTGGCCACAGGGGATGTACCAGAGGACTGGAGAACAGCTAATGTAGTACCATTATACAAGAAGGGTAGCAGGGATAAACCAGGGAATTACAGGCCAGTGAGCCTAACATCTGTGGTGGGGAAATTATTGGAAAAAATTCTGAGGGACAAAATTAGTCTCCACTTGGAGAGGCAAGGATTAATCGGGGATAGTCAGCATGGCTTTGTCAAGGGTAAATCATGTCTGACAAATCTGATTGAATTTTTTGAGGGGGTGACTAGGGGGGTGGATGAGGGAAATGCTGTGGATGTGGTTTACATGGACTTCAGTAAAGCTTTTGGCAAAGTCCTGCATAGGAGACTGGTCAAGAAGGTAAGAGCCCATGGGATCCAGGGTGCCTTGGCGCGTTGGATCCTAAACTGGCTGAGTGGCAGGAGGCAGAGGGTGATGATCAAAGGATGCTTTTGTGACTGGAAGCCTGTGTCCAGTAGGGTACCTCAGGGATCGGTGCTGGGTCCCTTGTTGTTTGTGATCTACATAAATGATTTGGATGAGAATGTAAAAGGTATGATCAGTAAGTTCGCAGATGACACGAAAATTGGTGGGGTGGTAAATTGCGAGGAGGAAAGCCTCAGGCTACAGGACGATATAAACGGGTTGGTCAGATGGGCGGAAAAGTGGCAAATGGAATTTAACCCTGAAAAGTGCGAGGTGATGCATTTTGGACGGACAAATAAGGCAAGGGAATACACAATGAGTGGTAGGACCCTAGGAAGTACAGAGGGTCAGAGGGACCTTGGTGTACATGTACATAGATCTCTGAAGGCAGCGGAACAGGTAGATAAGGTGGTTAAAAAGGCATATGGGATACTTGCCTTCATTAGCCGAGGCATAGAATATAAGAGCAGGGAGGTTATGATGGAGCTGTACAAAACGCTGGTGAGGCCACAGCTGGAGTACTGTGTGCAGTCCTGGTCGCCTCACTATAGGAAGGATGTGATTGCTTTGGAGAGGGTGCAGAGAAGATTCACCAGGATGTTACCTGGGATGGAGCGCCTCAGCTATGAAGAAAGACTAAACAGGCTGGGGTTGTTTTCCTTGGAGCAAAGAAGGCTGAGGGGGGACCTGATTGAGGTGTACAAAATGATGAGGGGCATAGATAGGGTAGATAAAGAGGAACTTTTCCCCTTAGTAGGGGGCTCAATAACAAGGGGGCATAGATTCAGGGTAAGGGGCAGGAGATTTAGAGGGGATTTGAGGAGGAACTTTTTCACCCAGAGGGTGGTTGGAATCTGGAACTCACTGCCTGAAAGGGTGGTAGAGGCAGGAACCCTCACAACATTCAAGAAGCATTTGGATGAGCACTTGAAATGCCATTGCATACAAGGCTATGGACCAAATGCTGGAAAATGGGATTAGACTGGACAGGGATGGATGGGCGGCGCAGACACAATGGGCCGAAGGGCCTCTTTCTGTGCTGTAAAACTCTATGGCCTAGAAATTCAGTGCCCTTAGCACCGATTTTGCGGCGCTAGAGGGCCTAGCGCTGCAATTGGCGCCGGTTCCTAAATTGCCTGGGGCCCTTCCGCGGCGGTATACCAGTAGCGCTGCGCCGGCACCGATGACGTCATCGGTGTGCGCAGCGTCCCGGTTGCCGTGGTAACCCGGCCCCAAGCCGAAATTCAGTTGCGCCCGCCTCGCCCGTGGCAGGCGCAACTAAGACTCTGGCAACAGAGTCTTCCCCCAGTGTGCGCCGGCGCATAAAGGTGGAGCGGCGGCCGGCCGCATTCCCGGCGGCCGCCTGCCCGCACCTCCCTTCCCGGACTCCTGCATTCCCCCCCCGCGGCCCTGATCAGTGTCTCATGCGAGCCCGGCACTTCCCCGAGGTGCCGGGCTCAGATGTCGGGTCAATCCGCCGGACAGTTGTCGGCTGCAGGCAGCTCCTCCTTAACAGGAGGAGGAGGCCTGCAGTTCCCCCGCCTGCCGCACCGCATCGGGTGCCGCAGCGGGGGATTAGCGCCGGGAAACCCAAGTTCACGCCCGTTTTGAGGCGCTAAAGGAGGGTTTTAGCGCCCGCCGCCGTCTGGGCCCGGCGCACCCGAATTTTCGTCGGGCGCTGCCGCATTACCGCTGGCGCAAACTTTCTGGCGCTACAGCCCTGGCAAGACCAGAACCCAATTTCTAGGCCCTTGACTCTATGACTCTATGACACAGCACTTATATACCGGTGTGGTCACCGTCGGTATTACAGTATACAGAAACCAACAAAGTAGTGCCACACCTAAAATAGTTCTCAAAGGTGAAGGGTTACATACAATGTTTTTCTTAAAGGTAGACGGATACATACACTACAATCCTCCCTTTTTAGCTTACAACATACTTAGTCCCCCATTAAACATAGCATATATTCAACTTCATGTAAAACAATTCACAGGTATAATCTATGCGGGAAACAGTTTACAGATTCAGTCTCTGCAGGAACAGTTCACAGATTCAGTCTCTGGTCTTGACTCGGTCCGAACAACATCTCTGTGGTGTAGCCGGTTCACATTGCTAGCGTGACTCATCCAATAGTCTTTCCCTTGACTTAACAGCTTGAACTTCCGTCCTGCTGAACCAGCAGTGCTGACTTTTACAAACAGCTGGACTGCCTTGGTAATTTTTCCTACTTGCCAACTGATTTGGCTCCCTTCGTGGGGCCCACGTACATGATCTGGTAGAAGTGATAATGATTTAGATGGTTATCACCTTCTGCTTCGTCTTTTTCTTTTCTGCTTCTTGGAGACTCTCGGGGCTCCCTTATCAGCTGCCAGCTGTAGCGCCACCATCTCCCTATGTTCCTTAGACTTTAAGTGCTTCATCCTGATTTCTGCACTTTGGGAGTTTTCATCACAAGCTGGGCAGACCAAGTCCTCGTAATATTCCGTGTCACTCAACAGGTCATGGTAATATTCGGTGTCGTCCTGAACTAGTCTAGCGAGAGGGCCTGCTACTTCTTCCTTACCCAACTGGACGTTAGCCGACTGTTGTTCCCTCCCTAGACATCTTTCCTGAAGAGACTTTGTAAAGTCTGTGGGTTGTGCAGTTAATAAATACACAGACTTCAGAAATAACAACAAACAGGTCTTTACTATTCGAAGGTCCGGGCGAATCTGCCCCAGTTATCCTGTCACAACACTTATATACTGGTGTGGTCACTGTCGGTATTACAGTATACAGAAGCCAAACAAGTAGTGCCACACTTAAAGTAGTTCCCTTAAAGGTGAACGGTTACATACAATAATTTCCTTAAGGGTAGACGGGTACATACACTACAATCCTCCCTTTTTAGCTTTCAACATACTGAGTCCATAGTGGACATACATTATCACATATATATATACAGATTTATTTAAGACAGTTCATAGATTCAGTCTTTCGGGAGGTTTCCGGATTCTGTCCGGGTAACGCCGCAGCGGTGTCGTCATTCCAAGCGGGCTAGTAGGTGTTTCTGGTAAAGTTGAATCGGCTCGAAGCACAGTGTCAGGTTCCTCTGACTCCAGAACTACCAGATCGGACGTAGGTGTTCTGGGTAACTCAGTCTCAACCTTATCCGGGTAAGGTGGTGAAGTCGGGGGCCCATTTGTGGCGGACCCTATGATCTGGTCAACATGGCGCCTTATTATATTGTCTCCAATGTCCACAGTGTACATCAACGGGCCTAGCCTTTTTCCAATCGTTCCAGGCTGCCATTTCTCAGTACGATAGTCCCGGGCCAAAACTCGTTGACCGGTCTGGAAGGATCTAGTGGCCCTTTCGTTCATGCCCTGGAATTGCCGGTTCTCTACGTCCCTTCTGACGTTTGGTTTGAGTAAATCCAGCCGACATCGTAGGCGTCTATTGCAAAACATCATCGCGGGAGTTTGATTTGTGACCGCATGGGTTGCATTTCGGTATGCCAACAAAAAACTATCCACCTTATGCTGTAAACTTATGGCTTCATTACTCATGGCCTTTACGGCCTTCTTGAAGGTCTGGACAAACCTTTCAGCCAATCCATTGGAGGCGGGATGGTATGGGGCTGACGTGTAATGTTTAACCCCATTGCTCTTTAAGAATTTCTTAAATTCCTCAGATACAAATTGCGGTCCATTGTCAGAACAGATCTGTTCTGGCAGGCCATTCCGAGCAAACATAGTCCTTAACACCATGATGGTTTTTTCCGTCGTGGTGGTGGTCATCTTAATTACTTCTGGCCACTTGGAGTGGGCATCAACCGCTATTAGGAACATCGAGTCCATAAATGGACCAGCAAAGTAGATGTGTACTCTTTGCCAGGGAGATGAGGGCCACTCCCATGGGTGCAGAGGAGCCTGTGGTGGCGCATTCTGAACCCTCTGACATCCTAGGCAATTCTTCATGATCTCCTCTATGTCCCCATCGATGCCTGGCCACCACACAAACGCCCTTGCTAGATTCTTCATCTTTACGCCAGCTCCTTGAGTACCTTCTTTTGGAGTTTGGGTGGAATCACCACTCTAGACCCACACATCAGGGTTCCTCGACACACTGACAGTTGTTCTTTCCTCTGTGAGAATGCTTGCAGTGTTGGTTCGCACTGTGCTGGCCATCCCTCCACCGTTAAATCATAGACTCGTGAAAGAGTTGGGTCATTCCTTGTCTCATTCTCAATCATTGAGTTTGTTATCGGCAGACACTCCACTATTGATGAGTGGAACAACTCTACTGTGTCCACTGTCCTCGCTTCTTCTACCATCGGCAATGGCAAGCGTGATAGCCCATCAGCGTTTCCATGCTGTTTGGACCGTTTGTATTCAATATCATACTGGTGTGCCCCAAGTAAAACTGACCATCTTTGTAACCTTTGTGCCGTCATGGTAGAAACGGCCTTGTTTGGGTTGAATATGGACACCAACGGCTGGTGGTCCGTCAGCAATGTGAACCTCTTACACTGCAGGTAATGGTTGAATTTCTTCACACCCCACACAAGACTGAGGGCCTCCCTATCTATCTGGGCGTAATTTCGTTCCGCTGGTGTCAATGATCGGGACGCGAATGCCACCGGCCTTTCCGAGCCATTTGGTAGTCTGTGCGAAAGTACTGCCCCAATTCCGTACGGGGAAGCATCACAAGCTAGCCGAAGGGGTAATGCTGGGTTGAAATGAGCCAACACTTCTTCAGAGGTAATCAACTCCTTGCTCCTGCGAAAAGCCTTTTTGCATTCTTCACTCCACCTCCATGGTGTTTCTTTCCGCAACAGCTCATTTAGCGGATGCAGCACCGTAGATAAATTTGGCAGAAACTTGTGATAGTAATTAATCAACCCCAAGAATGACCTTAGCTGTGACACGTTTCCTGGAGCGGGGGCCTTCACGACCGCTTCTATCTTTTCCGGTGACTTATGTAGTCCCTCTCGGTCAATGACATGACCGCAGTATGAGATCCGTTTTTGGAAGAACTCACACTTCTTGCGATTAACCCGAAGGCCATACTCCTTCAACCTGGTGAGTACCAGTTTCAAATTCGTGAGGTGTTCTTCCTCATCTTTTCCCGTGATTAGAATATCATCTAAGTAGCACTGCGTGCTTGGAATTCCTTGTAACACCTGTTCCATGGCCCTCTGCCAAATTGCTGGTGCCGAAGCTACTCCAAAGACCAGTCTATTATAGCGATACAAGCCTCTGTGAGTGTTGATGGTGAGGTATTGGCGTGACTCTTCCTCAACCTCCATCTGTAAATATGCCTGAGCCAAGTCTATCTTCGTGAAGTGCTTCCCTCCAGCCAATGAAGCAAAAATATCTTCAATCCGCGGAAGCGGGTATTGTACCGTGTGAAGTATCGGATTCACTGTGATCTTGAAATCACCGCAGATACGGACCTTCCCCGGTCCCCCTGGCTTATTACTTGGTGAGGATTTCATGACGGGAACAATGGGCGTGGCCCACTCACTCCAGTCTACTTTTGACAGAACCCCTGATCGTTCAAGTTCTTCTAGTTCTGCCTCTACTGCTGGTCGTATTGCGTACGGTACCGATCTGGCCTTAAAAAACTTTGGGCTTGCATGTTCTGCAATCTTGACCTTTGCTTTAATACGTCGCAGCGTTCCCAGTCCTTGCTGGAATACCTCTTTAGCTTCGTCTAATATTCTGGACAACCGTTCAGGTTTGACATCCTCTTTTTCGGACTCCACCGTCATGGTGTTTAGTGCATGCCAGTCCATCTTTATTTTTCGGATCCACTCTCGTCCCAGAAGTGGTGGACCTCCCTCAGGCAACACATACAGATCTAACCGGTGGTGAACTTTATCCTGGTATCTCACCTTAACCTCTAGTTTTCCGATGGGGAATACTTTGTGCCCCGTGTATGTCTGCAGCACTAGATCCGTATTCCGTAGTGGAATATGCTTGAAAAACTTTTTATAGTCATGCTTATTCATGACAGTCAACGCCGATCCGGTGTCTACTTCCATTTTTACTTGGACCTTCTCAATCTGTAACGTTATCCAAATAGTTTGTCGGTCGGCTTCATTGCTCACGTTGTGGATTCTCAGACTGTCCAGTCCTTTGTGTTTGGAGTGTGAGTCCGACTTCTGTTCCTTCAGACTCTTCCTAGTCGCCTCTTGTACCTTTCTGTACCATTTTTGTGAGGACTCGTTATTGTTGTACGTCGTTCCTGACCGGCACACTTTAGCTATGTGCCCGATCTTGCCACATTTCCGGCATTCTTGGTTTTTACCCCAGCAACGCTTCTGGTCATGTGTTGTCTTCCCACAACGATAGCATTTCGTAGTCCTCGAGGTGATGTGGTCCACCCCTAGTGCCACCGCCTTCCGCTGCATTACCGCCGTTCCTTTTGCTGCGGCTTCGTATGATGCGGCTATAAGGACAGCCCTGTCAAGTGTGAGGTTGTTCTCTTCCAGTAGTCGCTTTTGCGTCCCTTCTTTGGACAATCCACATACGAACTTGTCTCGCAGTGCCTCTGTCAGATTCCCTCCGAACTGGCAGTGTTTCGCTAGCCTCCGCAGTTCGACCAAGTATTCCGCGTTGCTTTCGTCTTTCTTCTGCGTTCTCGCATAGAATCTGAATCGTTCAGCCAGCTTCAACGGTGTGGGGTTCAAGTGATCCTTCAGCACTGCTACTATATCCTCGAAAGTCTGATCCGCCGGTTTAGCTGGAGAGAGAAGATGTTTCAACAACCCGAATGTTTTCGCACCCATCATGTTAAGTAAGGTTACAGCTTTTTCCTCCTTAGCTATTTTGTTAGCCTTACAATGTATCTCAATACGTTCCACGTACGTGGGCCAGTCTTCTATTTCGGAGTTAAAATCATTGCTGTCGCCACGCTTAGGCATCTTCCTTTCTTTGGGTACAACACAAATATTTCTTTAAATTCTTATGTATTTTTTTTTTCTAAGATGGCAGCTTTTCCCGCGAATTTGGCGGTTTCCCGCTCTTCCTTTCTCTCCCCGCCCACTTCAATGGCGGTTTCCGGCTTCTGTCGGCTCCTCCGCCTAATGGCGGCTTCCCGCGTTTCTTCCTGGTGGAAGGGGTACGCCTTCCCCGCAGCGGACAGGTTCAGCCGCTGGGCTGGCTCTCGCACAGCTCCCCCTACTCGGCTCTGTCTTCTCCTCCCGCCCGCACGGCTCTACCGGCGCTGGGTACACCCCGTTAACGGAGGACAGTTCAGCCGCTGGACTGGCTCTCGCGCAGTCTCTCACCCCGTTTTCGGCTGTGTCTCTCTCCCACTCCCGCACGTTCGGTTTTGCCGGCTCTGAGTACCCCGTTGGTGGAGAACAGCTCAGCCGCTGGACTGGCTCCTCGCAGTCTCTCTCTCCGCACCCGGCTCTCACCCGCACGGTTCCCGTTCGCCTCCCCAGCCCTCTCGCAGACCGGTGTTTCCCTCCCCGGCTGCGGCTGGGTTTCTCTTCCTGCGCCTACTCGCAGGCTCAGCGCTTCGTGGCTGCAGTCGCTGCCCGGATTTTTCCCGCCGATCGCGGTCCGGCTGTCACCCGACGCCATTGGACCCGACTTTTGACTGGCTCAGCTCCCCCTCGACCGAGGTCGAGTGCTCTGCCCTTAACCTCCGGATATTCTCTACACCTTCCCCTACTCAGTCTCTTCGGCCGCCTTGTTCCCTGCTGATCGGCTCACTCTGTACCGTGGTAGAAGGGTAGTCAGTGCCTGTTGCAGACGGAAGCTTTTGTTGCTAAAGTCTTCCACCTTTCTCCTGCTGCAGCCTCGTGTTTTCTTCCAGCAGCACGACGAGGGCGGTTGCCTCTCTTCGACGCTCTTCTTGCTTTGGTAATCTTGCCGCAGGGTACGATCGGACTCGTCGCCACTGTAAAGTCTGTGGGTTGTGCAGTTAATAAATACACAGACTTCAGAAATAACAACAAACAGGTCTTTACTATTCGAAGGTCCGGGCGAATCTGCTCCAGTTATCCTGTCACAACACTTATATACTGGTGTGGTCACTGTCGGTATTACAGTATACAGAAGCCAAACAAGTAGTGCCACACTTAAAGTAGTTCCCTTAAAGGTGAACGGTTACATACAATAATTTCCTTAAGGGTAGACGGGTACATACACTACAGACTTCTTCATGCGTTCATATTCATCCCGCTCTTCCTGGGTTTCCTGCAAATCCTTCACTAATGACCTCATTTGTGATTTCAATACTTCCCCTTCCATCGGGGATTGATTGATCGGGCTATTCAATCCTTCTACTGGAGCAGCTGTTTCAACATTCTGTTGTTCACAGAGACGTGATTCAGCGTACTTTTGGCATCCCAGTAAAATCTGTGTTGCAACCTCAGCTATTTCCATAACTTTTGAGAGCTCCGAACTCCTTCCCTTTGAAGATTGAAGCTCGTGTTCAGATTGTTCCCATTGCAGAGTCTTGTCCCTCAGCATATGAAGGAGTTGGCTGACCGTTAACTCTTCCACGGGAACACTGTGGATCAGAGTCTTCTCCATTTCATCCACCTTTTCCTCCAATGCTTTCACCTTCTTTTCCTCTTGTACTTTGGCTTTCAGCGCTCGGAGAAGTTGCGCCTTGATGCTCTCTAGCTCATGTTCAGGGGCCATTCTTACAGTCTCTGTTTCTTACAGTTTCCTTTTCTTCCACTGAAAGGATTCCCAGTTGAATCTGTTCTTCAAGTTGTTGAACCTCGGTCATTGCCGCCTCATATTTGTCTTGGGTTTCCTTCAATATTTTTATGAGTTCTTGGACATCTTGTCTTTCATGTTCTGCCATGTCTTTCACTTCTAATTTCTCATCTATGGATGGAACTTCTACCGATGAGTCTGTCTTGGCCTTGAGCTCATCAAGAATTTCCTGCAGCCTTTGGACTTCTTGCTCATGTTCAACCTTTAGTTGCTCATATGCTTCTACTGAAACTAGCTTTTCGGAGGTTGCCGAGTTAATCCCCTCCAGGATTGTAGCCTGGGCCTGTTCATACTGTTCCTTCAACTTCTCAAACTCTGCTTGTAAGGAGTCGTAGAGAAGAACGGGAATAAAATCCTGGCTTCCTGAAGATTCCTCTTCATTTGCTCCTTCCTGCAAATATTCTAACTCCTGAACAGCATAAGGGAGATGTGATCGGTAATTGGTCACAATGGCTCTATGGTCGCTCTCTGCTTGAGCTAGCTGCTTCTGTTGTCTTTCCAGATTCTCCCATTCGGTGTCATAGAACTTTTTCATTGTTTTCATCTCTTGTTCGAGACGGTAACTCACTTGTTCTACTTGCTGTCGTAATTTGAAATAAAGTTGAGTCCGAGCTCGGCGTTCGTCAGTCATGGATATGTCCGTAAACTGAACAGACTCAGAATTCTCTGTCAACCTATGTTGTCGTTGTTCGGTGGAGTTCTGTTCTGAAACTTTGTTCTTCTCTGGAGCATAAGCCTTTACGCATGCCTTCGTTCTTCCAACCTTAGTCGGCAAGTCCATTTTAGCCTTGTCTTTCATATTTGGGTTGGTCTTATCGTCATCCGTTTCAGAATCTGAGCTGATTGTCTGCACCGAGTCCTCACTCGTTATGGCTTTTAGATAGTGCCGTTCCATGTCTATTTTCTTGATCCACTCCCGTCCCAGAAGTGGTGGTCCTCCCTCAGGTAGTACGTATAAGTTCATTCTTGGGTGTTCTTTACCCCCATCTCTCACCTTGACTCTTATCTTCCCCATGGGGTATACTTTATGCCCCGTGTATGTCTGCAATACGAACTTGGTATCTCTTAAGGGTATATGTGAGAATAGCCGGTGGTAATCCCTTCGATTTATGACTGATAGAGCTGATCCAGTGTCCAACTCCATTTTCACTTGGACTCCAGCTATTTTTAGCATGACCCAGAGAGTTTGTAGGTCAGCTTCCTTACTCACATTGTGAATTCTCAGACTGCCCAGCTCCTGGCCGTTTGGGTCTGAGTCCGAATTCTGTTCGTCTGAACTCTTCTCAGCCACCTTGTGTACCTTGTTGTACTTTTCCTGTGATGGCTTCCTTTGGTTGTTGGTCTTCTTCCCTGACCGGCATACCTTAGCTATGTGACCCAGTTTGCCACATTTCCTACATTCCTGGTTCTTAAACCAGCATTGGTTCTGGTCGTGTGTTGTCTTCCCACAACGATAGCATTTTGTTGTACTCGAGGTAATTTGATCCACACTGAGTGCCGCTGCCTTTAGCTGCATTTCCGCAGTTCCCTTCGCTGCGGCTTCGTGCGATGCTGCAATAAGGACAGCCCTGTCAAGTGTAAGGTCGTTCTCTTCGAGTAGTCGCTTTTGCGTTCCTTCCTTTGACAACCCGCACACGAACTTGTCTCGCAATGCCTCTGTCAGATTCCCTCCAAACTGGCAGTGTTTGCTAGTCTACGCAGTTCGACCAAGTATTCTGCGTTGCTTTCGTCTTTCCTTTGTGTTCTCGCATAGAATTTGAATCGTTCCGCCAACATCAACGGTGTGGGGTTCAAGTGATCCTTCAGAACAGTCACAATATCATCGAAAGTCTGATCCGTCGGTTTAGCTGGTGCTAGTAGATGCTTCAAGAGCCCGTATGTCTTCGCGCCCATCGAGTTTAGCAAGGTTATAGCTTTGTCATCTTCTTCTATTTTATTGGCCTCACAATAGATCTCAATGCGTTCCACATACGTGGCCCAGTCTTCTACCTCGGAATTAAAATCATTGATGTTACCACGCTTAGGCATCTTCCTCTCTTCCTGATAACACCACGAATTATTTCTTTAAATTTTCTTTTATTTTTTTTTCCAAGATGGCAGTTCCCGCGAAAATGGCGGTTTCCCGCGCTTATCTTCTCTCCCCGCCCACTTCAATGGCGGTTTCCCGCTTCTGTCTTCTTCCCCGCCTAATGGTGGCTTCCCGCGTTTCTTCCCTAGCGGGAGGGGTACACTTTCCCCACGGGCGACGGCCGCTGGCTTTCAGGTTCACAGCCTGCGCGTCGGCTTCAGTGCTTTCCCTTTTCTCGGCAGGGCAACCGGCGCTGGGTACACCCCATTGACGGCGAACAGTTTCAGCCGCTGGGCTGGCTCTCGCTCAGTCTCCCTTGGTCGGCTCTGCCTCTCCCGCTCGCTCGGCTCCCAATCGCGCCTCCCAGCCCTCTCGCAGTCCGGTGCTTCCCTCCCCGGCTGCGGCTGAGTTTTTATATCTTCCCGCGCCTACGCTCCCGGTCGCAGCGCTTCGTGGCTTCGGTCGCTGCCCGGCCTTTTTCGCCGGTCGCGGTCTAGCTGTCTCACGACGCCGTTGCGCCCCCAGCCTGTCTGTACCGCGGCTTCCTTGCTCCACGCTGCCCCAGTCTCAGCGCCTCTGGGCCCGACTTCTGTCCGGCTCCTTTCCCCCTCGACCGTGGTCGAGTGCACCGCCCTTATCCTCCGGTTATTCTTTTTACTTTTACCTTACTCACAGTCACCGTGGCCGGCTTGCTTCTCGTGCTGATCGGCTCACTCCTCACCGTGGCAGAAGGGACAGTCAGTGCCTGTTGCTGATGGAAGTCTTTGTCTCTGAATTCTTCCTCCTTTCCAGCTCTGCAGACTCGAGTTTTCTCCCAGCAGAATGACGAGGGCGGTTGCCTCTTCTCGACGCTCGTTAACTGCTTCGGAAGTATTGTTGCCGCAGGGTACGATCGGACTCGTCGCCACTGTAAAGTCTGTGAGTTGTTTAGTTAATTAATACACAGACTACCAGAGTAACTTAAAACAGGACTTTACTATTCGAAGGTCAGGGCGAATCTGCCAAATAAATCCTGACACAGCACTTATATACCGGTGTGGTCACCGTCGGTATTACAGTATACAGAAGCCAACAAAGTAGTGCCACAGCTAAAATAGTTCTCTTAAAGGTGAACGGTTACATACAATGGTTTTCTTAAAGGTAGACGGATACATACACTACACTGACGCCGGCCAGCTCTTAAAGGGGGAAGGGTCGACTTTGTCTGCTGCCACGCCCTGGATAGTGGAGCCCTGCAGCTAGGCCTGAACACTGCTGGTGGACCCAAATAGCGCCTGAAGCCATGCAGAAGGCCCGTGAACGAGCGCAGCGCTTCTCAGAGCATGCTTTGAGGGTGCTGCTTAAGGCTTTTGAAAAGAGAAGAGAGATCTTGTGCCCGGACAGTGGCAAGAAGGCTCCCAGGAGGCAGTACAGGAGAGCCTGGAGGGAAATCGCCCACAGGGTGTCATCCACCAGCAATGTCCCCAGGAGTGCGGACCAATGCCGCAAGAAGTTCAACGACCTCACTCGGATGGTCAGGGTGAGTACCCTTTCCAGTGTCCTCCTCATCCTTGCATGTGCACCTCACATTATGGGCAAAGGGACCTCAAAGGCCTAATGGCCATCCCTCCTCCCGCAGCTATGGCACTGGCATGATCATCAATAGCACTTTCTGCACTTTACACACTGGCCAAGCTATTCGACCATGGGAGGCAGTGCACACAACAACAGGGCACCACACTGGCCATGCTATTCGACCATGGGAGGCAGTGCAGACAACAACAGGGCACCACACTGTACTGAGAAGCCGTCCTTTCTCTTGCAGGCCAAGCTGGCCAAGAATATGAAGAGCCGGAATGTCACCGGGGGAGGCCGTGGCCAGTTCCAGGAGCTCAGTGACCTGGAGGAGCGCGTGGCTCGACTCATGCGTGGCCGGGTGGTTGGCCCCGTTGCTATTGGAGATGCCGACCCTGTGCTGGGCCCCAATGGTAAGGACATGACCGTTTGGACCTCTCTCGTTTCCTTTGCGCTTCAGATCTACATCCTTTGCCACTGTCCGACCAATGCGCATAATGCCACCACTCATGCCTCCCTCGCTAACGCCCTGTCCTCACTCTAAAGCTACTCTTGTGCCTTCCTGCTTTCAGCTGGTGAGGAGGAGGTCCATGAAGCTGAGAGTGCCAGTCCCTCGGAAGAGGAGGACGACGAGGACCAAGAGGAAGGCGGCACATCGGGGGAACCCTCATCCACGCCAGGGGATGGCAATGGAGGGGACACGTCTTGCCTGGAGGAGAGCCAGGGGGAAGTGTTGCAGGGGGGTGCAGCTCCTGGGCCCAGTGGCGTCTAGGCAGGCGGGAAGGGTCGGGCAGCATGGCTGCCTTCTCCCCAGAGGGGGGAAGTGCTGCAGGGAAGGGCAGTTGCTGGGCCCAGTGGCGTCCAGGCACGCGGGAAGGGTCGGGCAGCTCGGCGGCCTTCTCCCCAGATGGAGAGTCCGCCCTCCAGTCCGGAGACGGTCCTCGCCCAGGAGGTGCGCCTCCTTGATGAAATGTCCGCGGCCTCCGAGCGGCGCCACAACGAGATCATGGGGGTTGTGGGACAGTTGCCTCAGGCCATTGAGTCCCTGGCTCATAGTGTGGCCGCTTTCGGGGACTCACAGGCCAGGGGTGTCGAGCAACTCGCGGCAGCACAGGCCAGGGGTGTCGACCAACTCGCGGCAGCACAGGACGCGAGTCGCGAGTTCATGAGTGGTGCCGTGCAGACACTGGCTGATCTGATGCGGGCACAGAACAGGGCAGTTCGGGCACTCACTTCTGCCACACTCGCTGTGTCACGGAAGCATCGACAGGGCACCCGCCGCCCTGCTGCAGCACAGCGGTCTGGCCTCCACCAGATTGCTGCGCTTGCTGCAGTGCCAGCCCGGCCGAGTGCCAATGTCTCTGGCGACCAGCAAGCGCCTGGCATCAGCCAGCTTGCCCCCATTGCTGCAGCCGCCACTGCCACTCCCCCAGCCAAGGTGCAACGAGCTGCTGCAGAGACTGATGCTGCCCAGCCACAGCTGCAGCAGTCAGCAGCCGGACCCTCCAGGGCCGGACCTCGTCTAGGCCGACCCCCAAGGGCATCTGCCATTACGCATTGCGGCCCTCAGGAGCCTTTCCCCAGCCTTCCAACACCCACAGGGCCCAGGTTGAGGCGGAGCAACAGGTTGGGCAGGGGCCGGAGAAGCCTGCACAAGGACTCGCCCTCTCGGCACACCAAGTAGAGGGTGTCGGCAACTGTTTTTTTTATATGGGGGTGTTTGTGTTCTGGAGGGGGGGGGGCTTATTTTGGAAAGGCCGAAGATGAAGGCCAATTGGATTGACAAGTTTTGTTGTTCTTCCCCAGGTTGTGGGAGTGAGATATGTTTTTCACTGTTTTTTGGGGGTCTTGTCTGTTTTTCTGTTTCATGTGGGAAGGGCCCTGAGTTTGTTAAATAAAGCTTTTTATTTATTCAGCTTGTCCAGGTGTCATGTTTCAAGTGGCTGTTGCGTTAACCAGCTGAGGGCTTGCGGAGCGGCTGCATTCAGGTGCGTTCATTGCCACAAGCCATTCCCTGACAGGGGGCCTAGAAGTGTCGTTCAATAAGCCGCCGGCGGACGGCCCTTGGACCTTGTGGCTGCCTTCTGGGCTGGTACCCCTCCTCCTCCTCCTCCTCATGGTCCTCCTGCTCGTCCTCCTGAGGTGGTGGCCCAACGTGAGGTGGCAGTGGCTGAGTCCTGCGGATAGCCAGGTTGTGCAGCATGCAGCAAACGACGACGAACTGGGAGACTCTATCCGGCGAATACTGTAGAGATCCGCCGGATCGATCCAGGCAGCGGAACCGTTGCTTGAGGACGCCAATCGTTTGCTCTATGATGTTCCTTGTGGCTTGATGGCTTTCGTTGTATGCCTCCTCCGCAGGGGTCCTGGGCGCGCGGAGCGGGGTCATGAGCCATGTGCACAAAGGGTAGCCCTTGTCCCCGATAAGCCATCCCCTTGGTGGAGGCTGTGCCTCGAACATGTCAGCCACAGTAGTCTGGCGCAGGATAAATGCATCGTGGCTGCTTCCTGGAAAGCGGGCATTGACAGCTAGGATGCGCTGCCTGTGGTCACACACCAGCTGTACATTGAGGGAATGGTAGCCCTCCCGGTTGCGGTAATCCTCGGCATTGTCGATAGGTGCCCGCATAGCCACATGCGTGCAGTCAATGGCGCCCTGCACCATGGGGAAGTCGGAGATCCTGGCAAATCCGACTGCACACTGCTCCTGCCTCTCTAGGGTCATGGGGAAGGAGATGAATTGGTGTCTCCTTGCGAAAAGGGCATCGGTGACCTGCCGGATGCAGCGATGCACGGCGAACTGGGAGATGTTCGCTATGTCCCCAGCAGCGGCTTGGAAGGAGCCGCTTGCATAAAAGTTCAGAGCCACCGTGACCTTCACTTCCACCGACAGAGACGTCCTGCACCTCAGCTGTGGACGCAGATCTCTGTGAAGCAGCTGGCAGATCTCTGCAACCACCTCCCTTCTGAAGCGCAGCCTCTTAACACAATGCGCGGCAGTCATGGTGAGATAGGACACCTGCTGCCGGTATTCCCTGAGTGGGTAAGGCCTACGTTGCCGACGCCTGATGGCCCCTCTGCGTCTAGGCATGGCTGCCCCTCTCACACAGCGTCTGCGAGTCCTTCGCACATAATGCTGGAACTGAGTGTTGGAACCCCATGCAGCCCCCATAATAAACTTGCAAACAGTGAAATCACAAAGAATCAAATTTCCAAGCTCTGGCCAGAAGCCAAAAATACCTCTCCTATGTTGTCCCAAATCAGTAAGGTCTGTTCCTTGGTCTCTGTCCAGAAATCCAAAGCACTAAAGTCATTGCAGCAAAATGGCTGGCCTTTATAGTTCAGTGTAAGCGCCCTTTAATTAGCGCTCCCCGAGGCCCGCAGGGCCTCTGCTGCGTTCCACTTCACAGTTCTTAACAGCGCCATGCCCACATTGGGCGGGCGCCACTGAATTTCCGGTTTGGGGCGCACAAACAGCGTTGCACGACGAAATGCCGTCATAAGCTGCGCGCGCAGCTGAGCGGGCGCAAACACTTTGCGCCGGCGCTAAATGTCAACTGAAGTTGGGCGTTGGCGCAGACCGGCCTGTGCCCGGGCGCAAAGTGCCTTGCGCTGGAAATCTACCCCTCTTATGGCGTTAACGGCTGGCGAACGCAACTGAATTTCTAGGCCCTTGTGTTTGATCTTGAAAATATCTAGTCATTTCTGTTAGTAGTATGTAAGGTACTGTCTCTTCCATAGTCTCGGATTGTCTTCCATATACACAGCCATTGCACTGATTTCAGAGTATAATCTTCCTCATGATATCTGCAGTCACCAGGCTTTTAAATATACCCAACCTACTCTTCAGTACGATTTATAATCATGAGCATTGTGGTAAACCACTTTTATCGTTCACTATCGTTACACTATAGTTATCACTGTTATATTGTTCTCACTGTTCTCACTGTTGTATCACTATACGAGGTCGCCTCTTGTCACACCTGAGATCCGACACTCGTCGGTCGAGAAGGAAGCCCAGGCGATCGTGGAGGCGGTACGACGCTGGAGGCATTACCTGGCAGGCAAATGATTTACCCTCCTCACCAACCAGCGTTCGGTCGCTTTCATGTTTAATAACAAGCTGAGGGGCAAAATCAAGAATGACAAGATCTTGAGGTGGAGAATCGAGCTATCCCCCCGATGCTCTTTCACGAATTACATGCGCCAGCGCGCATATTGATAGACTTCAGACCCTCCACAACGACCTCTGCCACCCCGGGGTCACCAGACTTTACCATTTCATTAAGGCCCGCAACCTGACCTACTCCATCGAGGGGGTCAGGACCATGACCAGGAACTGCCAGACCTGTGCCGAGTGCAAACCGCACTTCTATAGGCCGGACAAAGCAAGCCTGATCAAGGCCACCCGCCCCTTCGAGCGCCTGAGCATCGACTTTAAGGGGCCCCTACCGTCATCCGACCGTAATGTGTACTTCCTCAACATCGTTGATGAGTACTCCCGTTTCCCCTTTGCCTTCCCCTGCCCAGACATGACCAGTACCACGGTCATTAAATGCCTGAACGAACTCTTCGCCTTGTTCGGGTTCCCGAACTATATACATTGTGACCGGGGCTCCTCCTTCATGAGCGAGGAACTCCGCCAGTTCCTACTAGCGAGAGGTATTGCAGCAAGCAGGACCACCAGCTACAACCCCCGAGGGAACGGCCAGGTGGAAAGAGAGAACGCGACTGTCTGGAAGGCAGTCATCTTAGCCTTAAAGTCTAAGGGCCTCCCAACCTCCTGCTGGCAGGAAGTCCTCCCAACAGCGCTGCATTCCATCCGGTCACTACTTTGCACTGCCGTTAACGCCACCCCCCATGAACGAATGTTTGTTTTCCCCAGGAAGTCGACTACGGGAACCACTCTACCAACCTGGCTGGCCTCTCCGGGGCCCGTCCTGCTGCGAAAGCACGTGAGGGCCCATAAAACGAACCTCCTGCACGCCAACCCCCAGTACGCCTACGTGGCTTACCCAGACGGGCGGGAGGATACTGTCTCCTTACGAGACCTCGCACCCTCGGGCACTCCGGAGACACCACCTTTACCCCCCCCCACCACCCCCCCAATTCCAGCCCAGGTAGACGGCATGCCGGAACCCCACGAGCCTTCGCCGACCACGCAGACACCAGCATTAACACCGGATAATGCAACACCGCCGCTGCGACGATCGGAGAGGCTTACGAGGCCTCCGGACAGACTGACATACCAGAACTGGTAGTACACTTCACCCCGCCAGACTCAAATCTAAAGAAGGGGTGAATGTGGTAAACCACTTTTATCGTTCACTATCGTTACACTATAGTTATCACTGTTATATTGTTATCACTGTTCTCACTGTTGTATCACTATACGAGGTCGCCTCTTGTCACACTGTTATACCTGGGCTGACCATCACTGACTCCGCCCATGGCTCCACCTACCTGCCCAGGTATAAAGGTAGTCGACTGGCTGGTATTCCTCCTTGCTGGATCCGATCACCCATGAGGGTGGGCTCTGTTATTTAGTCAATAAAAACCTATAGTTACTTTCCTAACTCGTCGCTTTTCATTGGACGAATTGATAGGTATATCAAGCATTATCTAATATTCATGGGCTCCAGGTTCACGTTGCTTAACATCTACACAGAAATCATAATTTTTACAGTTTCCAAATCAGACAGTCTCTTCTCCCTTTTTAGATGTTATTCTACAAATGTGTGTTGAATCCATTTGGCTTCCATGTCCCATGCTGTGTGATTGAGCTTTCCTCTCCTAATAGTCCCATTACCCTGGTCCTGAGATTTTGCATACTGAGAGCTCGAGAGTCTGATACTGCTTGAACAACACATTGTTTGAACTCACCATCGTGCACTGCAGGCTATTATAGTGTCACCACAGAGCATTCAATAGCAACACTTGCTGCTGTTAATGTGCCACATTTTTCCTCTGCTGCACATAAATTCTATATGTGCCACAAGCTACTTTCTGGCCTGGCTAGATGATGCCAGGAAATAGATTTTTTATTCCTTAATGGAGTCCATTCTGGAATTGACTCGTCAATTTATTAATATTGGGCCAGAAATTTGGGTCTCCACAGGTGAGTACGCACGGGGTACTCACGTGTAGGGCCAACTAAAGTGCCGGTTTCGTGCATGCACTGCGCATGCGCGGGAAACCGGAATTTCTGTTCCCTTGAAGTAAGGGGTTCACAGGTTGAACGCGTGCGCCGGAGAGGCAGCACGTACGCCTGGAACTTCTGGGTTTTTTTACAGGTTTCTCCGGGAGGGTAAGTCTCCAGCAGCTACGCTTTTAAAAAGCAGTCACAAGGCCTGCTTTTAACAAGGTAAGTGGTGAATTAAGTAAAAGTAAAACATTTTTTCCACAGGTTTATTATTTTTAAACACTTTAAAGCAAGGTAAGTTTATTTTTAGCCCCGTTAAAAACTGTAATTAACTTTTTCAAAAATTTAAATTAGTTTAAAATAGTTATTTTATGTAATTTATCGTTATTTTAAAAATGTGATTTAAAAAAAAAATTATTTGAAGTTTTAGTTAGGTTTTGGAGCCAATTTCTATTCATAGATTTGACAGGTCTTCCTGTCAAATCTATGAATAGAGATTCCTTGCTACGATTGGCTCTCCATGGCCCATGTGATCCTAGGGAATGCTTCAAACTAACTGCGCCCCTGGGATACGCAAGCACTGTGTGCCGGCATCTGGAGCAGGCCCAGGATCGGAATCCCATGTGGGCCCACAGCACAACGGCCGGCGCGCTAGGTAAGTGCAGGTCGGGGGCTTGCACCCACGGGAAGCCTCCGACCCGAATTTCTGGCCCATTATCCATGACCTAGCTGACATAGTTTAGTTGTCAACATAATTTTTCAGTCAAGCAATGCAGTCTCTGGCCTGGAGTAGGGAGGACAAAGCATCACAAGTGCCAGGCAAGCAGCTGCTAGAATTGGATTCAAAGCTAACTGTGTAGCCATTTAAAACTAAATGGCAACTGTGATTGGCTTATCATTTTCTTATAAAAACCGCACGGTAACCTAAACCTGTCAAAGCTCAATTTCTACCGATATCTCCATGCGTGACTAGCTACTTTCAAGGTCAATCACAAGCTCTCCAAACAGTTTGTTAGACTTGAAATTCAGGAGTGAAACGTCTGACAACAGCCTCCCACGAGCCTTGAACTCTGCCCTATAGTACATAGAGTTGGCTTCAATCAATACATTTTACAGACCTCCAGTCAATTCACCAATTAATTGTTCAGCTTTTTTGAGCAAATAAAAATTTCAATTGGGACCCAAGCTCACTTGATTCAAATTATCCGTTCAAGTTTGTACTTCTGGTCAGTTGACAGGATATTCAAACTCAAGCTAGCCAATGAAGCATCATACTTTATTTAAGAAATTGAGCCGCCATATATTTTATATTACAAGTGTTGTGTGGCACTGCCATCATGATATGATAGATCTGTTCTGAATCTAGCAGCTTAAAACTGGGCATCCATGAGGCGCTGTGGGCTATCAGCAGCAGCAGAATTGTATTACACCACAATCTGTAACCTTATGGCCCAGAATATCCCTCACTCTACCATTACCATCAAGCCAGAGGACCAACCCTGGTTCAATGAGGAGTGTAGAAGAGCATGCCAGGAGCAGCACCAGGCGTACCTAAAAATGAGGTGCCAACCTGGGGAAGTTACAATACAGGACTACATGCATGCTAAACAATGGAAGCAGCATGCTATAGACAGAGCTAAACGATCCCACAACCAACAGATCAGATCAAAGCTCTGCAGTCCTGCCACATCCAGTCGTGAATGGTGGTGGACCATTAAACAACAACTAACAGGAGGAGGAGGCTGCAGGAACATTCCCATCCCCAATGATGCTGGAGCCCAGCGTGCAAGTGCTAAATACAAGACTGAAGCGTTTGCAACCACCTTCAGCCAGAAATGCTGAGTGGATGATCCATCTCGGCCTCCTCCCGAGGTCCCCACCATCGCAAAGCCAGTCTTCAGCCAACTCAATTCACTCCACGTGATATCAAGAAATGGCTGAACGCACTGGATACAGCAAAGCCTGTAGGCCCTGACAACATCCTGGCTGTCGTGCTGAAGACTTGTGCTCCAGAACTAGCCACGCCTCTAGCCAAGCTGTTCCACCTACAACACTGGCATCTATCCGACAAAGTTGAAGATTGCCCAGGTATGTCCTGTCCACAAATAGCAGGACAAATCCAACCCAGTCAATTATCACCCCATCAGTCTTATCTCAATATCAACAAAGTGATGGAAGGGGTTGTTGACAGTGCTATCAAGCGGCAGTTACTCACCAATAACCTGCTCACCGATGCTCAGTTTGGGTTCTGCCAGGAGCACACAGTTCCAGATCTCATTACAGCCTTGGTCCAAACATGGACAAAAGAGCTGAATTCCAGAGGTGAGGCGAGAGTGACTGCCATTGACATCAAGGCAGCATTTGACTGAGTGTGGCATCAAGGAGCCCTAGTAACATTGAAGTCAATGGGAATCAAGGGGAAAACTCTCCACTGGCTGAAGTCATACCTAGCACAAAGGAAGACTGTTGTGGTTGTTGGAGGCCAATCATCTCAGCTCCAGGATGTCAATGCAGGAGTTCCTCAGGGCAGTGTCCCAGGCCCAACTATCTTCAGCTACTTGATCAATGACCTTCCCTCAATCATAAGGTCAAAAGTGGGGATGTTCACTGATGATTGCACAGTGTTCAGTTCCATTTGCAACTCCTCAGATAATGAAACAGTCCATGCCCGCATGCAGCAAGGCCTGGACAATATTCAGGCTTGGGCTGATAAGTGGCAAGTAACATTGGCACCACACAAGTGCCAGACAATGACCATCTCCAACAAGAGAGGGTCTAACCACCTCCCCTTGACATTCAATGGCATTACCATCATCAAATCCCCCACCATCAACATCCTGGGGGTCACCATTGACCAGAAACTTAACTGAACCAGCCATATATAAATACTGTGGCTACAAGAGCAGGCCAGAGGCTGGGTATTCTGCAGCAAGTGGTTCACTTCCTGACTCCCCAAAGCCTTGCCACCATCTACAAATCACAAATCAGGAGTGTGATGGTATACTCTCCACTTGCCTGGATGAGTGCAACTCCAACAACACTCAAGAAGCTCGACACCATCCAGGACAAAGCAGCCTGCTTGTTTGGCACCCTATCCACCACCTTAAACATTCACTCCCTCCACCACCGACGTACCGTGGCTGCATTGTGTACCATCTACAAGATGCACTGCAGCAACTCGACAAGGCTTCTTAGACAGCTCCTCCCAAATCTTCGACCTCTTCCACCTAGAATGACAAGGGCAGCAGGCACATGAGAACACCACCACCTCCAAGTTCCCCTCCAAGTCACACACCATCCTGACTTAGAAGTATATCGCTGATCCTTCATCGTCGCTGGGTCAAAGTCCTGGAACTCCCTACCCAACAGCACTGTGGGACTATCTTCATCACAAGGACTGCAACAGTTCAAGGTGGCTCACCACCACCTTCTCAAGGGCAATTAGGAATGGGCAATAAATGTTGGCCTTGCCAGCGATGCCCACATCCTGTGAATAAATTTAAAAACATATATGCAAGTTATTTAGTTTCACTGCTGGTCATCTAAGCCTTGCCTCTTCCTTTCATTTCAAAGCATATGGTCTGGTTCATTTGTCACAAGGTGTCGCACACGTATACTAGTAGTAACATTTGATGATGTTACAGGGCAATATTTTTATCAAAAGTGCATGAACCTAGTTTACTTAATTTTTCCTTTATCAGCGGTGTGTGGTCTGTAGCTTTACAAAAGTAAACACTTGCAAACAATAGTTGATGAAGCTAAACGTAGATCAGTTTGTACCCTTCGTTTCATCCTCTCTTCCACTTCCCTCTCCTCCCCAAAAGAGTACTGCTGATACAAGTCTTTCATCTATACCCAAGAAGTTTCAAAGAGGTGCAATTGTTAATCCTAGACAGCGATTTTTGTATCTGGTTAAGATAGAAATAAAAGTAGTGGAAAACATTAAATGTAATCTTTTTCACAAGTGATTTGCATGTATATAGTACAGAAAAATCAGTTAATATAAAACTGCATATTATAAATGTATATTAGATACTGCTTGGCATTCTGATTTTTTTTTTTACATGCATGCTAACATTGGTGTACAAATAAGTAGTGATACACACACACACAGAGCTGCTTCAGAGGTCACAGGTTTAAATCCTTGCTTACAGGAAGGGAAGATTCCTATCCTATTCCTTCTAATAGCCCATGTTACAGCACAAGTGCGATGGGTTATCTGTAAAAAAAATTGTACTAAGGTCTCAATTTTCTTCCCTCCTCTCTTGAAGGCACCAACTCTCTGCTGGAGTACAGTTCCACAGCCTCTTGCTGCCTTGCCCAAATGGCCATTCCATAGGTGTAAGCCTTGAATATGTCAACAGACTACATGACCATGGAGAGCCTCACAGCCAAGCCTGATCCTGTCCAAACATGTGGACCTTTCAGCATGGAGGCACTGAGCAACAATCGTGAGTGGAATATCGGTTGATTTTTCCCCCTCTTTCCCCAGGGATGCCGAGGCCAAACTGTAGTATCCGATGAGGACCATGGCTAGCTGCTATTAACTGTGCGGCAGCTGAAGCCATTAATACCACCATCTGATCTTCCTGGCAGTTAATGCTAAATAAGGACTCTCTGTAGCTGCACACGGACCAATACGCATCACTGCCATGGCTGTAGGACCACTAGGCAATACTGCCATCCTTCTGTAAAAAAAAATGCTTTCATGCATCGTAATTTACATCCATTGTAATGAGAATAATTACATGACAGTAATCTAATCTATGGACACAGATAATACAATACACAAGAGTGAACCATGGGTTACTGACAAGCATCACAATACAGATTTGACATCACTCCCTGCCATCTGATATTGCTTGTAATTTGCACTCCCTTCATTATAAAACATGCAGGTATTATTTTGTTTTTCCAATGCAATCAGGAGCTGTAAATGTCAATGCCAACTATTTAAGCACCCTCTGCCAATGATGCATTAAGAAATTCAGAGCAAACAACTGCAACATTTAAAGTTTCCAGAAACAATCCGCAGTTTTTCTGGACCAGGAAAGTCTATGTGGAACATAACATAAAAGCATATTGGACATATGCTATCCATGTGATCGGTGTCAGAGCTATCAACTCAGTTTAATCAATGTAACTCCTTTTGCTGTATCTCACTCGGAGCCAATTTCTCCATCCACCTCAGCTAGCTCGCTCCTCATCTTTCTGAAATCTGGCCCAATCCAATCTGGTCAAATAGCCTGCTAACACACACTGCCAACGTTCACACACAACGTACGCCCATTTAGGGAAGATATCGGTGGGCTGCTAGATTCTTTGGAACCACACCCAGCATGAATCACTACTTTGAGAAGTAGTGAGAAAATCGGAGACAAATAAAGCCACCAGTGGGCGAGAGCCGTATTAGTGTCTCAGGGGACTCCGATGATAGAAATAAACCAAGCTTTGTTCATGTGGTATATGATACCATCCAACTACCTCATTAACATTACAGCCATGTAAACACTCCCTGTTGTTCTATATTTATTATTTGATTACAAATTTGAAATTAACAGAAAATGTAATGTGTGCCAGTGCAGCCTTCGGTCGCCTGAGGAAGAGAGTGTTTGAAGACCAGGACCTCAAACCCAGCCCCAAGCTCATGGTCTACAGAGCAGTAGTGATTCCTGCCCTCCTGTATGCTTCAGAGACATGGACCATGTACAGCAGGCGCCTCAAAGCACTGGAGAGGTACCACCAATGCTGCCTCCGCAAGGTCCTGCAAATCCATTTGCAGGATAGGCGCACCAACGTCAGTGTTCGCGCTCAGGCCAACATCCCCAGCATCGAAGCTTTGACCACGATCGATCAGCTCCGACAGATGGGCCACATCGTCTGCATGCCCGATACAAGACTCCCAAAACAAGCACTCTACTTGGAGCTCCAACACGCCAAGAGAGCCCCAGGTGGGCAGAGGAAACGCTTCAAGGACACCCTCAAAGCCTCCTTGAAAAAGTACAGCATCCCCACCGACACCTGGGAATCCCTGGCCCAAGACCGCTCAAAGTGGAGAAGCATCCGGGAAGGCGCCGAACACCGAGTCTCTTCGCCAGGAGCAAGCGGAAGCCAAGCGCAAACAGCGGAAGGAGCGCACGTCAACCCAAGCACCCCACCCACCCGCCCCTTCAACCACCGTCTGCCCCACCTGTGACAGAGACCATAGGTCCCGCATTGGACTCATCAGTCACCTGAGAACTGATTTTTAGTGTGGCAGCAAGTCATCCTCGGTTCCGAGGGACTGCCTAAGAAGGAGAATATTCTACTGGTCATCTGGTCACTAAAGCAGCTGGTATGGGCACAGCATGCGCCATAAAAAGTCAGGTTGGTCATTAGGATCCTTTTCCACAGGCATTGGAGATATTACAACAACAAAGCCAACTTATATTGCATTTTTTCCTCCCTTCCTGATTCACCTTGTTGAGTACAGGGTCTTGGTTACCATGTACTCACTGTTATCTTGCCAAAGTGATCATTCTTCAGGCAATAGCAGGCAATTTGACCAGAGCGTGAGGGGGAAAGGGACATCTCAAACTCTGTAAACTTCTCAGCAAGAGACAATCAGGAGCAGGAACCCCGGAGAGATTTCATTACTCCCTACCATGGGCTCTGAAGTTAACTGTAGCCCCCAATAACAGCTAAAGATCAGTTTGTCAGACAGGCAAATTGACAAAAGTGATCTGCTTATTGACTTAAGAAGTTGATCAGGAAGCCAGACAAGGAACAACTGCTACACAAAGCAAACCGGTTATTGAGTAAGTCACAGAATGTGTACGGAAGCAGCAAGCGGCATCTTTTTACACACTGCTTTAATGTTCTAATTAATAATTTTGGTTATCAACAGGATATTATCTAGTTGACAATCCTGAGTGAAGCTTCTGTAGCTGTGTAGCTAAATTGTCGGGTCAAAAAATACATCGGGGATTGTGTTTCACTGTAATTACTCATTCCCATCATAACTGTGATCCCTTTGGATACAATTTATTCTGAGCACTATTCTTGGTACCAGTAGGACAACATTCCTTTTGCAGAGGAGCTTGATCACTGGCTAGGAATAATAAAACTATAAGAAATCACTTATTTCATTTAATTACAGATTTAGAATCATCACAAAAACAAAAAGCACAGGATTGCTGAATAAAATGGGAATGTCCACTTCTGGGAAGCTTTTTCTAAACTGTACTCCTGCTTCTCTCTGGAGCAAAGTTGACAGCCTGGCTTTAACTTTAGAGTGAATCTGGATTCTGAATTTGAAGATCTGAATCTGTAGCAGTCATTTTGCGCAAATTTTGTGGAAAGCATATTTCTGCTGCAGATCTCCAGCAATCTATTGCTATGATTGCAGTTACATATTCCCGTTTTCTACAAGTGCTAATCCTGTACATGAAAGCATTCATTGTGCATTATATTTTTTTCACTGGCAGTGATCGATTTCTGTTTCTGAAACCAACATCACACATCCAAGTCTTTTTTAAAGGAGGCACAGCCTCTGCTCCAGTGTTGTTGATACCTCCTGATGTGACAGCCATTTTATTTACTGGAAAGAAAGCTAGTTAAAAAAAAACCACAACACGATATAACAGCTGGTTAGGTCACAAAGTAAAGAGCTATGTGGTGTTCCTTATGGGTCACCTCATGAGCGCCTGACTCGAAGTCAACTTCAGACTGCACACACCTTTGTTATTTGCACCGACCATCTGTTCAATTTTTGTAGTCTCCGTGTGTTAAATTAGAATATTTTTGAGATGATCCTATTCACTGCAATAGAAAAAAAACCAAAAGCACTGCCTACATTTTACAGTCAACGTTAAATCTTTCAACATTCCGTAGCATAATATAAATCAAGCAATATCGGTTGTAACTGTAATTTAAACAATACCAGCCTTGTTCTGGATTCTTCACATCAATAGTATGCACACTTCATTTACCCAGGTATTAATTCAATTCTGTTGAAATAAAATGTAATTTTTTTTACTGGTTTATGTAACTACACCTGATATTGTATTGAATGATACAGGACGGTCTGTATCACATGTGATTGTTGGTCTGTACTAATGTCAATAACTTCTGGCTGCAACTATTGGCTTCAGTGCCTCTGGACTGGAGGGGTGAGGAAATCCCACCCCTTTTAGTTAGCCAATAATCCCTACTGAAAAGAGCGTGGATTTTGGGTAAGGTCAGGACTGGGATCAGTTGCAATGTTTTCAAGGTAAGACAGTCTGCTGCCCATCACCATCCAAGCTCGCAAGTTAGTAGCACAGCAGTTATTGAGATTAACTAACTTGGGATTGGAACAAGAGGGTTTCACATTAAAGAAATTCTCTTCTGTATTTTTATCCCCACCTCCCCCAATTAAAAGAATAGATGTGAAGAAAATTAAACGGAATTTTAACACTGAAATACCATTGGCCAACAAGCAGACCCAGTGATTATTTTCAGTCAGACTGTTATATCTATATATATAAAGCGGCTCTTCTGTCTGTCTGTCTGTCTGTCCGCCTGGTCTCTATACGTTTGGAAGTTAGAGCGTACCGACGCGCGCGTCGCCTCAAAAGAAAGCTTGCGATTCCGGACCGGTCATCGGCGTATTTACGTTTCCGCCAGACAAAAATCCCGCCCGCGGTATCCCAAAAACGTTCAGCGTTCCGCTCATTAGCATCTCATTAGCGACCGTGTGACGTCGAGGTCTTCCTACAGTTGAGTGTCGAGTGACTCGACGATTGACCAATCCTACGCTTCGGTGACCTGACCGGTCGACCAATCGGTGCGTGTGTGGGTGGGCCTTATCCTTCTGAACCGAGGTGAGTGGCCGCCATCTTGATTTTTCACGATTTTTTCCCCCACACTTTCTCTGTGTTAGGGAACTAAGGTAAATATTTTAATGATGTGTTAGGGAATTAAATAACAATTTAATGGGGCGGGGGGGGGGGGGGGGGAGAGCCTCGGGAAATTGCACGGGGGGGGGGGGAGAGCCTCGGGAAATCGCGGGGGGGGGGGGGGGGGGGGGGGAGAGCCTCGGGAAATCGCGGGGGGGTGGGGGGAGAGCCTCGGGAAATCGCGGGGGGGGGGGGGGGGGGGAGAGCCTCGGGAAATCACGGGGGGGGGGGGGGGGGGGGGGGAGAGCCTCGGGAAATCGCAGGGGCGCGCGAGCCTCTGGAAATCGCGGGGCGCTCGCGCCGGCCGCACTGACCGCGCATGCGCCGGCCGCACTGACCGGCCCCAGCTAGTATCTTAATACAAAAGCAAAATACTGCGGATGCTGGAAATCTGAAATAAAAACAGAAAATGCTGGAAATACTCAGGTCAGGAGAGAGAAACAGAGTTAACGGGGTCGATTTTCCCGCAGGTGCGGGGAATTGTCGGGTTCCCCGAATGTCGGGGTTCCCACACGAATGTAAATGGGTCTGGCAGATTGATGCAATTTTCCCTCAATTGGCCAATTCATTTCCAGCATGTGGGAACCCTTGCTAATTGACTATTTCCAGTCAGAAAGCCCCACAGTATGACGTCATCATTCGTGGTGCTTTTAAAGTCTATAGCAAGCATTGCAGCCTCTGCAGGCTTCCATACGAACCACACAGGATGGCAGAGGAGCCTGCAGCAGCTGTTGCCAGTGCCAGACCCCGAGCTGGCAGCAAATCCGACGAGGCTTCACTGCAGGCATTATTGGATGGAGTGTGGGCCCACAGGGAGGTCCTCCTCCCTAGGTCAGGGAGGAAGTGGCCTCCCACTGAGACCAAGGCTGCATGGATGCAGGTGACAGCAGATGTCAACACACTGGGAGTCACCAGAAGAACCTCGATACAGTTGTCGGAAGCGATTCCATGACCTTCACTGTACAGGAAAAGTATGAAGTTTCCACCACCCTCAAACTGATCCCCATTGCCTTTCCCCACCAGCACTCAGCTTTAGCACTCTCTTCCTCCACATCCCACTTCACAGTCACATCCATGCACCCTTACTCATTCCCTCTCTCTCTCTCTCTCTCTCTCTCTCTATGCTGACGTTCACATAACTATTCCATCATGCAGCCCTCGCACTCCCTCTCACTCTGATGCTTTGAGCACAACTGACAACACACAGGGAGGGCCCTTGGTCTTGCAGCCTCACAACATCTTTGTCTCCCTCCAAGTATCTATGCTATGCAATCTCTGCACTCACTCCTTCATTCTCACTCAAACTCCACTTGTCTCCCTCATTGCAGGAAAAGAGAGCTCACAACAACAGAGAGTGACCCAGGACTGGAGGAGGCCCACCCTCAATAGCCCACCTGACCCCCTGGGAGGAAGGAGTCCTGGAAATTGTCGGGGCTGATGTGGCTGCGGAAGCTGGGGAAGGAGAGACAGGGGCAGGTCCGCAAGCTGGTGACAGAATAGTTTTCCATCTCTCTCATTGACATAGCATGAGTCGCTGTTATGATTCTGAAGTTACATCATTTGGACTTATGAACATCTGCAAAATCCAATGTGCATGTAACCTTGACATCACATCTCTAACTCTTTCCTTTACTCCCCCACAGGACCATCCGAAGCCCCCGTCCCCACTGTGGAAGAGGAAGAGGCTGTGCAGCCAGACTCCTCAGAGGAAGCTCCAACCTCTGAGGGCGCAGCATCAGCAGAAGTAAGCGCACCCAGCACCAGCGCAGACACTCACACCTCAGTGGGACCTTCGCGAGATAGAGTAGTGTTGTCACCTGGTGTATCACAGCTCACAAGTGAGCATCAGCAGATGGTGGAGACAGGGACAGCAGTGGAGAGACCTCGTCGGAGGGCGCAGGACTCTCCCAGCTCAGCTCTGCTACATGTCGACCCTCTGCCTCTGGGTCCATCCGCAAAAGAGGTGATGGATCTCCATGCACAGATGCAGGAGTCTCTGGCAGGTTTTGTCTCCAGGGTCGCTGCGAGTGTGGAGCAAATGGAGGAGTCCATAGCGACATGAGCAGAGCCTTTGTGGAGTCATTGGCGCATGAACGCATCACCACGGAAAGGATGGCAACCTCTGCGGAAAGGATGGCTACAGTAGAGGAGAGGATGGCTACGGCCATGGAGGAGCGAAGTTGCCAGAGTGCTGAAAACATGGTGAGTGTTCAGAATAGACTGACATCTCTGGAGGAGCGATGGTCAGCTATTGAGCAGGGAAACCAGACCTTCATGGCAGGCCCTCTGAGTAGGACTGCCATTGTAGAAACGGGTTCCCATGGCCCCCCTTATGTGCAGCAAGCTGCTCTCAAGCCACTTGCAGGCACTGAGGGGGACCTGACCCATGAGAGGGAGGTTGGTGGCAGACCTCAAGGAAGTGGGGGCTCCTCTCCAAGCGCTCACACTTCCATGCCCCGCCGGAGTCCACACCCAACGGAGATAGAGGTCTCAACCCCTGCACAGCCGCAGGAGCAGCAGACTGCTGGCGAGCCCTCACAGGTTCGCCACCCCAGAGGACACCCGCCAAAGGTGTCGAGACAGGAGCAGCAGGAAAGTGAGCAAGGGGCCTCCACATCTGCTGAAGCCACAGGGGAACCACTACATAGGAGCACGCGTAAGAGAAAAATAAAGCACCACTAATCACAAGGGTAGTCACTTGGGTGAAATGTTGTGTTTATTTTAAAAATGCCATCAGTTGGTGATTGTAAATAAAATTTCAGATGGCAACTTCTGCAGTTGTCGCGTGTGTCATTTCGCGATTGGGGCTGGAGGTCCTCTAATGCCAAGGGGGGAAGGAAAAAAAGGCCTCCCATGCTTCTGGTAGGTGCCTCAGTTGAGGAAGCGCTGAGTGAGGGTGGCAAGAGGGGCTTCCCAGGAGCTCACACTGGAGAAGTGTGTGAGGCTCCAACCTTCCACAGCTGTGCCTAAGCCTTGAACAAGTTGCCCCAAGCCTGAAACAACAAGGTCCTGCAACCTACAAATGCTGTCTGATTAAATCTCTTCTTTCCTGATTGACCTGCAGCTGAAAGTAAGCAAGCCGACATTGTTCACGCCAGGTTTC
This sequence comes from Somniosus microcephalus, assembly GCF_052327205.1. Taxonomy (NCBI): domain Eukaryota; kingdom Metazoa; phylum Chordata; class Chondrichthyes; order Squaliformes; family Somniosidae; genus Somniosus; species Somniosus microcephalus. The sequence goes on from NC_140998.1 coordinate 59,173,795, forward strand.
ATCAGCGGGGTTCCCACCAGGCGTGTTTAGCATGGGAAAAGGCTGAAAATAGCAAGGGCCCCTTAAAATGGCATTATAGATGCCAATTATTGATGATTAGGCTCCCGACGACCAGTCCCGCCAGCTGCGGGCGGGACTGATTCGGGTCTGATTGAAACGCCAGGGTGAAAGTCGGACGGGGCGGGGGGGGGGTCTCGACCCCATATTTTTGGGGTTTCCCCCCCCCACCACACGCCTGAAACCCCGCCTGACGGCTCCAGGAAAATCGACCCCAACGTTTCAGGTCGATGACCCTTCGTCAGAACGTTATATCTTAACCCACACTGTAGAGCTGAATTCCACCTCAGTGAATTTCTTTAAACTTAACATGTAGCAACATGCTATGCATAATAAACTATGCATGTATTTATGTAACATCCCAGTATGGTTATGGCTTATTGACTTGTGCAAAAGTTGGTTATTTCCCTTTTATTAAAGTACTGAGAAAGGACACCTTTGCCATTTTTTCTTAGAAAATCAGAACGAGGGTTATTGGCATACTGTCAGAAACACACAGGGTACAATGCATCGCTTCCAATCTGGGCAGCCTGATAACATGTACGAGTACTCCCTGATGATGTCTTTCCCCCTAAACTAATGGCAAGTCTTCATTCTAGGACAACTGGTGAGGTCAGGTGTGAAATCAATATACCCATCAATCAGCATCTTCCAAATGAGGCATTTGGGAGATTTTTCTGGCCATCCTCCGATGTGGTCTGTTCATTGAACTGATGCAGGCCAAATTGGAAAATGGAACTGAAGCTGCAAGATTCTATTATAAAAATATTCAATTCCAGTTTTCACTTGGGCGACTGCAATATCCTCGGATTGTAATAATGACATTTCCATGATTTCACAATATAAAACACAGTGACCAAGAAAAGCCCAACCAGTCATTTACGTCTATGACAAGGACCAATATAGACACATTTTCTTCTCACTCTTATGCTGGGTCCAAGCATATATTGTTTATTGGTTCCTTCAACTTGCCCAATAAAGAAACCATGAAAAGTATTGTGCTCTCTATAACAATATGCTTCTCACGATAATGCCTTCATTGTATGGTTCCCATAGTCCCCATTTTCTCAAAAAAGTTCATCATTAGTGAATTCTATTTTATGTAAAAGAATTATTGCACAAATGCTTCTGGTCGTAAGTGTTCATTTATTCACCCAATCTCTAGCAGCCTTCTGAGGCCCTTTCTATTTAATATTTGAAGCAGCCAAGCAGGTTTATGGAGTTCTGCTAAACAAACCTGAGAAATGAGCTGTTTGCACTCACCAAGTTAAGTGCCTTCCTTTTAAATGGATATTACTCTAGTAGAATGTGCATGCCAGAACGGACAAAAGGATCAATGGCTCAAAGCCACAATGTGACTAATTAGTGGCAATTAAGGGTGCTCAACCCTAAATCTTAAAAGTCATTTTTGAAAGGCATAGAGGATACATAATGAATGCAGAAAGCAAATGGCAAGCAATAGGTTTATTCCACAAACAAATACTACAAAACACAAGTAACATCAAGTCAGTATTCCATTGTTACCCTTCGTTTATTCTATTTAAACTCCAAATAGCAATTAACTAGCATTACGTTTATGACAATGTTACTAGTCTGCATGACACCATGCATTCCAAGATGATATACATGATACTTGCATATTGTTAATAGAATACTTGATGGCCCTCTGATGGGAATAAGCACCAGTAATATCCTGGGGGTCGCCATTGATGCGAAACACAACTGGACCAGCCACATAAATGCCGCAGCTATTAGAGCAGGTCAGAGTGGCTCACCTAAGCCTCTCTACCACCTACAAGGCACAGGTCAGGTGTGCGATGGAATATTCTCCACTTGCCTGGATAGCTGTAACTGCAACAACACTTAAGAAGCTCAACACCATCAAAGATAAAGCAGCCTGCTTGATCGGCAACCCATCCACCATCTTAAACTGTGGCTGCAGTGTATTTAATCTACAGGATACACTAGAGCAACTCGCCAAGGCTTCTTCAACAGCACCTCCCAAACCCGCAACCTCTATTAACTAGAAGGACAGGGGCCGGAGGTACAAGGGAACACCATACTCACCAAGCCACAAGCCATTCTGACTTACAACATAAGAAATAGGAGCAGGAGTAGGCCATTTGGTCCTTCAAGCCTGCACCGCCATTCAACAAGATCATGGCTGACCTTTAACTTCAACTCCACCTTCCCGCACCATCCCCATATCCCTTAATTCCCAAAAATGTATCGACCTCTGTCTTGAATATACTCAACAACTGAGCATCCACAGCTCTCCGGGCTAGAGAATTCCAAAGATTCACAAACCTTTGAGTGAAGAAACTTCTCATCAGTCCTAAATGGCCGACCCCTTATTCCGAGTCTGACCCTGTGTTCTAGATTCCCCAGCCAGGGGAAACATTTTCCCAGCATTAACCCCGTCAAGCCCCTTAAGAATTTTATATGCTTCAATTCGATCATCTCCCATTCTTCTAAACTATAGGGAATATAAGCCTAGTCTACTCAATCTCTCCTCATAGGGCAATCCCCTCATCCTAGGAACCAGTCTAGTGAACCTTTGTTGCACTGCCTCTAAGGAAAGTATGTCTTTCCTTGGGAAAGGAGACCAGAACTATACACAGTACTCAAGGTATGGCCTCACCAATGCCCTGTATAATTGTAGTAAGACTTCTTGGCCTAGAAATTCAGTATAGCCACTTCTGGGGCGGTAAAGTCGGGCGGGCGCTAAAGTTTGCACCCGCCGGAAAGTGGAGGCCACTTCGCCGATATTCAGTAGCTTTGGCCAAGGAGTTTGCTCGAGCGCTAAAACTGGCGTTGCACCCCTATCTTTAGGCGCTAAGCCGGCGGTGCAGACTGATACCGCCGAGGCCGGGCGCAGCGCAGGTGCGGTCATGTTTTGATTGACAGCAGACACCCTGACGCCGGCCAGCTCTTAAAGGGGGAAGGGTCGACTTGGTCTGCTGCCACGCCCTGGATACTGCAGCCCTCCAGCTAGGCCTAAACACTGCTGCTGGAGAGAATAGCGCCAGCAAGGATGCAGAGGGCCCGCGAGCGAGCGCAGCGCTTCTCTGCCCATGATTTGAAGGTGCTGGTTAGGGCTTTGGAGAAGAGAAGAGATATCTTGTTCCCGGACAGTGGCAAGAAGGCTTCCAAGAGGCTGTACAGGAGAGCCTGGAGGGAAATTGGCCAGAGGATCACAGCCAACAGCGATGTCCCCAGGACTGGTGACCAATGCCGGAAAAAGTTTAACGACCTCACTCGGTTGGTCAGGGTGAGTACCCTTTCCAGTGTCCTCCTCATCCTTGCATGTGCACCTCACATTATGGGCAAAGGGACCTCAAAGGCCTAATGGCCAGCCCTCCTCCAGCAGCTATGGCACTGGCATGAACATCAATAGCACTTTCTGCACTTTACACACTGGCCAAGCTATTCGACCACGGGAGGCAGTGCACACAACAACAGGGCACCACACTGGCCAAGCTATTCGACCATGGGAGGCAGTGCACACAACAGGGCACCACACTGTACTTAGAAGCCGTCCTTTCTCTTGCAGGCCAAGCTGGCCGAGAATCTGAAGAGCCGGACTGTCACCGGGGGAGGCCGTGCCCAGTTCCAGGAGCTCAGTGACCTGGAGGAGCGCGTGGGTCGACTCATGGGTGCCCGGGTGATTGGCCCCGTTGCAATTGCAGATGCCGACCCTGTGCTGGGCCCCAATGGTAAGGACATGACCGTTTGGACCTCTCTCATTCCCCTTGCGCTTCAGATCTACATCCTTTGCCACTGTCCGACCAATGCGCACAATGCCACCACTCATGCCTCCCTCGCTGACGCCCTGTCCTCACTCTAAAGCTACTCTTGTGCCTTCCTGCTGTCAGCTGGTGAGGAGGAGGTCCCTGAAGCTGCGAGTGTCAGTCCCTCGGAAGAGGAGGACGACGAGGAGCAAGAAGAAGGCGGCACATCGGGGGAACCCTCATCCGCGCCAGGGGATGGCAATGGAGGGGACACGTCTTGCCTGGAGGAGAGCCAGGGGGAAGTGTTGCAGGGGGGTGTAGCTGCTGTGCCCAGTGGCGTCCAGCCACGCGGGAAGGGTCGGGCAGCACGGCTGCCTTCTCCCCAGAAGGGGGAAGTGTTGCAGGGGAGTGTAGCTCCTGTGCCCAGTGGCATCCTGCCACGCGGGAAGGGTCGGACAGCTCGGCGGCCTTCTCCCCAGAGGGGGGAAGTGTTGCAGGGGAGTGCAGTTGCTGGGCCCAGTGGCGCCCAGCCACGCGGGAAGGGTCGGGCAGCTCGGCGGCCTTCTCCCCAGAGGGAGAGTCCGGCCTCCAGTCCGGAGACGGTCCTCGCCCAGGAGGTGCGCCTCCTTGATCAAATGTCCGCGGACTCGGATCGTCGCCGCACCGAGTTCATGGGGGTTGTGGCACGGTTGCCTGAGGCCATTGAGTCCCTGGCTCATAGTGTGGCCGATTTCGGGGCCTCACAGGCCAGGGGTTTCGAACAACTCGCGGCAGCACAGGCCAGGGGTCTCGAACAATTTGGGGCATCACAGGACGCGAGTCGGGCAGAATTCAGGGCATCACAGGACGCGAGTCGGTCCGAATTCAGGGCAGCACAGGCAGCGAGTGGAGAGTTGACGAGTGGTGCCGTGCAGTCACTGGCTGGTCTGATGCGGGCACAGACCAGGGCAGTACGGGCACTCACTGCTGCCACACTCGCTGTGTCACGCACGCATCGCCAGGGCACCCGCCGCACTGCTGCAGCACAGCGGTCTGGCCTTCACCAGATTGCTGCGCTTGCTGCAGTGCCAGCCCGGCCGACTGCCAGTGTCTCTGGCGACCAGCGAGCGCCTGGCATCAGCCAGCTTGCCCCCATTGCTGCAGCCGCCACTACCACTCCCCCAGCAAAGCTGCGACGAGCTGCTGGAGAGACTGATGCTGCCCAGCCACAGCTGCAGCAGTCAGCAGCCGGCCCCTCCAGGGCCGGAGCTAGTCTAGGCCGACCCCCAAGGGCATCTGCCGTCACGCATTGTGCCCCTCAGGAGCCTTCCCCCAGCCTTGCAACACCTACAGGGCCCAGGTTGAGGCGGAGCAGCAGGTCGGCCAGGGGCCGGAAAAGCCTGGACAAGGACTCGCCCTCTCGGCACACAAAGTAGAGTGTGTTGCCAAATGTTTTTTTATATGGGGGTGTTTGTGTTCTGTATGGGGGGGTTTGTCTTGGTAAGGCAGAGGATGAAGGCCATTTGGATGGACAAGTTTTGTTATTCCTCCCCAGGTTGTGGGAGTGAGATATGTTTTTGACTGTTTTTTGGGGGTCTTGTCTGTTTTTGGGTTTCATGTGGGAAGGACCGAGTTTGTTCAATAAAGCTTTTTATTTATTCAGCTTGTCCATGTGTGATGTTTCAAGTGGTTGTTGCGTTAACCGGCTGAGGGCTTGCGGAGCGGCTGCATTCATGTGCCTTCATTGCCACAAGCCATTCCCTGACAGGGGGCCTAGAAGTGTCGTTCAATAAGCCGCCGACGGACGGCCCTTGGACCTTGTGGCTCCCTCCTGGGCTGGTACTCCTCCTCCTCCTCCTCCTCCTCATGGTCCTCCTGAGGTGGTGGTCCAACGTGAGGTGGCAGTGCCTGAGTCCTGCGGATAGCCAGGTTGTGCAGCATGCAGCAAACGACGACGAACTGGGAGACTCTATCCGGCGAATACTGTAGAGATCCGCCGGAACGATCCAGGCAGCGGAACCGTTGCTTGAGGACGCCAATCGTTTGCTCTATGATGTTCCTTGTGGCTTGATGGCTTTCGTTGTATGCCTCCTCAGCAGGGGTCCTGGGCGCGCGGAGTGGGGTCATGAGCCATGTACACAAAGGATAGCCTTTGTCCCCGATAAGCCATCCTCTTGGGGGAGGCTGTGCCTGGAACATGTCAGCCACAGTAGTCTGGCACAGGATAAATGCATCGTGGCTGCTGCCTGGAAAGCGGGCATTGACAGCTAGGATGCGCTGCCTGTGGTCACACACCAGCTGTACATTGAGGGAATGGTAGCCCTTCCGGTTGCGGTAATCCTCGGCATTGTCGATAGGTGCCCGCATAGCCACATGCGTGCAGTCAACGGCGCCCTGCACCATGGGGAAGTCGGCGATCCTCGCAAATCCGACTGCACGCTGCTCCTGCCTCTCTAGGGTCATGGGGAAGGAGATGAATTGGTGTCTCCTTGCGAAAAGGGCATCGGTGACCTGCCGGATGCAGCGATGCATGGCGAACTGGGAGATGTTCGCTATGTCCCCAGCAGCGGCTTGGAAGGAGCCGCTTGCATAAAAGTTCAGAGCCACCGTGACCTTCACTTCCACCGACAGAGACGTCCTGCACATCAGCTGTGGATGCAGATCTCTGTGAAGCAGCTGGCAGATCTCTGCAACCACCTCCCTTCTGAAGCGCAGCCTCTTAACACAATGCGCGGCAGTCATGGTGAGATAGGACACCTGCTGCCGGTATTCCCTGAGTGGGTAAGGCCTACGTTGCCGACGCCTGATGGCCCCTCTGCGTCTAGGCATGGCTGCCCCTCTCACACAGCGTCTGCGAGCCCTTCGCACATAATGCTGGAACTGAGGGTTGGAACCCCATGCAGCCCCCATAATATACTTGCAAACAGTCAAATCACAATGAGTCAAATTTCCAAGCTCTGGCCAGAAGCCAAAAATACCTCTCCTATGTTGGCCCAAATCAGTAAGGTCTCTTCCTTGGTCTCTGTCCAGAAATCCGTAGCACTAAAGTCATTGCAGCAAAATGGCTGGCCTTTATAGTTCAGTCTAAGTGCCCTTTAATTAGCGCTCCCCGAGGCACGCAGGGCCTCTGCTGCGTTCCACTTCACAGTTCTTAACAGCGCCACGCCCACATTGGGCGGGCGCCACTGAAGTTCCGATTTGGGGCGCACAAACGGCGTTGCACGACGAAATGACGTCATAAGCTGCGCGCGCAGCTGAGCGCGCGCAAACACTTTGCGCCGGCGCTAAATGTCAACTGAAGTTGGGCGTAGGCGCAGATCGGTCTGCGCCTGGGCGCTAAGTGCCTAGCGCTCGAGATCTACTCCTCTTATGGCGCTAACGGCTGGCGAACGCAACTGAATTTCTAGGCCCTTTACTCTTATACTCTAATCCCTTTGTAACGAAAGCTAACATACCATTTGCTTTCCTAATTGCTTGCTGTACCTGCATGTTAACTTTCTGTGATTCATGTACAAGGACACCCAGGTCCCTCTGAATGCAAACATTTCCCAGTCTCTCACCATTCAAAAAATATTCTGCTCTTTTGTTTTTCCTACCAAAGTGGATAACTTCCCACATCCCCACATTGTATTCCATTTGTCATGTTCTTGCCCACTCAGTTAACCTGTCTATATCTCTCTACAGCCTCTTTTTTCCTCCTCACAGCTTACTTTCCCACCTAACTTTGTATCATCAGCAAACTTGGATATGTTACACTCAGTCCCTTCATCTAAGTCATTAATATAGATTGTAAATAGCTGAGGCCCAAGCACTGATCCTTGCAGTACCCCACTAGTTACAGCCTGCCAACACAAAAAAGTCCCGTTTATTCCTACTCACTGTTTTCTGTCCATTAATCAATCCATGCTAATATATTACCCCCAATACCGTGAGTCCTAATTTTGTGTAATAACCTCGTGTGGCACCTTTGCTTTATGAAAATCCAAATACACCACATTCACTGGTTCTCTCTTATTCATCCTACTAGTTACATCTTCAAAAAGCTCTAACAGAATTGTCAAACACGATTTCCCTTTCATAAAACCATGTTGACTCTGCCTAATCATATTACGATTTTCTAAGTGCCCTGTTACCACATCCCTAATAATAGATTCTAGCATTTTTCCTACTACTGATGTCAGGCTAACTGGTCAACTGGTCCCATGTACCTCCTGCCCCTGTCCTTCTAGTTATTGGAGGTTGCGGGTTTGGGAGCTGCTGTTGAAGAAGCCTTGGACATATATCGCCATTCTTTCATAGTCCCTGGGTCAAATTCCTGGAACTCCCTCTCTAACAGCACTGTGGGAGTACCTTCACCACATGGATTGCACACAGTTCAAAAAGGCGGTCCACCACCACCTTCTAAGATAACTAGGGATGGGCAATAAATGCTGGCCTTGCTAGCAACACCCATATCCTGAGAATTAAAGAAAAACTGAAGCAATTACATGACAAAGTATCTCTTGTATTACTTTTGTTATTTTTTGATGGGAATATTCTAGTGGGATTTAGAAATAAAAGTATCTAGTTATTACCACACCAATAGGGATGTGTATTTGAACATTACACAGGATACCAGTAAAAGCTTGCCTAGAATTAACAGAATACAGCTCCACTTATGAGTCCATCACTGATGTATCTTCACTTGTCTGAAAAATTATAATTGCTTAACACCTACGCCATTTGCCTGATGCCTTTTCCACATTTGTGAAAGAAATCCTGCAACAAAAATCACTAATGTGCCTCTATGGTAACACACTCAATTTGAAACCAATGCTGTTCTTCCCTCACTCGTGACAAAGCCATCATCACATCTTATGCTGCGTGTAAGCATATTCCTGGTGGGCTTTTTTTTTTGCATGCTCTATCTTTCTTTGCAGCAGTGAAGCTATATGACTGCTTTGCAGAGGTGAATAAGTGAACATTTATGGCCATAACCATTTGTGCAATAACCCTTTTAAACAAATTTTCGCTTTTCTTGCTAAAAGAATCAGTCAGTCACACTAAGTTCCAATCCAACTATAATTCCTAGTCATGCTCTCTCAGCAGTACAAGCTAAGGCCTGACACCAGTCATCAAAAGCAAACTTCTGTGCAAGATACTGGATGGGTTAAAAATTGATAAAGAGGAGGTACTAGAAAGGCTGGCTGTACTTAAAGTAGATAAGTCACCAGGACCGGATGGGATGCATCCTAGGGTGCTGAGGGAAGTAGAGGTGGTAATTGCAGAGGTACTGGCAATAATTTTCCAATCCTCCTTAGGTATGGGGCTGGTGCCAGAGGGCTGGAGAATTGCACCCTTGTTCAAACAAGGGTGCAAAGATAAACACAGCAACAGCCCAGTCAGTTTAACCGTGGTAGTGGGGAAGCTTTTAGAAACGATAATCCGGGACAAAAAATTGTCACTTGGACAAGTGTGGGTTAATTAAGGAAAGCCAGCATGGATTTGTTAAAGGCAAATCATATTTAACTAAATTGATTAAGCTTTTTGATGAGGTAACGGAGAGGGTTGAGGAGGGCAATGCGGTTGATGTGGTGTATATGGACTTCCAAACGGCATTTGATAAAGTGCCACATAATAGGCTTGCCAGCAAAGTTGAAGCCCGTGGAATAAAAAGGACAGTGGCAGCAGGATACGAATTGGCTAAGTGACAGAAAACAGAGTAGTGGTGAACAGTGGTTTTTCCAGACGGGAGGAAGGTATACAGTGGTGTTACCCAGGGGTTAAAAAAGCATACAGGATCCTGGGCTTCATAAATAAGAGGCATAGATTACAAAAGCAAGGAAGTTATGATGAACCTTTATAAAACATTGGTTCGGCCTCAACTGGAGTATTGTGTCCAATTCTGGGCACCGCACTTTAGGAAGGATGTGAAGGCTTTAGAGAGGGTGCAGAAAAGATTTACAAGAATGGTTCCAGGGATGAAGGACTTCAGTTGCGTGGATAAACTGGAGAAGCTGGCATTGTTCTCCTTAGAGCAGAGAAGATTGAGAGGAGATTTGATAGAGGTGTTCAAAATCATGAGGGGTCTAGACAGAGTAGATAGAGAGAAACTGTTCCCATTGTCGGAAGGATCGAGAACCAGAGGACACAGATTTAAGGTGATTGGCAGAAGAACCAAAGGCGACATGAGGAAAAACTTTTTTGAGCAGCGAGTGGTTAGGATCTGGAATACGTTGCCTGAAAGGGTGGTGGAGGCAGATTCAATCATGGCTTTCAAAAGGGAATTGGATAAGTACCTGAAGGAAAAATATTTGCAGGGCTACGGGGAAAGGGCGGGGGAGTGGGACTAGCTGAAGTGCTCTTGCAAAGAGCCGACACGGGCTTGACGGGCCGAATGGCCTCTTACTGTGCTGTAACCATTCTATGAATCCCTGATTTGAATATAACATGAAGTACCAACAGGCTGTTGTGCAGTAGTGCCCAAGAACTGTAGGACCCAAGAACTGTAGGAAACTATGTAAAAACAAATACAAATGTGATACATACACGTCTGCTACCATAACAGTAAATATGCCTCAACTTGAGAATATTGTAAACATTTCCTAATTAGACCTATTAATCCTTGTTTTTCAGCGCTTGTGGTATAAATAGGATAAATAATTGGAAGCAACAAATCAATCATTCATTCAGTTAGCCAATTCAGAGTTTGAAATTCTAACTCATTCAATTCTGTGCTAATAATAAGCCATTATATTCCATGTCAGTCCACATTTTATTTCCCAGTACAGCATCATACTCAGCTTTCGTTTCTCGGTCAGTCGGAAACCCATCGCCGGACTTCTGCCTCCAAACCAAACTGCTGAGAAATTCACACAAGTAGAGTACCAAGTGCCTAACATAGCGAGCACACACTCTCTCCATAGGGACACAGTGCACTTACCTACAAATAAACAGCTTGGGCTGGATTTTGCCAATGGGGAGCTTTTGGGGGCGGGACTCCCACTTGTCAGGTTTCAGTCCCACCTCCATCAACTTCTGACCAACCCACGCTATTTTCCCTTGATTGACCTTGTTAAGCCTGCCCAGTGGGCTTAGCAGGCCAATTAAGGGAAAGCCGGTTACAGAGAATATCAACAAAAAATTTTGACAGATGAATTGTCATCATTTGACAGCTTTGTGAAGCTGTCAAACACTGGCATTCTCTATAGTTTGATGAATTCTTGAATTCAAGACCTCATCAAACCTCTTTATTGGAGAATGCAGTGGCCATCTGTCATCTCTGCCGTGGAGGTGCGAGACTCTCCGCATACCCAACTCTTGAAGCCTGCAGGAAGAAACAAAGGTAAGTAAACTTTCACTGACACTTTCCACTTACCTCACATACTCACCTCTCCACACTTGCACCCATTACTTACCTTCACAGCACGCTTTTGCCCCCTGCAGACCCACTGCTCACCTCGGTGACCCTGGAGGGGTTCAGAGCCTTCGGGAAGCCCACACTTGTTTGGGTAAAATTGGGATAATCCTCTTATCTGCCTGTTAATAGGCAGATAAGTGGCACTAATCTCCTTCCCGCCTCCAAGGAGATGGGACCCGGCGCGGGTCGGCTACCCGCTTCCTGGCAAGATGGCATGGAGGTGGGTTGGGGGCGGTTTGAGCACCCACCCCCAGACTCTGCCATTTTCCCGGCAGTCCTGCCTCCATACCCGCCTCCCCAGGGCTGGCAAGATCGCGCCCAATAGTACAGGTTGGAAAAAGCCAAAGCCTAGGATCCCCCAATTGTGTCTATGAGTAGTGGCGCAGTTTGATTCACTAGTTTCAGGCACTGGCTCAGTGGAAGGACTCTCCCCCAAGTCAGAAGGTTGTGGGTTCAAGCCCCATCCAAGACTTGAGCACATAATCTGTGATAACACATCAGTGCAGTGGAGTGCTGCACTGTTAGAAATGCATCTTTTGAATGAGTCATTAAAAAAAACTCCTATTTACCCTTTCAGATGGACATAAAAGATCCTGTGAAATTATTCGAAGAAGGGCAGGAGAGTTCTCATAACATAAGAATAGGAGCGGGAGTAGGCCATACAGCGACTCGAGCCTGCTATGCCATTCAATAAGATCATGGCTGATCATCGCTTTCCTGTCCGATCTCCATATCCCTCGATTCCCCTAGAGTCCAAAAATCTACGTATCTCAGCCTTGAATATACTCAAAGGCTCAGCATTCACAGCCCTCTGGGACTGAGAATTCCAAAGATTCACAACACTCTGAGTGAAGAAATTCCTACACATCTCGGTCTTAAATGGCCTACCCCTTACCCTGAGACTACTCCTGGACTCTCCTGGTGTCCTAGCCAATATTTATCCTTCAACCAATGCCACTGAAACAGGTTATCTAGACATTTATCTCATGGCTGTTTGTGGGACCTTGCTCTGCACAAATTGGCTGTTGGGTTTGTCGATATTACAAAAGTGATTACACTTCAAAAGTAGGTAATTGGTTATGAAGCAATCCCACAGCCTATCAGCACAGGGCATTGCTTGGTCTACCTATTAAAGGCATTATTTTACAGGGTTACCTGATGCCAAGTGAAAAGAATCCCATCCCCCAGCGGCAGGTTTACTCCTCAAGACTGCATTGATGACCAGTCATCATCAACAGCAGCCTAGAGTACTGCAGAGCTGCCAATGATGAGAAATGAATTGACCACAGTAAATTGGGCTGAACTGATAATGGATAAACCTACAGACAAACATTGGGAAGTATTTAAAGAAGTATTTGCTATGATACAAAATCAGTACAAACACTGAAAAGGCAAAGGCTCCACTCATGTAGTTACGCAGCCATGGTCAACAAATGAAGAGACAGTATCAAGCTAAATGAAGACCTTTACATAAATGCAAGGAAATCCAGCTGACTATAAAAAGCAACAAATGGATGGATATAAATAAAGCAATAAGAGGTGCAAAAAGGGAATATAAAATACCTTGCAAGGGATATCAAAGGTGACAGAAAACGGTTTTATAAATATATTGAGAAAAAGGGTGATAAGGGGAATGTTGGCCCAATAAAGACAGAGGCAGGTGAGAATAATAGATAAGGAAATGGCTATTTTGTTAAAAGGGAACTTTTATCCATGTTTACAGTGGAGGTAGGGAACACATTACCAGCAGTACAAAGGAACCTAAAAAGTCAGGCGTTGGGGAGAACAGTGGATTTAATACATGTTAAAAATGGAGAAAATAAATGAGACTTAAGATGGACACATCTCCAAATCTGATGGTTTCCACCCAAGGGTATTAAAAGAATAAGTGAGGAAATTGCAGATTCATTAGTCATACTTTTCCAAAGCTCTCTGAATTCAGGGAATGTGTATTTGGATTGGAAAATTGCAAATGTCACTCCATTATTGAAGATGTGTGGGAGGGAGAAACCAGGCAACTACAGACCTGCCAATTGAACATCCATTGTGGGGAAGTGATGGGAATCTATCAGAGACATATGGCTGAATCGTAACTCCTAAAAACAGCTGGGTTGTGATCATGTCAGAGGTTAAAATGCAAAAAATCTGCAACAGGAACCCAACCCGCTTGATTGGCACCCCATCCACCACTTTAAACATTCACTCCCTCCACCACCGGCGTACCGTGGCTGCAGTGTGTACCATCTACAAGATGCACTGCAGCAACTCACCAAGGCTTCTTTAGCAGAACCTCCCAAACTCACGATCTCTATCACCTAGAAGGACAAGGGCAGCAGGTGCATGGGAACACCATCACCTCCAAGTTCCCCTCCAAGTCATACACCATCCTGACTTGGAAATACATTGGTGTTCCTTCATCGTCGCTGGGTCAAAATCCTGGAACTCCCTCCCTAACAGCACTGTGGGAGTACCTTCACCACATGGACTGCAGCGGTTCAAGGCAGTGGCTCACCATCACCTTCTCAAGGGCAATTAGGGATGGGCAATAAATGCTAACCATGCCAGCGACGCCCACATCCCAGGAACAAATAAAAACAGAACTAGAGTGAATAACCTTAAAATTAAAGCTAGGTCATTTAGGAGTGAAATCGGAAAGCATTTTTTCCCCCACACAGGAGTAGTGGAAATCTAGGAACTCTTCCTCCAAAAGGCAGCGGCTGCTAGGACAATTGGAATTTTCAAGAGTGAGATAGATAGATATTTATATACAGGTAGACTACCCTTTATCCGAACTTCCGAAAACCGAAACCCTCTAAAAACCGAAGGTTTTTTCGTTCAGCATAAGTCGTGCGCACGACATGACCAGAGTGGCGCACGACTTACGCTGAGCAGGGCAGAGGGTCACTGAGTTCCCTCCTGGGTAGGAGATTGCAAGCCGAGCCGGGCAGTGTGAAGGAGGTATACCGGGAGAGTGAACCCAACAATACAGCGGCCCGTCCGATAGCTGCAGCGGCCTGTCCGATATTCTTTTCTCCCCCCCGACCCCCGACCCCCCGCCGACCCCTACCCTTTCGGATAAGGGATAGTGTATCCTTTATCCGCACTTCCGAAAACCGAAATCCTCTGAAAACCGAAAGTGTTTTCGTTCAGCGTAAGTCGTGCGCACGATGCCGACCCCCCCGACGACCCCCACCCCCGACCCCCCGGCTGACCCCGACCCCCGCCGACCCCGACCCCCCGCCGACCCCCACCCCCGACAAATTTCCCAGTCTTATAAAATAACTTCCGAAATTTTCCGAAAACCGAAACACGGCTGGTCCCGAGGTTTTCGGATAAACGATAGTCTACCTGTAATAGCAAAATACTGTGGATGCTGGAAAACTGAAATAACAATTATCTTTCCTGCCTCTTACAAAAGTACAGGGTGTTCTTTCTATTCCTTCCTCCCCTACTAACCGCTCCCCCCCCCCCGTCTCTGCACCTGCTTAATATCTGTTACATCTCCAGCTTTTTCCAGTTCTGATGAAGGGTCCCAGACCTGAAACGTTAACTCTGTTTCTCTCTCCACGGATGCTGCCTGGCCTGCTGAGTATTTCCAGCATTTTCTGTTGTTATTATAGGTAGATATTTGTTGGGCATGGGTATGGAAGAAAGGCGAGGAGATGGTGTTGAGGTACAGATCAGCCATGATGTAACTAAATGGCAGAACAGGCTTGAGGGGCTGAATGGCCTACTTCTGTTCCTATGCTCTTATGATTGCTACATCTGCCAGAAGGTATCATTCCCCCATCAGAAGTTTAGCCAGTAGTCAGTCACTACAAACATAGATTTGAACCCTTACCAGGCAGACAACAGGTACCAAAAACTCCTATCTGACATGGTGAGCAGCTCATTGCACCGTAAAATGTATGAAAGTGCATTGCTACCATTTACCAGACCACAACATGGACACACATCAAACCCTATTGCTAGGTGGGTCCACCAATTGGAGCATCAGATTTGCCTCTCTACAATCCAGTTATAAGTAGGATGCACCATTCCTCTTCATGTACCCTACACGTATAAGAGGCATTACTCAACAGATGTTATTCCACAGCAGTGGAATAAATAAATCATTCACATATTTACACAAAAGGTTACAAGAGATTGTGATGATACATAATAGCAGTGTTCAAAAGCAGCTTGGATGAGGCATTCAAAATCCGAATAGTATGTGTTTAACTGCCAACACTCTATATCCATTAGAAGTACAGTTTGGATCTCACAGACTTGTTGAGTATGAGAGCCACACAGATGCCAAAAGAACTGCAAGAGTGTGTTTACAGTGTCTGTACTCCACTGATTGATCAAAGTGCTTGCATAACACTACCTCAATAATAATTGCAGGTAAGACAACATAAAATGCAGTCAGTGTGAAAACAAGAATTGACTGTAAAATTGTGACTGTGGCAGCATGGATACAAAATTGGCTAGGGGACAGAAAGCAGATAGTAGTGGTGAACGGTTGTTTTTCAGTATTTAGTGGTGTTCCCCAGGGATCGGTATTATGTCCACTGATATATATTAATGACCTGGACTTGGGTATACAAGGCATAATTTCAAATTTTGCAGATGATAACTCGGAAATGTAGCAAACAATGGAGGAGGATAGCAACAGACTTCAGGAGGACATAGACAGACTGGTAAAATGGGCAGACACAGGGCAGATTAAATTTATTTCAAAGAAGTATGAAGTGATACATTTCGGTAGGAAGACTGAGCAGAGGCAATGTGAACTAAATGGTACAATGTTAAAGGAGGGGCCGGAACAGAGAGACCTGAAGGTGTATATATACAAATCTTTGAAGGTGGCAGGGCATGTTGAGAAGGCTGTTTGAAAAGCATACAGAATCCTTGGCTTTATTAATAGAAGAATAGAGTATAAAGGCAACTAAGTTATGCTAAATAGGTTTATGAAACACTGGTAAGGCTTAGCTGGAGTATTGTGTTCAATTCTGGGCAGCACTCTTTAGGAAGGATGTCAAGGCCTTAGAAGAGATTTACTGGAATGGTACCAGGGATGAGGGACTTCAGTTAAGTGGAAAGACTGGAGAAGCTGGGGTTGTTCTCCTTGGAGCAGAGAAGACTAAGAGATTTGATAGATGTATTAAAATCATGAAGGGTTTTGATAGAGTAAACAAGGAGAAACTGTTTCCACTGGCAGAAGGGTCAGTAACCGAAGGACACAGATTTACGATGATTGACAAAAGAACCAAAGACAACATGAAGAAACATTTTTTACACAAGTTGTTGTGATCTGGAATGCACGGCATGAAAGGGTGGTGGAAGCAGTTTAAATAGTAACATTAAAAAAAAAAGGATTGGATAAATACTTGAAGGGAAAACATTTACAGAGCTATGGGGAAAGAGCAGAAGACTTGGATTTATTGGATAGCTCTACCAAAGAGCCATCACAGGTACGATGGGTCGAACGACCTCCTTCTGTGCTGTATCATTCTATGATTTGATGATTCTAGGCAACAGACCACTGCCAATGGTAAATACAATAAATCAGCTAAAGGAGAAAGAAATCAGGACAATTCATTGGTGTTTGATTTTTTTTTTTTAAACTCTCCATATAAATTTCAAGTCTTCATTTTTTGATTGACTACTTATTTATTTCCCTCTGCTACAAAAGCAAAATACCGTGAATGCTGGAAATCTGAAATAAAAACCAGAAAATGCTGGAAATACTCAGCAGGTCAGGCAGCTTCCGTAGAGAGAGAAACAGAGTTAACGTTTCAGGTCTGATGAAAGGTCACTGACCTGAAATGTTAACTCTGTTTCTCTCTCTCCACAAAAGCTGCCTGATCTTCTGAGTAATTCCAGCAATTTTTGGTTTTTATTTCTTATTTCCCTCTACTTCTTGCTTCTGCATTTAACAATGTTATAAAATGAAACATTACAACTTGAATGGTGCCTTACTCCTAATTATCATGCAAAAAAACCCCATACATTTTCTGCAGGTGTTGGATGTGGTTCAGTGGGTAGCACGCTTGCCTCTGTGTCAGAAGGTTGTGGGTTCATAGTCCCACCCCAGAGACTTGATCAAAATAATCTAGGCAAACACAGCAGTGCAATACTGACAGAGTGCTGTACTGTTAGAGGTGCTGCCATTTGGATGAGACGTTAAAAACCGAGATCCCAAGGCACTATTTTGAAGAGCAGGGTTGTCCTGGCCAATATTTATTCCTCACCCAACATCACAAAAGCAGATTATCAAGTCATTATCACATTGCTGTTTGTGGGACCTTGCTGCATGCAAATTGGCTTCTGCATTACCTACATTACAACAGTGACACGTCAAAATGACTTCCTTAGCTGTGAAGCACTTTGGGATGCCCCGAGGCTCTGAAAGGTGCTATATAAATGCAAGTCTTTCTTTTCTTTATCATTTGAAGTCCAGTCATAACAATAGAATCAAAGTAATTAGTGCCAATATAGAACTAACATGGGTACAAGCACAGTGAGCCAAGTGGTCTCTTTCTGCAATGAACTTCCTATAATTTTCTGCTGTTAGTAGCATTTACAAAGAATGACTCTGGTGCTTCTATAGCATTTGCATCTAAATGTAAAGCAGAACAGTAAAATGTTCAATTAATTGAGTTTCTCCATGGGTAATAGTGTATAACAAACAGATAAATCAGGTCAGCAACTGACCTTTGCAAAAGAAACAACACAGAACTATTAAAATGATTGAATATCTTGTCTAGCTCATGTTCATCACACCTTGGAATGTCGCACTTTGTTACAGATGCAAAACAATCTTTTTTATTTAAAAAAAATGCCAGTCATTGACCTGCATCGTGAAATTTACAAGCAATTACAACTGCTTTCTGGTTGACCTAAGTACATTATAAGTAGCTACAATTGCCTGGATTTTCCTATTTAAAATAGTGCAGTAAAAGGCACAGGCCAGGTTAGTAGCTAAACATCACAACAATGCTCCAGACCAAAAACTATCCACGGCCAATGTGGAACTCGCTACCACAGGAGTAGTTGAGGCAAATAGCATTGATGCATTTAAGGGGAAGCTCGAAAAACACACAAGGGAGAAAGAAAAGAAGCTCGACACCATCCAGGACAAAGCAGCCTGCTTGACTAGCACTCCATCCACCACCTTAAACATTCACTCCCTCCACCACCGGCGTACCATGGCTGTCATGTGTACCATCTACAAGATGCACTGCAGCAACTCGCCAAGGCTTCATCGGCAGCACCTCCCAAACCCATGACCTCTTCCACCTAGAAGGACAAGGGCAGCAGGTGCATGGGAACACCACCACCTCCAAGTTCCCCTCCAAGTCACGCACAATCCTGACTTGGAAGTATATCGCCGATCCTTCATCGTCGCTGGGTCAAAATCCTGGCACTCCCTCCCTAACAGCTCTGTGGGAGTACCATCACCACACAGACTGCACCTTCTCAAGGGCAATTAGAGATGGGAAGTAAATGCTGGCTTTGCCAGTGACACACAGATCCCATAAACGAATAAAAAACAATATGCTGATAGAGTTAGTTGAAGAGGGGTGGGAGGAGGCTCCTGTGAAGCATAAACACCGGCATAGACCTGTTGAGCTGAATGGCCAGATTCTGTGTTATAAACTATAATTATATGAAATTCATGGCAATCAACTAAGATCTTGAATTCCTCTCATTACAGCATCTAATTGGTTCAGAAATGAATGTGGGGCCTTTATCACCGCTACTCTATCTGGAAGTTAATTCTAGGTTTTGCTTACTCTGGGTGTGAAGAATTTCCTGATATCAGTCCTAAAATTGTCTGCCTTTTACTAGCTTGAACTTGTGGCCTTTGTCCTACTATTGCAATATAATGTAGTCATATTCATCTTTTCTGTACTATTAACGATCTTACATCCCTCCACTTCCAGCTGTTATCTAAACATAGAATGCCATATATGGGTTATAACAGTGGGGTTGAACTTAGTGGATGGAATGAACGTCTCTCTCTGTTTCTCATGTGAAATAAGATTTAGAAGTTAGATCCGGTTCATAGGATTCCTACTTCTACAACACAAAACTGCTCTGAAATTTGACCGTATCGCATATAGGCAATTTGAGAAATGAGTCACCTTGGTGGATTAGAGAATAATGGCAGCTGGGGATTGATATCCAGGAAGGAAAAGATTGTGGAGCTCCAAATCGGTCAGTACAGACAGTCGCTAACTTGAGTCCATAAACCGACTTCAGCTGAATGTATCGGAGGGCCTCCAACTGTTCTGACCCATCAGACCTTCCCAAGGGGTGTAATAAGTGGCCAATTTCAAGATTCTCCTAGGAGGCAGAAGTTATTGAACTCTTGTAATTTAAAAGGCACAGTGCCACCCGTTTGAAGAGTTTGTGGGCAGACTCAGTTCCTGTAATAGCCTACTATTAAAAAAAACACATTCCTGGAGATGTGTTATCTGCTGTGGCGCAAACAATTCCAACGCAATATTTGTGGGTTATATTGTTTCATGTTGTTTTCTTCTTTTTAGGACAGACACAATTAGCAGCTCAATGAATCACTAATTACGTTAATACAAAAGCA
The DNA here is from genome assembly GCF_052327205.1 of Somniosus microcephalus. Classification (NCBI taxonomy): domain Eukaryota; kingdom Metazoa; phylum Chordata; class Chondrichthyes; order Squaliformes; family Somniosidae; genus Somniosus; species Somniosus microcephalus. The sequence goes on from NC_140998.1 coordinate 59,193,551, forward strand.
AAATGCTGTGGATGCTGGAAATCTGAAATAAAAACAGAAGACGCAGGAAACACTCAGCAGGTCAGGCAGCATCTGTGGAGAGAGGAACCCAGATGCTGTCTGACCTGCTGAGTATTTCCAGCATTTTCTGTTTTTAGATCACTAATTGCATTATTCATTTATGTTTACGAACGCCTGATGAAAGTACATCCCAATATTTTTGCTAATGTGAAATGACACTTTAAACGACTGCAATCAGCCCCCTTTAATAGATCGGATCTAAGATCCCGACGGGGAGGTCGTTCGCCTTGGCACGGGTCATCGTCACTTCGGCTTCTAAAATAATACGTGCATGTGCCAACATCTGAAGTCCTTTTCATTGAATATTTGTACAAACAAGTACAGTACACTGGTCTCTTGCAAATGTCTGTTGTCATGTCTGTTCGCATGTTTCCCTATCCGGGTATTTCTAGCAGTCAGTCACAAAGCAATGGGTCTACACAGTTAACGTGCAAGACTTAAAAGATTAATGACTTTGTTAATTATTTTAAGAGTTTTGAAAAAAAATTAAATACGATTGGTTTAGCTACTTATATTGTATTTGGCAAAAAAGCACCAATTTCACGACGGGAGCCAAAACTTACAATCATGTTCTACAATGCTTCTAACAGATTTGATTTCCCTACATTCCTTCAATATTGATTGGTCACCAGGGGACAGACATGTCAATTTCACTAGCGAAATTAACATAAGCATGACATCTCGCTGCTCAACTCACCAGTGCCAGCAGCCTGTGATTGGTCGGAGGCTGCGAGGCTCTATCTTAAAATCCAATGTCCATCTTCTCGGCGACTAGATGGCAGCGCCGTCGTTAGGAGAACCACACAACAGTTTTTGACAAGGGATTGAGCGCGGGGGAAAAAAAGAAAGGAATAATGGTCCAGTCGGCTCGAAATACCGAGCTCATTGATCGCTTCACAATGGGACCTCTGCAACCATTTATATTGTAACCAATTACCCGACATTAATCTGGTTATTCACTACAGGTGCCGAGTCAATAGTAACATGCCGGTTACAGAAGCAGATATGTGACTACTATTGGCGTGAATGCTCACATTTCTGTTAACCGGAACATTAACTTTTAACTCTTTGCTTTCCAAATACGAATGTTTGCTCAGTGGAGCCTCGCTGATCACATCCATTAGAGCACCCTTGCATCAATCACTCAATAGAGGGTTAAAATGTATATCCTGTGTGTGTGTATATGCAAAAAAGTGAATCAGGCAACTGTGTGTTAGCAGTCAAAGCAACACCTCCAGTTCACGTCTTAGTTTAAAGGGGGAGTTTAATACTATAAAAGGGATTAAATAGCTTTTGAGAATGTCGATTCCTGAAGTTTTTACTAATTGAAACAACCATCTTTAATCTAGCTAATTAGTTGCTGGCCAATCGCTTTTACCGAAACCAGTTATTTCAACAGGTCCAGTTAATTCAACAGATTCACCAACTCCATCTTCATTTTAGCAATATAACGAGAATTATTTTTTTTGAGGGGGGAGGGGAGGGGCTGGAGGGAAATTAGTTTCGTTTTCGAATCATTGCCAAAAATATCGGTTTAATTTGCCCAAACTGCAACAACCACGTCTGCTCCCACTACACGTGGGGTAGTGACATCCGTCTCTCGCAGCCAGTGCTGGGGCCGGCGGATTGGCGTCTAACCCCCAAGGGGACCATCATTCGTCTTACTTCCCGAGAAATCCAGAGATGAAAAAGTCCCGTTGCTCACATTTCTCAAAGATTGCTCGCACATGGCGATTGAGTTTGGTGTCAGCTTTAGAATCTCACACTTTGGAAACTTGTCACACAAAATCCACCCCCCACCACCCCCCCCTCCCCAAAACGGCCACCCTGGGCTGTAGCATCGGACCCAGTCTACTCAAAGAGTGCAGAATAGCTTGGAGCTCGATTTGTAATTTATGGTCCACAGAAATAAATATACGCAAGTTTAAGGTCGAGCTTTAGGGAGGGATTAATGTCACGTGAGAAACTGCGACCACCTTATGGATATTCCAAACCTATTCATACAGACAGGAAATGTAGATCACATACAACAAGGCACCAATATGCCTACACTCAAAAGCATTATTGATGTTCAGAAGCAAGAGCTCCGATGCATAGAATTGCCCAAATCTATAGTCCATTTATGACGAACAGTTAATGCATAGACTTTGTCTGCTCGCCTTTAAAGCGCTTTATTGTAACTGCGGTTAATGTATCGGCGCCGCGTTTTCAATATTTTCTGACTGAAGATCCGCATTTGCATTTACCACAATGGAGCTGCTCAGTGAACACTCGATGGAAATCAATACGTCAAATGGAATTCTACATGGTGTAAAAGGGGGGAAATTATTTTCTTTAAAAACACTATTTCATAGCATTCGCCCAGTGCAGAGGGATTTTTTAAAAATTATTTTGCAGAATGCAGTGTTGGATTGTTGCGAGCGCCGGGGGAGACAAGACGGGCAATTTCACTCTGATCATTAAAAGAAAATCGTTCGCATTTACAAACTTACCGTAGACCCCCTGGCCAGAAATGCCTTCTAGTACAACTGTAAGCAGCCACAAGAGTAGACAAGCAAAATCCATCTTCACGTTAGCGTTAACATATCCAGCTTGGGAGCGCCGTCTTCCTGCTGCCTTCAGCGGACAGCCAGCAACCCCGGCTCCGGGGAACGAGCGGCAGGGAGCCCTCGGTCACCGATCGGGCAGAAGGGCGAACGACTCCGAGAGGACGGGAGAGGCCACACCAGGAAATAAAAAAAGATCGAATTGTGTGATGATTTTTTTTTTGGGGGGGGGGGGTGGGTGGAAGCGATCAAGTCCAATCTGTGCGCCCGCCTTTCAAGGCGGCGGGGTGGCGCCCGTCACTGTACGGGGCAAAGCTGACAGCAAGCCCATGGAAATGGGAGCTGTGCGTTCAAGAAGCGAGGGCTTTGCCGGTGACGGTGGGTGTTTAAAAGTAACTCGCGGTGATCCCCCGGAGAGCAATTACGAAAAAGATGCTCGGTCGCAGCTCAGCCACATCCATTCGGTGCCCTGCACATTCCGCCAGCGAGGACAGCACCAGCTCCGGGCAAACTCGGCTCCCCCTTTCCAACAGCGACAAGCGCGGCACAAATTATTATTCGGGCTGCAACATTTTCACTGGGGTTCGCCGTCCAAAGAAATCTCCTCCCCCCCTCCCCACATACACTCACAGCTGGATCAGCCAGGAACTCACACACACACAAATCACTGAAACGAGAAGTTCAGGACGTGGAGAGACGCTGGTTCACCGCTGTATCCAGGGCTGGGAGGGTGGAAAGATGTCACATCGCCAGGGGGGGGGGTGGGGAAGAGAGACACACTGAGCCGGAGGGGCACCGGAGGAGGAGGAGGCAGCGTTCCCGTCCGCACCCGATCTAATCCTGGGTCCCTGGGTGAAACCGCGGAGGTTTGGGTGCTGCTGGGCGCTGGGGAAGAGTCCGGCCGGAATTGTGAGCAGATGTAGTGTCTGTCAGCGGAGCTGGATCATCACGTTGCTCAGTACGTGCTCCCGATGGTGAACATGGAGCCCGCCCGCAGCCGGAGACGTACAGGCTGCGTGATTGAAACTCAGCGGCAGCGAGGCGAGGGGAGCAGATTAAAAGCGCTCCATCCCACTCATCACACATTTCAGCTGCAACGCTTTTTTTTTGCATTTTGGCATCGAGCACAGCTGCTGTGGGAGTGAGAAACACACACACACACACACACACACACAAGGAGCGATCAGCTCCGCCGGGCCGCTATCTGTTTATTGATGCAGTCTCACCTCCACGCTGGGCTTTCGGCAGATATAAGGCAAGCTTGTGATGATAAATAAGCACTTTTTGCTGTTCGAACTCGCACTGATCTTACCCTGTTTTTTTTTAAAGAAACTGGTTTCATGGAGAAGTCGCTATTTGGTGGTTGGCATATGTTTTTGAGTTTGTGAAATTCACAAGAAAGGCCATTTGAAAAACTCCAAAGCACAGCTTTAAAGAGACACCTGTAAGTAAGTCGGGAGTGGTACACTGATACCTCTAACCTTTCGAGACCTGAATCTAAATTCAATTGTAACAGAAGAGGTTCCTCTCCGATGGTTGTTCACACATGCTGCACATTTGGTGCCGCTGTCCACCATTACTGAGATACCACTGCCAAAGGCCAAGATTGATGGTTCGGCACCAGATCAATTCTCCAAGTGACAGTGGTGTACGGTGTTGCTTTCACCGTATAATTGCAGCCGGTGTATAATACATTTTAACTTTAAAAGTTTGACTTTTTTGGCCAACTGGGTATCTTGACACACGTGTATTGGCAGACCAATTAAATACATACTTTGATTCTGTCTTCACAAAGGAGGACACAAATAACCTCCCAGAGATGTCGGGGAACATAGGGTCTAGTGAGAGGGAGGAACTGAATGAAATCAGTATTTGTAGGGAAATGGTGTTAGGGAAATTGACAGGATTGAAGGTTGATAAATCCCCAGGGCCTGATAATCTACATCCTAGGGTACTTAAGGAAGTGGCCCTAGAAATAGTAGATGCATTTGCTGGTCATCTTCCAAAATTCTATAGACTCTGGAACAGTTCCCATGGATTGGAGGGTAGCTAATGTAACCCCATTATTCAAAAAAGGTGGTAGAGAGAAAACGGGGAATTATAGACTGGTAAGCCTGACATCTGTAGTGGGGAAAATGCTAGAGTCCATTATAAAAGATGTAATAGCAGAGCACTTGGAAAACAGTGACAGGATCGGACAAAGTCAACATGGATTTACAAAAGGTAAATCGTGCTTGACTAATCTACTGGAATTTTTTGAGGATGTAACTGATAGAATAGATAAAGGAGAACCAGTGGATGTGGTGTATTTAGACTTTCAGAAGGCTTTCAATAAGGTCCCGCATAAGAGATTAACGTGTAAAGTTAAAGCACATGGAATTGGGGTAAGGTACTGACTTGGATAGAGAACTGGTTGGCAGACAGGAAGCAAAGAGTTGGAATAAACTGGTCTTTTTCCGAGTGGCAGGCAGTGACTAGTGGGGTACTGCAGGGATCGGTGCTAGGACCCCAGCTATTCACAATATATATTAATGATCTAGATGAGGGAACTAGATGTAATATCTCCAAGTTTGCAGATGACACAAAGCTAGGTGGGTGTGTGTGCTGTGAGTAGGATGCTGAGAAATTCCAGTATGATTTGGACAGGTTGGGTGATTAGGCAGATGCATGGCAGATGCAGTATAATGTGGATAAATGCAAGGTTATCTATTTTGGTGGCAAAAACAGGAAGGCAGATTATTATCTGAATGGCAATAGATTGGGAGAAGGGGAAGTGCAACGAGACCTGGGTGTCCTTGTGCACCAGTCGCTGAAGGTAAGCATGCAGGTGCAGCAGGTGGTTAAGAAGGCAAATGGTATGCTGGCCTTCATAGCGAGAGGATTCGAGTGCAGGAGCAAGGATGTCTTGCTGTAGTTGTAAAGGGCCTTGGTGAGACCACACCTTGAGTATTGTGTGCAGTTTTGGTCGTCTTATCTGAGGAAGGATGTTCTTGCCATGGAGAAAATGCAACGAACATTCACCAGACTGATACCTGGGATTGCAGGAATAATGTATGAGGAAAGATTGGGTCGATTGGGCATATATTCGCAGGAGTTTAGAAGAATGAGAGGGGATCTCATTGAAACTTATAAAAATCTAACAGGACTAGACAGACTAGATGCAGGAAGGATGTTCCCGATGGTGGGGGAGCCCAGAACCAGGAGTCACAGTCTAAAGATAAGGGGTAAGCCATTTAGGACTGAGATGAGGAGGAATTTCTTCACCCAGAGAGTGGTGAACCTGTGGAATTCTCTGCCACAAAAGGCAGTTGAGGCCAATTCATTAAATATATTCAAGAATGAGTTAGATATATTTCTTAAGGCTAAAGGGATTAAGGGATATGGGAAGAAAGTAGGGACAGGGTACTGAATTTGGATGATCAGCCATGATCTCATTAAATGGCAGAGCAGGCTCGAGGGGCCGAATGGCCTACTCCTGCTCCTATCTTCTATGTTTCTATGTTTCTATGTTAAAAGTCTCCGAGCCAAACTACTGAGAAATCCACTCAGGTAAAGTTTATTTTGTCCAATAAACAGAGCACCCTATCCCCATAGGGACACACCCCACTTGACAAGTCCAGACAGTCTAGGTGCAGGTTGATACAGCTAAGGCTCAGCGGTGCTCCAGTGTGTGCAAGAATACTGATGGAACCATACAGCCTACCAACTCAAATAACTGGTAAGCCTCCCAATGTTTTTTTTCCCAGTTAGAACCACATTAGCCTTTGGAGCATTAACATGCCGAGGTATCTGGAGCCAATTGGACACGAGTGATAAGTCCAACCTCCAGGTTTGATTGGCGAGCCGAGTTGGCTAGTAACAGTTCCCTGGTGTACTGAGCTCCTGCCAGGTTCAGATATCAGATTATCCAGGCTGATTCCGTTCACAATTTCTATCACCAGACATGACATCTTGGAGTCACCGCAAACCACAGCACAGGAGGATAGTTGCCAGTTGTTTGTTGAACAGGTGTCAACGTCCCTCTTCAGCTATATGATGGTTATCTGTCTGCAGCAAGGTGGAAAGTCGTATGCAAGCGATTTGTGTTATGTTAGGCACTCTGATGTTCTAGCCATCCAAGCCCAGTGACACGTAATAGACTTACTCACCAGCAATTGTTTAATCCAGGCCCTCGTGTGAAGGACATTTGCAAAGAGCTGCGCCTGCCCTGAGACTGACTTCACCATCCCGCGTATTCAGTGACAAATCTGCGTAGGCTGGAGTCCTCCCATCCTGCGGATACTTCCGCTTTTTGTTTCTCTATTTATATTATTATAGAAAGGCGATTCTGTAATTGTGCTAGTTGCACCAAATTTGCCCACTTGTATATAGAGCAGGGCGTTCAGCAGCAATAGAACGCCGCACACTTGGACATACAAGAGTTGTGCAGTTGCTCAGAAGGTGAGAAAGGATCTTTGTGATTCTGGTCGGGACACACCTGGATATCAGAACAAAAGTCAGTATGCATCAATTATGGTGAAAGCACAAACAGAACTCCAATGGCTATGGCCAAGCCCACCTGACAACAGTGAAGGAGGAAGCAGTCATTTGTCATGGCAGCTGGCAGCACGTTGCTATCAGAGACAACCACTGAAAGACGTGTCAAGGAGGACTTTGGTGCCTCCAACAACGCTGGGAGTGGGACTTTGTTTTTTCGTTTACAGCATTGGTTCTGATGGCACTCCAGCCTTTGAAGTTAAACTTGTAAATTGATGGTAACACTTTAGTGGTACAGTGGACTACACTAAAGTATCTGCTAATAAACGTTTCTTTTGGTAAGCTGGATATGTGACATGCAAGAGTGCCCATCACAATGCTTAAATTCAGAAAGCCAAGACATTCAGAATTCCACACAGGTGGATTTTTGTTTGCCTGCTATGGAATACGTACTCTTTACCTGCAGAGCCGCAACTACTTGCATTTATATAGCGCCTTTAATGTGGTAAACGTCTCAAGTGCTTCACAGGAGTGTAATCAGACAGAAACTAACACCGAGCCAAAGACGGAGATATTAGGATGGGTTAGTCAAGGGGGTAGGTTTTAATGAGCGTTTTAAAGGAAGATGGAGAGGGGAGGAGCTTTAGGGAGGGTATTCGAATGCTTAGGGCCTGGACGGCACCTCACTTACCTAAGTTCAGAGGGCTTTGGCGCAGGTTGAGGCGAACCAAGGTTTTGGAATGCCCAAAATTGCACAGGGCAGTGTTGGAGTTTAACCAGTAAAAGTGTGCACCAGCACAGGGGCGCAATAAACACCGTGGCTTGCAGGTTTATCTGGGGCTGAGTGGAAAGAGTCCCGCCACTCAGTAAGAGGTGTGTCTGTCCAAATCCCATTAATGAGCCAGGCTCGTATACCGGCTATTAACAGTGCCCTTGTGGTACATCTTAGAGCCAACTGAACCATATAGAGATGCTCCGTCTCCTCCAGGAGACAAGATACTAGTTGAAAAGCATATATGTCAGCTCTTCCAAATGAAAAGAAACGGACACGTGTCTGAAGCCAGTAAACAGTGCTACTTATCAGCATTTTAATGCACTTGCGTACGGTTTTGCCTCCTCCATTCCAGCCCTGTGGACAATTGCCCGCTTTTATTGTTGATGATAGGAATCAAAAATCAAACGATTCTGTGAGAGAAGGTTCTGCATGGATGTAAGTCTATGGCACGAAACCGCTCCTGATTTTGGACTGATTGCGTGATCTCAATCTGATAAGTTGATTTTGTGTTGGGGGACGCTCGTATAAGAAGAAAAAACTTACATTTAAAAAGCGCGTTTTCACTTTCCCTGGAGCTCCAGATGCACTTTACAACCAATGGATAACTTGTGACGTGCAGTACAGCAGGCAAACGCATTTGCGCTCAGCAAGGTCCCACAAATAGATGAATGACCAGCAATCTGTTTTGGTGGCGTTCTTTGAGGGAGGAATTTTGGCCAAGACACGAGAAAAACTCCTTGCTCTTCTTCCAAACATACTATGGGATCTTTTACGTCCACCTGAGCAGGCAAGTGGGCCTCGGTTTAAGGTCTCATCCGAAACAGTTCTGAGATATGGGGGTGTAATGGTCATTGGAATTCCAGATCCCATCAAAAACCGCGCTCTGCTTGACCTGGGACTGTTACATGCTGTCATTGGATGCAAAACTTGGGGGAAATTCCCAGCATTCCTTCCCATTATCTTGATAAGCACAACACAGAAACTATATATAAATAAATAAGTAAACTATAATATTGGTTCTGTAATTGTCTTGTTTAAGTATAGAATTAAACTAAGAACTGCAGTATAATGCAAACCCTGCATTACAAAAGATTGGAAGCTCCAACAAAACCTTTAGGGATTTATGAAAATGATTATTAATATTATCCTTAAGTTCAATAACATTTACCAAAATTAAAGATGCGAATGAAATTTAACATACCCACTTTCTGATTATTGTTACCAAATTGTGCCTACTTTGGCAATTTCAACAAAACGAGGTTAAGGGAATATTACTCGTCAATCCAGCATCAACACACAGTTATGGCAAATATGGTTTCTACGGAAACCAAAAATATTTAAAAAAACACAATTTTCTTATTATATTGCCGCAACTCTGTAACCTTACTGTCGCGAGATGTAATTATTGTTGCGATGTGGTACATTAATAACTCAGCAATAGTACAATAAGGGACTAGAATCAATTGATTTAAACTGGCACATGAGCCATTTTCTCAGTTAATTCATACATAAATTGTGTTGTGCAGCACATACTTTAATACACAATTATTCTCCATGCTGGCGGGGTAATAACATAATCACCAAAACTGTAAATATTTGCTGTCCTTGCATTTCTGGTAATGACATGATATTAGACAAGTCATTGTTAAATGTGAGCATTTCTGGTTAGTTCAACACTGAGTTAATTCGGTCTCCACTCTGTTTCACTTGTCCTCTGAAGTTCAAAAAGAGTGAAAACGATGTCACCGCTGGATGTAAACGTGCTCCTAAGAAATATACCGAAGGGCGACTGTACATAGCTCTAGATTGGTCTCGGAGTGCAATCGCCTCACAACAGAATAGATGGAATCGAATTCCCGCAAGCGCCATCACTTGAAGAACAGAATGAGTTGATGTTATGTGTCTTCAGAGGTACATACAGATTGACAACATGCGCACGGCTGTAAATGAAAACCCGAACACCCCTTCCTTAAATAATTAGTGAAACAAAATTGGTTGCAAACACGATATGACAATCTTTACGCTGGCATTTTAATAACTATTTCTTTAAGAGGCTCAATTGTCACGCAGCTTGCAGAACTGCACACAGGCCGACCAGCCCATTGGTGTGTGCTCTGGGATGCAGTGCATCCTTCACTAAATCATAGCTCCGTTCTTGGATCCGCGACTGTCACACGAGTTCGCCGACATCAGCGCGATTTGCATTCTTCAGTGAGAGACTGACACCGGGTTAAGTCCTCGGTTTTGCTGCGTCTGCCAGAGTGGATGCCGCTTTTTACAACCGAAGCCACATCGACAGGAGCTTTCCCCCAAGACACTGCTGTAGCAAGGCAATGCTGATAGAGTGCTCACACACCACAGGACTCTTCTACACTGAAGGCGACCACTGTCACAGCTTCTATAGTATGGACCGTTCACAAGCGGCCGGCATAATGGTCCAACTGAAATATGAAGAGTAATAAACCCGCGCGTGTGGGTTATATACAGAGCCTTGTGTGTCCAACACACATCCCATCGTTTGTAAACGTAATTCCATATACTATTACTGGATCTACTTGTTTCAGAATTATCCAGGTTGGAGTTTACTGTCTTTGGTGCAAATTATGAAATACAGAAAATTCACAAGTTAAATAAACACATTGAGTGTCAAAAGGCAATTTCAAGCTTTAACTCGTCCTCGTCCCTCCCCCTCCCCCCAATAATTGATGCATTGGTTAATACATCCATTTTTAAAATAATCTTACCATTCGGGTAACTTTTCACTGAGAACTGACACATTATATACATTTTAATTCTCTGCGACAATTCAAAGGAGCCCCGGTTATTATATAAATATATGCCAGACAGCATGCACGTATTGTACGGCGCAGTATCTTTATATGATCTCATCTTACTTATCTCAGTGCCTCGGTTGTTCCAGTGCTTGGCACCAAGTGGAAGCATTCCAATAGTGCCATACTGCTTTGGTCTTTTAACACTTTATAACGACAATGCCTTAGTTGCAGATTGACTGGGCAGGGTGATGAAATATATAAACGATTCACTATCATGCCTGAAAGAGCCTATTCGCAGTAATAATAAAGGCTTATTCTTCCATTGTGCCCATGTTCTCGCAGCTTTCAAATAGTGCAATCATTGATTTCCACGCATGCCCATGCTCCATTGCCAAGGTACTCTATCTATTTAATATCCCTGTATTGACATCAGTGTGCAGCTCAGCAATCAATGACATATTTTACACCGCATGTTTCCTGTTAATATCATGCCATAATCATTGCCAGCAATTGGAATCCGGAAAGCTTCAAGCAAGTGAAACCCGGTTTGAAACAGTAAAGTATGATCGCTGGGAGCAGCGGCCGACATATGACAATGGTCGCCGGCGGTCTGCTTACTAGGACACTTCTTGCAGCCTTTGCTCATTGTTGGGTGTCTTGACAGGTGCGAGCGTGCAACTAAAGACAGGCCCATCCCTGTGAATAGTTTAACGCCTTCCGCCAATGACTGTGCTTGCTGTGCTTTGCTGGATGGAACACATGTCATGTCCCACCGAAGATACGCTGCAATTGCATTGACGAACAGAAAGAGCTAACATGCACTTTACGCTAATGCTGCACTGCATCCATCTAACTGCTGGGGATGCCGATTCTTAAGCAGCAAAGAAACGGGAACGAACGAGGCTCCTTGATGACAAGTATTTCCTTTTGTACCATGCAAATAATCTGGAGAGCTATAATAAATAAAAGCAAGAATCAATTTATTTCCATACACAGAATAATTCCTGGTAAAGTATATTCTTACATCCACCCAACTCTTTATCACAATTAAATACCAACGGCTCTTATTATGAAAGCATAAACAGATGTTAAATATACAATTCAGTAGGATGCGGCCAGTTAGGTACCAAACCTGCTGCAGTATTAATGTGCTGACTGCACTCTACTGGCCAACAGGCTGAGTAACACGTAGACTCAGAATCAGCGCCATCCTCCGTCTACTGCCGTTAAACTTCATTCTGAGTACATTGATGGCAAATCGAATTGCTGAGGGCCAATAAAAATGTTAGAAAATCAGCTTGTTTTCTTTTTTAAAAATACCAAGGGTATCGATATCAACTGATGTTCCTTTTGTTACGGACTTAAATATGATATGACACGAGGCCCTAAAGACAAGTTTAAAAAGTCAGTTGGCATATTAAGCAAAGAAAAGGTGACATAAATCCGTAAGCATACATTTAAATCCATATCCATATTTAGTTAATTCAATCCTGCCTCATTTATGTCATGGGACATTCAAGGGAACCACACTGCGAGTACATTTGGGGCACGCTTTCTAATCCGCTTGGGTGATTGTGGGTGTTAAATGCACAGAATTATGCATATTCAACATATGCTGTTTTGTTAACTTCAAAAATAATTGATGGAAGATGCCCTCGAGGTGGAATATTTTTTGTCTCAATCCTCCTAATTATTATAAATCACCAAACGATATCACATCTTATTTGCTTTAAACCTGCTTAGTGAAGTTTCCAGGACTTAAAAATAAAGGAACATCCCTGAATTCAATCCAAAGGAACAGTTGGCACTGAATGACAAAAACATTGGGATTGCTCAAGGTATTTTATACATCCGATTAACCGCTGAAGTAAACGCTTAAAACGGGTGTCTCTGGTCGCTAAATGCTGCTTGTTTGTCGGAGCGATTGCCTGTAATCTCTGGAGGTCGGGAGCACCGCTGCCTTTAGCCCCCTTCCCTGGCTCTGATCACAGGGGACGTGCACATGCTGAGCTAATGGTTTCTAACACTGCTGCTCGGTATAGATAAGACAGGCTTTTTGCACAACATGTTTTAGCTCTTCCTTTCATAAATGATTTTGCGACCGTTTATAATCGGCCGTTATTTTTAGAGTCGAGGCTTATAGTCTCCCCATAGATGCTTGCCACCGCAAGAAAGAAGGGGCTATTCATTTGGCAGTACAGATGCCTTTCAGTAACAATCAGTATACCCAGTTCACCGAATAACCTTCAATTGTTGTTTCACTTTTGCTAAATATTTCTCCTTTCAAGTTATACCGGGTAATATTCCTTGGGATCACAAGCAGTTTGAATTGAACAAAACATCATGCTTTGCCTTTATGACAAAATGCTAAACGATCGAAGTGTTTTAAAATGATTACAATTATATGAATGTGGCACAAACTACTGGTAATACAAAGCTTTATTGGCACTACCTAGAATCTCTCATGTATGCATATAGGAATGCTTTACAACATCAAGGGCCAGGTGGTAAGGTGGATTCGCCTACCTACAAGAACGCCACACATGCTAGTTGACAGGTAATGTTCCTTCAACTGCAATCAGACAGTAAAAGGAAACAGGTAAAAGCCTGATTAAATCTCTACATTACAATATAGATGGAGTGAGTGGAGGATAATTTACAATATGTATCTATTTTATTATGCCCTTATGAGCTCAGAGAAATATAAAATACAATGTTGATGACATCCTGTTTTATTACAAGAATCTTCATTACAATTGGTTAGAACCATATCAAATCTATAGTTTTGCAATAACATAGGAGATAAAGAAACATTATATATTAAAGGGACACTGTCTTTTTTATTTTCTCTGGCAAGTTTTTGTTTCTGAACACACCATATCATAAAGTAAAATATGATGGGCTCATTTACACCTCAGGACATTCCAGCCCCCCCCACCCCCCCCCCCAAGAAAATGTTTGACAAACATTTTTTGAATGCCATTAGAGATGAGGCTATTAGTGTTAGGTAAAAGTTAGCTTCCAATTTAGGGCACTCAATGTCTGCATCAAGCACACTGGGTCACAGTTGGATGCAGAGTAAAGCTGCTTCTACTTTGCCCAACAATATGCCTCAGACCCGTTCTCAGAAGCACACACCCCAGTACACTAAAAGACAATTTTTTCATAGCCCACAACTGTAATGTTGTGGCTTTTCTGAGTGAGATTGCCAATAACTGCTGTGAGCTGCATTGAGATTGCTCAAATTAATTTCAGAGAGGACCCTTACAGCCAGCTGACAGAAGAGGCATAGGATGAACCATGCCTGAGTCTGAGCTAAATTTAGTTTGTCATATATTTTCAAATGAAGCCCAAACCCTTTTAGCTGTAAGCCAAATGGATGGTTATAGATGTAAGAATATACAGGAAGTAGGAATTATTTTATTTAGCAGAGGAAGTTACAGTCATGGGGGTCTAGGTTTAGACAGATTCTGTCTGCCACCAGATTTCTTTTTGCAATGTGTAATTGCAAGAAAAACCCAGATTATTTTCTGTGCACAAGATGTTTTTTAAGTGTATAGGTATACTGACAATCATGCTTCACAGCAACTCAAAGATGGTAATAAAGCTCTGGAATCAGATCCCAATCCATGTTCAGAATTTAGATCTATGAATCCCCTCTGGAAACATGTCTCAGACTACTTGGTTTAGACACTATTTACAGTATAACTCCGAGACTGTGTCAGAAAGTGCTCCTGGTAATTTATCATCTTGAGCATGGTATTTGTTTTAATGTTTTGATAAAGCCTACAATGGTGACCAGAATGTGATTCACAGCTTGCAGCATTACTCGGGTATTGCCAGCTGTGAATCATATCTGCAGCTACTAGTCTCACACCCGAAGGCTGCAAACATACTGCCCTAACATTTTTATTGTTTTAATAGTGTAACACAATTTAATTTGTAAAATATTCTTGTTAAGCGTGTACAAATAGATCATATACAGCACATCCAGAGTGCATGTCAGTGTCTCACTGCAAATCCAATGAGCTGGATATAGTATGTAGAGTAAAACCAGGCCTCACAAAAAGAAAATGCTCATGGCCAGCCATTGCCATGATGGGATCTGAAGAACAAAGTAATGGGGTAGAGCTCCCACTGACAGTTGGGAACATGGTTCTTCATAATGACACAAAAATGATCTTAAACCGTGAAGTACCTAAGAAACAAAACTGCATATGTGGCTATATCTCAAAGCTAAAGCTTTCCAAATATCCACATTTCAATAAATACACTTGCAATACATAACAAAATGTAAATACCTACTCTGAATCCTTCTCTACACACCATTTTTTCAGCATTATCCGGGTTCAGCTTCCTTACTGTACTTTTCTACTATAATTGCATGAGATCAGTCAATATTATAATATAATAAAAGCAAAATACTGCGGATGCTGGAAATCTGAAATAAAAACCGAAAGTGCTGGAAATACTCAGCAGGTCAGGCAGCATTGTGGAGAGAGAAACAAAGTTAACATTTCAGGTCAATGACCTTTCATCAGTATATAATGGCCTGGACTTTGCGGACGGTGACGTAACTACGGATTACGCCGCCAGCATCTGAACGGAATGCACACTTACCTGATGGGGACCCTCCTTCGAGATCTTGCTGGCAGACGCTGCGTAGTAGAGGGCAGCAGAGCGGCCCATGGATCCCAGAGGCGCACCGTGTGCATAAACATACCTGGGATCACGTGGGCCGGTGCTCCAATCAGCAAACTGAAGATCTCTCATTATTTATAACATAGATGTTTATGCACATTAAATCCTGGAAGGCTCAAGTAATGAGTGTTTGTTTTATTTGCTTTCCTCCACTTTCTGTACGGATTTATTTTAAAGCTTATGCTCCACATAGATGCAAATAAAACCCTCAACGTAGCAAATGCTCCCTCTGAACTTTTCAAGGACATTAAGTATTTTTCATGTACAAAATCATAAAATGCTTCCATTTCCGGCCTCATATAGCTTTTAAGATTACTTGGATTGTCAGGAGATATCCCCTTGTGCTGTGCAAACAGGCCGTGGATCTGTTTGCACCAGCCATAAAATTTTCAGGCATAATTGCTGGGCAGCTGGTGGGCAACTCTGCACCAGCAATTCAGATTTCCCCATTGGTGTGGATGATCTGTCAAGTTGGAACTTGACAGATTACAAGTTCGAGATTTAGTGCATGGGGTATGGTAGCGTAATGGTTATGTTACTGGACTAGTAATCCAGAGGCCTGGACTAATGATCCGAAGATTGTGGCTGCGATTTACCCTACCTTGGTGGGTCCGAGGCGGGTGATATCGATGCCAGGTCTCGGCTCCGCTGCTGGCTCCATCCCAGTCTCCGAAATGACTTTCCGACGATGGGGCTTGTTAAACCCGCCCAGCGCATTTCCCGGCCAATTGAAAGAAGCGGGTCTGATGTTGTCATTTATGACATTTCACCAGCTAGTTTCCTTAAAAGGACCATGCCCAAATTTAGTTTGACATTTGTGCTGTCAGTGTTCTACAGCATTGAGGTGCTGCAAACACTGACAAGCACTGTACAAAGGTGCACGGCTGCATCCAGGTTCTGCCATGACTCCCTCCATATGCTTATGGAGGAAGTCACAGCACACAGGGAGGTTCTCTTCCCTTCCCATGGATGGAAGAGGCCTCGCCAGGAGACCAACACAGCCTGGTTGCACATTACACAGCAGGACACAAGCAGGGGTGTCGTCAGGAGGACCAGGCTGCAGTGGTGCAGACCTTTCAATGATCTCAGTAGATCACGAAAGGTTACTGCAAAGCCACACTCAACCTCATCCTGCTGTGCCACTCATCACATCCCCATCACTCTGCCTTCCCTACCCTACTCCTGCATATCCTTACTCACACCAACTTACCTTGCACCTCCACCCATCCCTCTCTATCTACATTATCACATCCCCATCTCACTAGCCACCCCCTCTGTAATGAAATCTGTTTGTCTTGCCTGTATTCGTTTTGCACTCATGTATATTACCCTCCCCCACACGGTGTATAGTTTCACTTCCTCTTTCCTGACTAACCTGGAAGGTTCCAGGTCTTGGCTCTGCCCCTGACTTCTCTTACATAAAGATCCCAGGATCTGCATGACTCATTCCTGTGAGCCAGTCGGTGTGTTGAGATGTTAGCTCTGATCTTAGTGATTAAAAGCCAACTTGTTTAAGTTAATAACTTCTCGTTTTGTGGTTATTGAAGGCACATCAATTTTAATCACTAAAGAATACTAGGATGGATCGACTCCTAAAACCAGAGCGTCTGGACTTGGATCCACATTCTGCTGAAGCATCAAATCAATTTGGACACTGGCTCAAATGCTTCGAACTCTTCGCGAGGGCCTCATCTGCTAGCGAGGTCGATAAACTGAGTCTACTGACTACTCGCGTTAGTCATCGGATTTATTCGTTCATCCGGGATGCCACCTCTTACATGGAGGCCATCACTATCCTGAAGGCCCAATACCAGAGGTCAGTAAACGAAGTGTACGCCAGACATCTGCTGGCTACACGCAGGCAGCGACCTGAGGAATCAATGGACGATTTCTTACAGGGCCTAAAGGACTTGGTCCAGGACTGTAACTGCAAGGCCGTGACGGCCAACGTGTACTCTGACGAATTGGTCCGCGATTCCTTCATCACGGGCCTCAAATCGAATTATATCCGGCAGAGACTGCTGGAGAAGGAGGTCCTGGACTTAAAAAAGGCAGTGGCCACTGCGCGATCGCTGGACGTGGCCCAGAAAAACTCTGACTCTTATTCTTCCGGCCATGCGGCCCTCACTGCCTCGTGCGCGCCGAGCAGGCCGCCATCTTGGAATCAGCCATCTTCCCCATCCAGGTCTCAGACCAGTTCTACGCCGCCGGAGTCCCCACACAGAAGTTCACCCAGGAGTCCTACTACAGCAGCAATGTCTCGAGGCCCGAAATGCTACTTCTGCGGCCAGGCCAAGCACCCCAGACAACGATGCCCAGCGAAGGACGCTACATGCTTCAAATGTAAGAAAAAGGGGCATTTTAGCAAAGTCTGCAGGGGGAATCCAATTTCCAACTCCGTCACCGCCTCGTGCGTGCCGTGCGGGCCGCCATCTTGGGATCCGCCATCTTTTCTCGACTCAACGGCCGCCCCGGGCCCAACAGTGGCTTCGATCACGGTAGATCAATCCAGGCCACACCCATTGACAAAATCCATGATGGACATACAGGTAAACGGGAATTTAACGAAATGTTTAATTGACTGTGGGAGTACCGAGAGTTTTATCCACCCTAGCCTGGTACGGCGGCACTCATTAATGGTAACCCCTACACGGAGCAGAATTGCTATGGCTGCTAAGCCCCACACTTCGGACATTTTGGGCTACTGTGTGGTAACACTGACTGTAAAAGGCACGGACTACAAGGATTTTAAACTCCTCGTGATGCCAGAACTCTGTGTTAATGTAATCTTGGGCCTAGACTTCCAGTGCCACCACGAAAGTGTCACGCTAGCATATGGCGGGTCCCAGCCGCCACTCACAGTCTGTGGCCTATCAACCTTAAAAATCAGCCCGCCCTCTTTATTCGCTAATCTCACTCCGAACTGTAGGCCCATAGCGACCAAAAGTAGACGGTACAGTCTGGAAGACAGACACTTTATCAAGGCGGAAGTGGACAGACTCCTGCGGGAAGGCATTATTGAATGCAGTACCAGTCCGTGGCGTGCCCAAGTAGTCATAGTTAAAAATAACGAAAAGAAACGGATGGTAATTGGCTACAGCCAGACTGTTAATATTTATACCCAGCTGGACGCCTACCCTTTACCCCGCATATCAGAAATGGTCAACCAGATTGCGCAATACCGAGCCTTCTCGACTATCGCCCTCAAATCCGCGTATCACCAGCTCCCCATTAGAACGGAGGACTGCCCATACACCGCCTTTGAGGCAAACGGACGCCTCTACCATTTTCTCAGAGTGCCCTTCGGGGTAACAAATGGGGTCTCGGTCTTCCAACGTGAGATGGACCGCATGGTTGACGAGAATAAACTACAAGCTACCTACCCCTATCTGGACAATGTCACTATCTGCGGGCACAACCAGCAAGACCACGATCTAAATCTTGCGAGATTTTTAAAAACTGCCCTAAAGCTGAATCTAAACTACAACGAAGACAAATGTGTCTTCAACACAACCTGTCTCTGTATCCTCGGCTGTGTGGTGGAAGATGGGGTAATTGGACCGGACCCTGACTGATTACGCCCCCTAAAGGAACTGCCCCTGCCACACAATCCCAAAGCTTTAAAAAGGTGCCTGGGATTTTTTTTGTACTATGCCCAATGGGTGCCCAATTACTCTGATAAGGCCCGACCCCTCATTAAATCGACATCCTTCCCACTATCAGCTGAAGCTCGGGAGGCTTTCACCAATATCAAACAGGACATTGAAAGGGCTGCACTGTGTGCAGTGGACGAAAACATTCCCTTTCAAGTCGAAAGCGATGCGTCAGACTTTGCCTTAGCTGCGACCCTCAATCAGGCTGGGAGACCTGTGGCCTTCTTCTCCCGAACCCTTCAGGGACCTGAAATCAGGCACTCTTCTGTCGAGAAGGAGGCACAGGCTATAGTGGAGGCAGTGCGGCACTGGAGACACTACCTAGCCGGCAAACGTTTCACCCTGCTCACCGACCAGTGGTCGGTGGCTTTTATGTTTAATAACAAAGGGGGAAAATCAAGAATGACAAAATACTCAGGTGGAGGATCGAACTATCCATGTTCGACTATGATATTATGTACAGGCTGGGAGCCCTTAATGAACCCCCAGACGCCCTATCGCGGGGAATGTGTGCCAGCATTCATATGGACAAATTACAGGGTCTCCACAACGATCTCTGTCACCCAGGGGTCACCCGACTATACCATTTTATAAAGTCCCGCAATCTGCCCCACTCCATCGAGGAGGTCAGGGCAATGACCAGAGCCTGCCGCATCTGTGCGGAATGCAAGCCTCATTTCTACAGGCCTGACCGTGCACACCTTATCAAAGCCACACGGCCATTTGAGCGCCTAAGTCTGGACTTCAAGGGACCCCTTCCGTCTGCCGACCGTAACGTATACTTCCTCAATATCATCGATGAATATTCCCGCTTCCCCTTCGCCATTCCCTGCCCAGACATGACCAGTGCCACGGTCATCAAGTGTCTCTGTAATCTATTCTGCATGTTTGGCATGCCGAACTACATACACAGCGATAGGGGGACGTCATTTATGAGTGATGAACTGCGCCAGTTCTTGCTCTCAAAGGGGATAGCCACTAGCCGAACCACTAGCTACAACCCCCGGGGTAATGGGCAAGTGGAAAGGGAGAATGCTACTGTTTGGAAGGCTGTCACGTTAGCCTTAAAGTCAAAAGGCCTTCCGACCTCCCGCTGGCAGGAAGTCCTCCCAGACGTGCTCCACTCCATAAGGTCTCTGTTATGTACTGCCACTAACGCTACCCCTCATGAAAAGATGTTCGTTTTCCCCCGGAAATCCACCTCGGGCATATCTCTACCCGCGTGGCTGACGTCTCCGGGGACAGTACTATTGCGGAAGCACATGAGAGGCCATAAAACGGACCCCCTTGTGGAAAAGGTACAGCTCCTCCATGCAAACCCTCAGTACGCCTATATCGAATACTCTGACGGGCGAGAGGACACTGTTTCCATAAAAGACCTCGCTCCCTCGGGGAGCGGAGAGAACGATGAGAGACTACCCGAGGAAGACCTACACCAAAAAGAGACAGGACACCCAGAGGTATCAATACCCAACTTTAACCTGGAGGACACTGCAGATAACCCGGAAGACACTGCGGAGGCCCGGACAGCGGAGGAACCAGAATCCACTCCCCTAGAGGCACCCCAACCGGCTTTGCGCCGATCACTGAGAACCGCAAAACCTCCTGACAGACTCACTTATACCAACTTTTATGAAACATCACCCCGATGGACTAAATCTAAAGAAGGGGTGAATGTAATGAAATCTGTTTGTCTTGCCTGTATTCGTTTTGCACTCATGTATATTACCCTCCCCCACACGGTGTATAGTTTCACTTCCTCTTTCCTGACTAACCTGGAAGGTTCCAGGTCTTGGCTCTTGGCTCCGCCCCTGACTTCTCTTACATAAAGATCCCAGGATCTGTATGACTCATTCCTGTGAGCCAGTCGGTGTGTTGAGATGTTAGCTCTGATCTTAGTGATTAAAAGCCAACTTGTTTAAGTTAATAACTTCTAGTTTTGTGGTTATTGAAGGCACATCACCCTCACACTCACCCTCATCCTAGTGCAATCATATCAACTAACAACACACAAAAGTAGGCACTTGGGTGTTTTTGTCAATGTTCATGTAAAGTTTCTGTTAATTTGCTGTTAAACATTGAAATCTTTATTTTCAATGCTGTGCATTCTTGGACAGATTTGTGTGCACCTTTGGAAGTTGCTTAGTGAGTTGCAGTGAATGGTGAGACATAACGGTACCCCCTGCAATGCTGATGAGTGTGAAAGGAATGGCTTGGGCATTGTAGGGATGATTTATGGTGTTGGTGTGGGGGTGGTGCCAACCTGGTGCATCATGTGGCAGCCTGGGTGTACGGCATCAAGTGAAGTAAATCGGACCATGGTGAGGCCATCCCTGGCCCCCCGGGCAGCAATGTGGTTGGGTGCTGGTGCTCTGTTTCCTGTGCAGCATCAGTTGATTGCGGAGAAGGTTGGTGTTGTTGTTAGTGCTGCTGGTGTGCCTGGTGCTGCTGGTGTGCCTGGTGATGCTGGTGGTGGGGCTGATCCTGGTGGGATTCTGAGGACCAAGGTGAGAGAGTATAAAGGGCACCCATGCTGATGGAATAGATGGCAGGTGAAGTAGAGATGACAGAAGCGATCTGTCAATGGTGGGAGATGTAATGAGGTCAGAGTGGATGGAGATTTGTGTAAAGGCTTGCAGCATCCTAAATCTGTAGTGGAAATGCAGTTTAGAGAAGCTAGTGGTTAAAGGAACATATTTCAATCAGCTGGGAGCTTTGACTTGACATTTGAAGCTGATTCAATGGCCACTGACCTCCCACCTCAGCTTCACAGATGAGGTCTAGGCACAGAGGGAAACCAGTGGGCGACCTGTCAAATCCAATAAGCTGGGGAAAAAACATTGATAAGTGGCTATAAACAAGCCACTAATTATTTTAATTGCCTCCCCTGCCCTCCCCTGGTCTGCTCAGCGCTGGCAGATCCGACATCGAGAAAGTGCAGTGTGCGTGTTTTGACAGTGGGTTCCCGACCTGCTGTCAATCATTTTAAATTTAATAGCTGACCCATCACCCATCCCGTCTGCTGAGCATCGGCAAAATTCTGGCCAGTGAGTTCAAATCCCACCACTGCAGCCGGGGAATTTAAATTCAATTAAATAAATGGTGACCATGAATCTACTGGATTGTCATAAAAACCCATCTAGCTCACTAATGTGCTTTAGGGAAGGAAATCTGCCATCCTTACTTGGCCTGGCCTATATGTGACCCACAGCAATGTGGTTAAATATTAACTGCCCTCTGAAATGGCTTAGGAAGCCACTCAGTTATATTCAAAAAGGTGGATCACCACCTTCTCAAGGGCAATTAGGGATGGACAATAAATGCCGGCCTTGCCGTCAATGTCTACATTCAGCAAATTAATTAAAAATAGTGCTTAAAATCCCAAACTTGCTGTCCATTTCAAAGGAGTTATGACAGTGTACTCTGAGAGTACACCATCATAATGACCACAAATTCTGGCTCAATAGATATTGTTTTTGGTTTCACTATTAATTGAGAAAAAGTTGGAGGTCATGCTTTAAATTATTTTTGACTATTATGCAAAAAAGCCCAATGGAAATGACCATAACTACTTCTAATAATAGCTCCCCTAAGAACTTTTATCTGCAGTAATTTTCCCATTTGCAAATTTTAAGGAAAAATGCATGCTGCAATCTGTAGCTTGCAATTTGGTGAGTCTTTTCATATCAGAGTGCTGTTTCTAGGGAACCTCATGAACTCCTGACTGAGACTTCTTACATAGATGTAGATCTCCAAGGGAAAAGATTGTTACAGGGATTTCAAACATAGTAAATGCTACTGTTTGGAAAGTGTAATTATTTTCTTGGATATGTTGCAATATTTTATGTCTTGATTATAGTAGTAAATACTCAAATTATTGGAGAAACCAAGATGACAACTGAAAGGATTTCCAAAGTATATTTATATAATTTTGTTGGTAGCTATTTCTGCATTCTCATTTTTGATTTATAGTTTTTGTCTTCATGATTGGTGGCTTTCATTCCTGCTTGCACTTGCTGATTGGTGTGTTTCTTCCCTGACTGTGACTTGTTGTTGTTTATAAAGATGACATTTCAGCCATTCATACTGTGTATCCAGTGTGATGCACCTGAGGTGTGTCAACTAAAAAGTGACACCTGAATGCTGATGGATGTAATGTATTGTGTGCAAAACTATAATGTTTATTTCTATATAAATATATACACCTGCATACATATCCTGTCAGCTTTTCCATTATATACTCCTCTGCCCATTTTAACCTGTTGTGCTGTAATCACACCCTCCCCCAGCAGAAATATTACATTGTGACAAGTTTATGTAGGCAGTTTCCATTCTAAATGTGGGCATATGAATTTATAATGGAAAAGTTGAAATTTGCACATATATTTTATAGCTATGAGAAAGAGAATTGACTTTAATTCAGTTAATCAGACTTTCTTGTGGTTGTTTGAGCACAGAATGTTGGAGTCTCTGTTTCAATCTTTTCGCATACATGGGGAAATTGGGTGAAAAGTGTACCAATTTTTCCCCAGTGTCCTTAGTTTAGGAAATTGTAAACCATTCTTTATATATACATTTATGATTTTCCTACACCTAAAACTGAGAGAAAGAAACCTTCCTCCAGTGTACTCTGTAAACTCCATGATATTACAAAGCCATCTTTTTTTGAAATACCCTTTGCTTTTGACTCTTGCTCTGCTAAACTGTTTCCTGTGATTCAAAATAATAACACTAATGCAATATAATGGGCACATTTTGCTGTAGCAGGACACCGAACAGTGTCTGCCATTAGTTAGACTTGCCCTTGGAAGGTTAGGTTATTAATTTTTTGGCATGGCAAGTTGCTGAAAGTGTGAGCTGCTAACAGGACATGTGAGACCTGAGTGAACAGGGCAAGGAACTCTGTATCTCCTTAACCAATCAGATTGAAGGATTGTGAGGGCAAGGAACTCTGTAACTCCTTAACCAATCAAGTTTGCAGATGACACAAAGCTGGGTGGGCGTGTGTGCTGTGAGGAGGATGCCGAGTAACTCCAGTATGATTTGGACAGGTTGGATAATTGGGCAGATGCATGGCAAATGCAGTGTAATGTGGATAAATGCGAGGTTATCCACTTCGGTGGCAAAAACAGGAAGACAGATTATTACCTGAACGGCAATAGATTGGGAAAAGGGGAAGTGCAACGAGACCTGGGTGTCCTTGTGCACCAGTCGCTGAAGGTAAGCATGCAGGTGCAGCAGGCGGTTAAGAAGGCAAATGGTATGTTGGCCTTCATAGCGAGAGGATTTGAGTACAGGAGCAAGGATGTCTTGCTGCAGTTGTACAGGGCCTTGGTGAGACCACACCTTGAGTATTGTGTGCAGTTTTGGTCACCTTACCTGAGGAAGGATGTTCTTGCCATGGAGGGAGTGCAGCGAAGATTCACCAGACTGATACCTGGGATGGCAGGAATTACCTATGAGGAAAGATTGGGTTGATTAGGCTTATATTCGCTAGAGTTTAGAAGAATGAGAGGGGATCTCATTGAAACTTATAAAATTCTGACAGGACTAGACAGACTAGATGCAGGAAGGCTGTTCCTGATGGCAGGGGAGTCCAGAACCAGGGGTCACAGTCTAAGGATAAGGGGTAAGCCATTTAGGACTGAGATGAGGAGGAATTTCTTCACCCAGAGAGTGGTGAACCTGTGGAATTCTCTGCCATACAGTGCAGTTGAGGCCAATTAATTCAATATATTAAAGAAGGAGTTGGATATATTTCTTGAGACTAAAGGGATCAAGGGATATGGGGAGAAAGCAGGGACAGGGTACGAATTTGGATGATCAGCCATGATCTCATTAAATGTCGGAGCAGGCTCGAGCGGCCGAATGGCCTACTCCTGCTCCTATCTTCTATGAAGGATTATGAAATTAACAATGCAAGCCCTGAGAAGGATGTGTAAATTGGAATGGGTGAATTCATAGTCAAATCATGTACAGAAATAGAAACAAAGAGAGGAAAAGAAAGATTGGATTAATAGAGAGAGAGAAAAAAAGGGACAGAAAGGAAAAGTAAAAAAAATACATTTAAAATTTTACATTTTAAAAATCTCCAACAATTAAAATTTGAAGGAATGAGACTCACACTTGTAATAGTTAATTTTCAGTGCCAAAAAGGTTGACTTGCAGTAATTAACACTTATCATGTCATTAAAAGGATACTTAGACTGAAATGGAGAAGACTTAACTTTCTGTGGCGAGTTTAGTTCAAATCTATCACACAAATACAGCAACTACACGCTGTTCAATGCATTTCAATGGTGAGCCAAACAATGAGATGCCATTTTCGTTAAGCTAATGGCAGAGCGGCACAACTGGGACAGCAACGTTTGGATGTTTGAGTTTAATCGAGCATCTGCTCTCACCTGAAGAGGCTGTACCATTAGCGTGTCAATGATGGTGAGCGCCATTAGCCGCAGTTATTTTGACAGCAAATTATTGCCCATTGTGTGATAAACTTTCCCACGTTACTTGTCCTTAATGTGGAGGATGTTTATTGCACAATCACACATCCACTGAGCTGTCTCTTCACACTGAAGCTGTCCGAGGTGCTGAAAATCCGGTAACTAATGCAAAAAATATCGTGCTTTTCACATCCCAAAGCACTTTACAGCCAATGAAGTACTTCTTGAAATCTAGTCAGGGCAATGGTGTTAATATCATCCTAAACCATTGCATCAGTTCTATATTATTCTGTTCAGGATATGTTCAGAATGTAAATCCAGCAATTACACACACATATTTTGAAGATGTTGCTGTTGGACTCCTGATGAGAGTAGCTGCAAGCCAAACTGAAAGTCGCAAAGGGAAACCAATATTTGTAAAGCTGCGTGAAAGCATCAGAATTTACCCTTGTGCAAAACATACAACTCCGTATAATTGATGTATTGTCGAAAAGCCTAAATATTAGCATATATCAATTTCACGACCGGAACTGTTTACCAGTTCCATTGAGATATCAGATTCCAAAACTGTACCAGTCTCTGGAGGGCATAATCGACAAATATATTTAGTGTTGATATTTAGTGTTTATGTGTCACTATACTTTGGATTACTTCAGGTAGTTCTTTCACGAACGCCACTTTGAACCATATAGCATCTAAAATGTGAACGCTATTATCGTCATGAACTCCCCTTTATCCTAGGGTGCAATATATACTTTCCCCCAAGGCTTCCTCTAAAGCAACACATTTAGGTGCTGAGCAGCGTGTCAGCTCGGAGGCCCACATAGAGTGAAAGGCCCAAGCAGTGCTCTTTCAACACGATCAGTGCAGTGAAGTTGTAGATGTGAAGACCGCGTGTAATACATTCAGAGTACGTGCTCTCGTTCTGATCTCGCCAAGCCAAGCGAGGCGCAAGTACCACGGACTAAATGGAAGGATAAGCAATGGTCCAGATCACATCAGTCTGATCTCTCAGCACTTGTTTCAAACGTTTCACTCGAGCTCGATCAATCAGAAAGAAAATCAAACCTTAACTTTATAATAGCTTTCAAGAAGCGAAAATCGTTCATCCCTCGGACAAGCATTGGGTCGCTGCGCACTTTTAAGGCTTAGTTTAAATATGAATGTCTGTCAGTCATATTTCCCATTATATTTGGTGACGGTGAATCCATAACACTTTAAGAAGAACAGCTATGTGCAGGTCCTCTAGTGTAGGTGGTTGCCCTATGGTTAGTTCTGGGTTCAATTTAAAGATGATCAAGAAAGTGGTACAGCAACCTAAAGCTCAGCGCCGTACAACAGGAGAGATGGTTATTTGCTGGGGGGCACCTACTAGTTCCAGAGAGGAAATATTGGAAGGGAGAATGGTGGAGGTTGCCTTTGACTGCCCCTGGTGACTGGCTCTCAAAGACCTCAGGAAGGCATAGGTTAACAGAATGGGCAGAGAGGTGGCAGATGCAAATTAAAGTGGATTAATATGAGGTCAACATTTTGGGAATACACATTTATTGGAAATACCCTGAAGAGTGTGGATGAATGGAAAGATCTAATGGTTCAAATACGTAATTCCCCAAAAGTGTGATTGCAAGTGGATGAAACTATAAAACTGGCCAATAGGATCTTGGGTTTTGTAAAACGATTCATAGAGTTCAAGAGTAAAGAGGTAACGATTGATTTATACAAAATATTGGTTAGGCCACTGTCAGTTTTGGGCTCTCTAAGGACATTGAAGCCACATAGAGCCAACAGCATAGATTCACCAGGATGATGCCAGGAATAAGAACTGTAGTTATGAGGAGAAACCTGAGATACTGGGACTATTTCCACTGGAGCAGAGAAGGATAAGAGATTTAGTAGAGGTTTTTAAAATTATGAAGAATTTGGATAGAGTGAATAGAGAAAAACAATTTCTTCTGGTTGGGGAGTCAGTGACAAGGGGGTCATCAATTTAAAATTATCACTTAGAAAGTGGAGTAAAGGGTCAGGAAACATTTCTTATATAGAGGGTCTTTAGAACATGGAATGCTTTGCCACAGAAAATAGTGGAGGCACCTTTTAAGGAAAAAATGATAATATTTAAAAGAGACGATATAAGAAATTGAAAGTACAAACAGAGATAATACAAATAGAGATAAAAAAGGTTACATTAGCTAAAGCAAAATGAAATGGAGAAAGAGTACGTCTTGGACTTGATCATGTTTCATCTGCTACCAGCCTAACCATCTATTTAATATTACAAAAGCAAAATACTGTGGATGCTGGAAATCTGAAATAAAAACAGAAATACTCAGCAGCTCAGGCAACATCTGTGGAGAGAGAAAAACATTAACGTTTCAGGTCATTAACCTTGCATTAGAACTGACAAAAGTTAGAAATGTAACAGGTTTTAAGCAAGTACAGAGGAAGGGAAAGTGGTTGGGGAGGAAGGAACAAAAGGGAAGGTTTGTGATAGGGTGGAAGGCAGGAGTGATTAAATGACAAAAGGTATTTTATATTGTTCTTTTGACATCAGTATGCAAACATTTCCATACCCTACCTGTGCCAAAGGTGGAGTGTAAAGAGAATGATATGCCCTCACCAAATTTAGGATGCTGGTGGTACTGAAGCACATTAAACAATATTGTCTCACTCATGTTGACATGGGCACACTGTTCAGAGTTAGCAGTGCTCTAATATTCTCCTCAGCTTGCAGTTTGTATGTATCTATTGATGCATAGTGGTTTTCTGTGCTTTTAAGGAAACTGGAGGGTTCATTGTGTGTGAACTACTTTACCCAGTTGCACACTAAAATTGAGTGCATCATGAGATTGTGGCCAGAGTCACACTCACTTAAGGTGGAAGTCTCCAATAAATTGACTGCTGAATATTACTTATTACACAGAATTAGATTGAATTTACAACCCAGAAACAGGCGTTGCAGCCCAACCAGTCTTGTTGATGTTTATCCTCTACAAGAGCAGCAGTCCTAATACCATGGGCCCACCCTGTTCCTATATTGCTTTACCCCCTTTCCATCAACCATATATTTAACCTATTCATAAATGATGACATGGGGCTGGATTTTGTCAGCCCTGGGGAGGCGGGTATGGAGGTGGGACTGCTGGTAAAGTTGTAGAAAGTGGGGGCGGATGGCAAACCCACCCCCATCTCGCCTCCATGCCCTTTTGTCAGGAGGCGGGAAGCCGACCTGCTCTGGGCCCTGTCTCCTCGAGGCGGGAAAGGGATTAAATCCTTTTAACTGCCTGTTAACAAGAAGTTAACAGGCAGAAAAAAGGATTAGTCCCATTTTACCTTTTCAGGTGAAGGCTACCTGACCTCGGAGAACCCCGCCGGGTTGGAGGAGCTGAGTAGGAGGCCTGCGGGGGTTGGAGGGCCCTGAAAGTGAGATGTAGAGGTGAGTGATGGGTGCAAGTGTTGAGTGGTAAGTATGTGAGGTGAGTGTTAAGTGATAGAAAATCTTCACTTACCTTTGTTTCTGCCTACAGCCTTCAGCCGCAGTGGTTCCGGAGTCCTGACATCTACATTGTAGATTTCACAGACTGGCTGTTGGATCCCCTGGACCAATAGTCATCTACTTTCTACAAAGTTGAAAGGTTTGATGAGTCCTGAACACAAGGACTCATCAAACTACACAGAATGTCAGTGTTTAACAGCTTCACAGAGCTGTCAAACGCTGACATTTCTTCTTTCAAGAAGTCTTGACAGATGGCACGTCACACGTTGACGTGCTCTGTCAGTGACTTCCCCCTAATTGGCCTGCTGAGCCCGCAGGGGAAAATCCCGCTGGTTGGCCAGAACATGATGGAGGCGGGACTTAGACCCAACAAGCAGCAGTCCCGCCTCCAGCACGTCTCCATTCACAAAATCCAGCCCCATGGTCTCTGCTTCAATCATTAATTCTGGTAGTGCATTCCATAACTGCACAGCCCTTTTTGTAAAAAGGTTTCTCCTGTTCTCTGTCCTAAACTCTTACATTTAATCTGATGCCCAAGTCCCCTCGTTCTAGACTGCTCAACCACTGGAAACATTCCGTTTAATATGATGTTATATATGCTTACTATGATGTTCACATGAAAATGATTGGTAGAAAAGTCTTAGTATAACAATGGCATTAGATCAAATTTGCCTCACTACAATAAGGCTTCTTGGTCCATTTAGTAGATATCCCACATACTTTTGTACAACAGTAACTTCACAGATATCTGTATATATATGAAAGAAGGACCAGTAAAGACCAGCTGGTCCAATACAGATATTCCAATAAGATTCTCCTATCCCGGCACAATGTAACATCTGCACACTATCATTGCCATTCCCCCTTCACACCCATGCAATCTCCTAGGAGAAAAAAAACACAGGAAAAAAAATGTGGGCCAATTTTGGGAAAATCTAGGAAATTCCTTTTTGGCATAAAAGGTGGTCAATCTAGTTCCAGGAGACCACAGCGTCTGAGTGACAACCCTGATATATTATCATTCTCAGGAACTCGTCTATCTCCCTTTTGAACGCTTGCAGCAAAACTGCACTCACAGAGGATACCAGCAATTTATGCATTAAGTTGATAACTCTGTGAAATGAAGTATTTCCTGGCATCTAACCTAATTCTTTGCTTTTGTAACTTATATGTTCCGTAGTTCTTCCTAACCTATCTAACTTGAATAGCCTGACCACTTGCACTTAATAGAGTTTGCTGTAACAACACTGGCATAATAGAAAGCATGTATTTTGAGTTTCACTTACCACCAACCCTCCTGCAAATCTATACATACAAAGAAGGAAATTCTGATTTGCTCAGATCTGTGTTGCCAACAGATGTATCTTATTATTGTGTCTTTCGAACATTATGAATAACTTTGAAACCACACTGTCTCAGCACAAACAAAATATAAAACCTTTCTTTTTCTAAATGCAGAATTCTAAATTCTAATTACAGAAATTCAGTAATTTATTTATAGAGTATTAAAATTAATTTAATTGGTATTTCTGCAGCTCCAGAGTGGGCATTTGGAACCCAACCTTTGCCATTCAGAGTAATTAGGTCAATCTCTCTGCCAGGGCAATCATTCTATTAGGTCAGTCTGAGCACCCAGCTAAACGAGGCATTATCAAAGAAGTATTCATGACTTTTTTATCTGCCCATAATCCCTTTGCCACACCAATTAGCCCTTTTGTTGTAAAGCAGAATGTCTGTGGAATAAGGAAGCTTGTTTCAGCTAATGCATATCAAATTAGCAGCTTGTTGTTTTGAACGCACTTCTTGGGGGTAGGCAGTCTCCTGTGATCTTGTGCTGCGTTTACTATTCAAGAAGGAAATCAGATTGGCAAGTAATTTGCTAAATCCAACATCCTTTTGGAATACTAAATGACCCATACTCAGCCAACGTGCCTGAGATTCCAGTTCGCTAAAACCAATTGGACTAACTTCCAGTGCAACCCAGAGTTTGGCAGCTGACTAGCCCTTAAATTTCACTTACAAATCAAATGCTTAATCACATTGCCACCATTTCCTCCCCCCCCCCTTAGCCAGTTTGCACCCCTACTCACCCTGGCCACTATCCAGGGCTGACTGAAAAAAAAACCCTAAAATTTAAAAAATCTTTTTAAGGTCGTAGTTACAATGCATGCAGATATATGTACATCAACAGTGATTTATTTGTATCTTCAATTTTCATACACAAGCTCCCACACACCACCAAGATGATAAGGGAAAAAATTGGGAGTAATTTTGATATTGATGATAGTGTTAAATAGGCGATATTGATTCAGCCGCCTGTTATACATTTCTCCGAATTTTCATTTCCATGTGTCAACCGTGGCTCAATGGGTCGCACCCTCGCCTCTGAATCAAAAGGTTGTGGGTTCAGAGTCCCACTCCAAGGACTTGAGCACAAAAATCTGCGCTAACACTCCAGTGTTGTCTTTCAGATGAGACGTTAAACTGAGGCCCCGTCTGCTCTCTCAGGTGGCTGTAAAAGACCCCATGGCACTATTTTGAGGAAGAGCAGTGGAGTTATCCCTGGTGTCCTAGCCAATACTTATCCCTCAATCAACATCACTGTAACAGATTATCTGGTCATTATTGCATTGCTGTTTGTGGGAGCTTGCTGTGTGCAAATTGGTTGCTGCGTTTCCTACATTGCAACAATGACTACACTTCAAAAAGTACTTCATTGGCTGTAAACGCTTTGAGATGTCCAGTGGTTGATATACCTATCAATTCATCCAATGAAAAGTGATGAGTTAAGAAAGTAACTATAGGTTTTTATTGGCTAAATAACAGAGCCCACCCTCGTGGGTGATCGGATCCAACAAGGAGGAATGCCAGCCAGTCGACCACCTTTATACCTGGGCAGGTGGGTGGAGCCATGGGCGGAGTCAGCAGTGGTCAGCCCAGGTATAACAGCGTGACAAGAGGCGACCTCGTATAGTGATACAACAGTGTGAACAGTGATAACCATAGAGTAACGATATAACAGTGATAACTATAGTGTAACGATAGTGAACGATAAAAGTGGTTTACCACAGTGGTCATGAAAGGCGCTATATAAATGCAAGTCTTTCTTTTTTCCACTGAATGGGATATCGCCCATTTTACACTACCAACCTAAGTCACAACAATCCAGTTGACAGTGGACATGCCAATCCTGACTGCAAAAATGAGTAGGGAAGACGGTGGTAATGTCTTCCTCTATCTAGCTGCTCTAAAAACCACCTGTAACAGAAACAGAATTCTTCTTTTTGCAAGTGGCAAGTACAAGACAGCCAGATGCGAAAGTAAATCTGATGCCCTTTTGATACCAAACACGGAATTAGAGTGTTGCAACAGAAGTAGTGTTTATTGTTAAGTACAGTGACACCAATTTCCTTGTCATATTAAGTACTTTAATATAAATGTTTATATGGAAGTAAAATAGCAACTTCAGTTCCTCCAAAGACTTTATCGAGCTTAAAAATGACTTGATTGCACATGCTTCTTGAAAATGTATTCAAATCTATTTTTCTATGCTTGTGCTTGTCTGGTTCATGTCTCACTGACCTAAAGAGGGTTTTGACTTTATGGTGGGCTAGAAATTCAGCTCTGTAGCATTGCTTTGTGGTGCTATAGGTGTCGTGTTGTGTTGAAAATGGCATCCACGCCGTGCGTGCACACCTCTGGTGCGGGCTACGCCGCACGCCATTTTGGTGAGGGTGGTAGGGCGGGGGTTAGGAGCGGACGCTGGAAGTATGGAGAGTGGGCAGATCGTGACGTCAAACAGCGTGCAACGCTGATTTGATGGCAGTGCAGCCAGTTTTGTCCTCAATGCTGGAGCTAATGCCTTGTCTTGACCTCGCACAGCTCTACATGTGTTCAGCAGCAGCAAGGACCAGCGATATTTAAAAGGATCAACAACCACTCTCAGGTTAGTTGCTGATTAACTTCTACTGGCTCTGTGTAAGTTTGTGGAAGTGTTTGGAGCTTTCTAGAGTAGTTTTAAGTTGGTGAGGTGACAGGGAGTGGTGCTGCAAGTGGAGAAGGCCTTGATTCTGACTTCAAGGTTTCTGGTCAGACCACTTGCTCCCAGTCATGGGTGCTCTAGTTGCCATTCCCCCTTGACCTGTAGCACAACAGGGAGATGAAGCAGAGGCAGCAAAGAAGAGGACAAGCTGCTCGCAGAGAGAGGAGACAGAGGAGGAGAAGGGCTCTCAGCAGGAGACCTTACCCACCTAGGATCTTCCAAGAGCAATTCTCTTACATCAGCCTGAGCCAGGAGCAGTGCATGAGGCGTCTGCGCTTTACAGAGGAGGTGCTCACAGAACTCTGCTACCTCTTGCAACCAGATCTGCAGCCTCACACCAGGGCAAGGACAGCGCTGCTAGTGGCTGTGAAGGTGACCGTGGCACTAAAGCTCTTCAAGTTGGGATCATTCCAGGCTGGAGCAGGCGACATCTGTAACATCTCCCAGTTCACCGTCCACTGCTGCATAAGAGAGGTGACAGATGCTCTTTATGTCAGGAGAGGGGATTTCATTATCTTCTCTCTGACCAGGGAGAAGCAGGTAGAGCGTGCACGTGGCTTTGCCGGGGTAGCGGACTTCCCCATAGTGCAGAGCGCCATCGACTGGAAGTCATGGGTTCCAAGCTCTGAGCAAAGCTCTGTGCAAGGTTGGTGCTGGACTCTCCGTGCTCCTTGACATTGCATTCAGGCTTTCTGGCAGTCCTGCCAATGCACCAAACCATTCATTGTACATACCCAGCAGCATTCTTCTATAGGCCGCCTCATCAAGTTCCTCATCTGAGTCCTCTGCTGCAGAACTCGTGTGCGACCTCGCTCTCCGGGGAGCTGGCACATGCGCTACCCTTTCTTCCTGCTCCGGCTGTAGGTCACTCATGCCCGGTACCTCACCATGTTTCAGACTCCGCGTCTAACCTATCCTCTAAAGTATGTGGAATGTCAGTATCTGAGCTGGTGGCGAGTGTGCAATCAAGTGACGGTGCTGTGTCTTCATCATCAGTGTCTTGGTGCTCTTCAATTTCATGCTCCTCCATCACTGCTTGGCCAGGTTGCTGTTCTTGGCTATCTGAAAGAAGAAAGTCACAAGGGTAAGGTTGTGGTGAGGGGAGGGGGTGGGTGTGGGGAGGCAGGGAAGCAAGAGGTGCATGTTTACACTATGTGCGGCCTGTAAATCAGAAGAGATTGTGGGATGAGGGGGAAGGTGGATGTGAGAAGGAGGATTACATATGAGGATACCGTCATCTTGTATTGTTTCAGCCCCGCCGCTGTCCACAGTTTCAACGATGCCCCTCCCAATAATGGCCAGCACCGTCTCCTCCATTGGGGTCAGGTTATGCAGGCATGCCTGTCCCCCGCTGGTTAGGTCCTGCTGCTTCTGGTTGTGAGCCATCTTGTCCTGCAAGAGAAAGGGAAGTGTGTCACTGAGTGTGGTGCAATGTGTTTGGGTGATATGTCTGCCATGGCTCAATAGCTGACAGTGTGTGCAAGCTGTGAGATGTGGGTGTGAGGCTTTCAGCAGTGGTAAGTGTGTGAGGGTGAGATGAACCTATGAATGTGAGGTATGAGTTTTGTTTGGTACTGATTGTTGTTAGGTGAGTGATGGGGATGTGATGCATTGAGCAGTGTGTGAGGCTAGTGGGGCAGATGGTGGGATATGGCATTTGAAGTTGAATTCACTGACCTTGACCACTTGTGTGAAATCATTAAACTTCTTCCTGCACTGTGTCCTCAGGGCTACACTGCTGGCATTCACCACGATGGCTAGCTGCTCCAATTGGCTTTCCCCCGTTTGCCTAGAGGGCCTCCTGGCCCCCTGTGGAAACAGGACCTCTCTCCTCATGTTCTCCTCCTGCACCAAGTCCTCCAGTGCTGCGTCTGAGAACCTTGGAGCATGCTTTCTCCCATGTTGTGCCGTCTGGTGGGAATGGTAGCATAGTGGTAATGTCACTGGGCTAGTAATCTAGCAAGCCTGAACTAATTGATCCAGTGACGTGAATTCAAATCCCACCACATTGGGAAATTTAAATTCAGTTAATTAAATAAATCTGGAATAAAAAGCTAGTATCAGTAATGGTAACCATGCAACGATTGGATTGTTGTAAAAACCCATCTGGTACATTAATGCCCTTTAGGGAAGGAAATCTGCTGTCCTTACCTGGCCTGGCCTCTATGTGACTCCAGATAATAAAAATTAAACCGCCTACAGACACAGCAACGGCACACCCAGCCCAGTTCAGCGGGGAGCTTACTGAGGGTGAGATGGAGCATTGCAGCAAGGAAGATCAAGAAGAGCGTTGGTGCGATGACACAGCCTTGCTTGACCCCGGTCCGTATGTGAATTGGATCTGTGGTGGATCCATTGGTCAGGATCACAGATTGAATGTTGCTGTGAAGCAGGCAGAGAATGGTGACAAACTTTTGAGTTCAGCCGAATTTGAAGAGGACACTCCATAATCCCTCACGGTTGACAGTGCCGAAGGCCTTTGTGTGGTCAAAGAAGGCCATGTACAGCGGTTGGTGCTGTTCCCTGCATTTCTCTTGTAGTTGATGCACGGTGAAGATCATGTCCATTGTGCCCCTTAGTGGGTGGAATCCACATTGCGATTCTGGGAGGAGCTATGCAGCCACTGGGAGAAGGCAATTGAGGAGGATTCTTGCGATGACTTTCCCTGTGGCAGACAGCAGGGAGACTCCTCTGTAATTACCGGAATCGGACTTGTCACCTTTCTTGAAGATGGCCATGATTACGGTGTCTCTGAGATCCCCTGGCATGCTCTCCTCCTTCCAAATAAGAGAAATGAGCTCATATATTCGCACCAATAGTGCTTCTCCACCATGTCTTAGCGCCTCGGCGGGGATTCCATCTGCTCCTGAGGCCTTGTTGTTCTTCAGTTTTTGAATGGCCTTTTCAGCCTCATGCCAGGCTGGGTTTGTGCTGAGGTGGTGGCAGGTAGCATGCTGTGGGATGGAGTTGAGGACACTCGCGTCAAAGACAGAGTCTCGGTTAAGGAAATCTTCAAAGTGCTCCTTCCAGTGGGCACTGACTGCCTCTCTGCTCTTGATGAGTACCTCTCCATTCTCGGCCCGCAGTGGGATAGGACCTTGGGTGCTTGGGCTGTAGGCGGTCTTGACTGTGCTAAAGAATCCATGCATGTCATGGTTGTCGGCTAGCGGCTGGATCTCCTGCGCTTTCTCCACCCACCATCTGTTCTTTAGGTCGCGAGTTTTTTGTTGGACCTCGGCCTTCAGGCATCTGCAGAGCTGCTTTCTTGCTCTCGAGTTCTGTTGCTGTTTCCAGATCAGGAATGCCTTGCGCTTGCAGCTTATTAGTTGCTGGATCTCCTGGTCATTCTCATCGAACCAGTCTTGGATTTTCCTGGTCGAGTGACCGAGCGTCTCTTCACAGGTGCTGATTATGGAGGCCTTGAGTGTAGACCAGGCACTGTGGGCACTCTGTGTCTCTGCATCATTGGGAGTCGTCGGGTTGTTTGTGAGGCACAGGCTGAATAGAGCTTTCTTAGCGGGGTCTTTGAGTGCTCCAGCGTTGATTTTCCTGCAGCATTGCTTCTGTTGCCACCGCTGCTTTGGGGCTACATTGATGGAGATGGCAGAACAGATTAGGCGGTGGTCTGTCCAGCAGTCGTCAGCTCCTGTCATGGCGCAGGTGATGCGGACATCCTTGCGGTCCCTCGCTCAGATGATGACGTAGTCCAGCAGATGCCAGTGCTTGGAGCGAGGGTGTTGCCATGAAGCCTTGTACTTGTCTCTCTGACGGAACAAGGTGTTGGCTATGACAAGGCCATGTTCTAAGCATTTCGACAGGAGGAGGGTACCGTTGGAGTT
This sequence comes from Somniosus microcephalus, assembly GCF_052327205.1. Classification (NCBI taxonomy): domain Eukaryota; kingdom Metazoa; phylum Chordata; class Chondrichthyes; order Squaliformes; family Somniosidae; genus Somniosus; species Somniosus microcephalus. The sequence continues at coordinate 59,230,353 of NC_140998.1, forward strand.
GGCTTTCCCTACTCCCTCTCTGCTGATCACACCTCCCCAGAGGTCTGTGTCCTTTCCAATTCTGGTGTTAAAGTCGCCAAGTAGGATCAGCTTGTCGCCCGTTGGGACTCAGGACAAGGATTGTTTGAGGCTGGAGTAGAATTCCTCCTTGGTCTCGTCTGTGGCTTCCAGTGTTGGGGCGTACGCACTGATGACCGTAGCGCACTGGTTCCGGGCTAGGGTAAGAATCATAAGGCGCTTGTTTATACTGCTAGGAGAGTCTCTGAGAATCCCAACAAGTTCATTTTTTATGGCGAAGCCTACCCCATGGAGGCGGCGTTCTTCTTCAGGTTTGCCTTTCCAGAAGAAGGTGTAGCCAACACTTTGCTCCTCGAGCTGGCCTTCCCTGCCCGCTGGGTCTCACTTAGGGCAGCAATGTCAATGTCGAAGCGTCTGAGCTCCCGGGCAACGATAGTAGTACGGCGTTCCGGTCTGTCACTGTTGGGGTTGTCCATGAGGGTCCTGACGTTCCAATCCCGAACTTCATTTTAAAGGGTGGAAGATGCCTGTGCGTGAATTCTTTTATCGTGGGGTGGCCGTTGCACACCAGCTACCACACGGGCTTGACAGAGCAAGGTCTTGGTCCAATGGCAAGGGGATCCAAGACGATCAGAGACCAGGCTCTGCTACATCGGCCAAGCACACACACACACACAAACATACTCCTACTGTCCTCCTCCCTCCTTCCTGCAGGTCCTCTCTGCCTGGATTTCATAGGCTGTAGTGTGGTCCTCCCAACCTCGCTGTTGGCCCGTGCTGCACCTTCTTTGGGCCCCGACCCCACTGCTGATCCACGCTGTGCCACTCCTGGGCCACGTCCTCACTCCTGGGTCCCGTCCTCGCTCCTGAGCCTCGATCTCGTTCCTGGGCCCCTCCTCGCTCCTGGGTCCCGTCCTTGCTCCTGGGCCTCGACCTCGTTCCTGGGTCTCGTCCTCATTCCTGGGTTCCGACCTCGCTCCTGGGCCTTGACCTCGCTCCTGGGCCTCGACTTCGCTCCTGGGTTCCGTCCTCGCTCCTAGGCCCCGTACTCGCTCCTGGGTCTCGTCCTCGCTCCTGGGTCTCGTTCTCGCTCTTAGGCCCCGACCTCGCTCCTGGGCCTCGGCCTCGCTCCTGGGCCTTGATCTCGCTCCTGGGTCTCGTTCTCGCTCCTAGGCCCCGACCTTGCTCCTGGGTCCCGTCCTCGCTCCTGGGCCCCGTACTCGCTCCTGGGCCTTGTCCTCACTCCTGGGCCTCGGCCTCGCTCCTGGGCCTCGGCCTGGCTCCTGGACGTCGACTTCGCTCCTGGGCCCCATCCTCGCTCCTGGGCTTCGTCCTCGCTCCTGGGCCTCGACCTCGCTCCTGGGCCTTGACCTCGCTCCTGGGTCTTGTCCTCACTCCTGGGACTCGTCCTTGCTCCTGGGCCCCATCCTCACTCCTGGGCCCCGTCCTCGCTCCTCGGCTTCGGTCTCGTTTCTGGGCCTCGTCCTTGCTCCTGGGCTCCGTCCTTGCTCCTGTGCCTCGTCCTCGCTCCTGGACGTCGACTTCGCTCCTGGGCCCTGTCCTCGCTCCTGGGCCCCGACCTCGCTCCTGGGTCTTGACCTCGCTCCTGGGCCTCGGCCTCGCTCCTGGGCCCTGTCCTTGCTCCTGGGCCTCGAATTCGCTCCTGGGTTCCGTCCTCGCTCCTGGGCCCCGTCCTCGCTCCTGGGCTTCGGCCTCGCTCCTGGACGTCGACTTCGCTCCTGGGCCTTGTCCTTGCTCCTGGGCCTCGTCCTCGCTCCTGGGCCTCGCCCTCACTCTTGGGCCTCGGCCTCACTCCTGGGCCTCGGCCTCGCACCTGGGCCTCGTCCTCGCTCCTGGGCCTCGGCCTCGCTCCTGGGCCTCGTCCAAACTCCTGGGCCTCGTCCTCGCTCCTGGGCCTCGTTGTCACTCCTGGGCCTCGTCCTCGCTCCTGGGCCTTGATGCGCCATCAATTACTCAAAAGACTGAGGTTGAGCGAGTAACAATCAGGCTTTTATTAACTAAAGAATGAAGGTCTTGTCTCGAGTGGTCGACCCGTCCAGAATACTAAGGGACTGGGAGGTAGTCACTTATATACCTGGAATAGTGGGAGGAGTCAGCCGAGGCATGTCCAGACCTGTACCTAGTGGAATACACATACAGACACAGACAGGTTATAACAGTGGTTTACCACAGGCCTCATCCTCACTCCTGGGCCTCGTCCTCGCTCCTGGGCCGCGTCCTCACTCCTGGGTCCCGTCCTCACTCCTGGATCCCATCCCCACTCCAGGGTCCTGACCTCGCTGCTCCTCCCGTCCTCGCTCCTGGGTCTCGTTCTCGCTCCTAGGCCCCGACCTCGCTCCTAGGCCCCGACCTCGCTCCTGGGCCTTGACCTCGCTCCTGGGCCTCGACTTCGCTCCTGGGTTCTGTCCTCGCTCCTAGGCCCCGTACTCGCTCCTGGGTCTCGTCCTCGCTCCTGGGTCCCGACTTCGTTCCTGGGCCTCGACCTCGCTCCTGGGCCTCGTCCTCGCTCCTGGGCCTCGTCCTCACTCCTGGGCTCCGTCCTCGCTCCTTGGCCTCGACCTCGCTCCTGGGCCTCATCCTCGCTCCTGGGCTCCGTCCTCGCTCCTGGGCCTCAACCTCGCCCGTGGGCTCCGTCCTCGCTCCTGGGCCTTGTCCTCGCTCCTGGGTCCCGTCCTCACTCCAGGGTCCCGACCTCGTTCCTGGGCTCCGTCCTCGCTCCTGGGCCTCGACCTCGCCCCTGGGTCTCGTCCTCGCTCCTGGGTCCTGTCTTCTCTGCAAGGTTCCGTCCTCACTCCTGGGCCTCGTCCTCACTCCTGGGCCTCAACCTCGCCCCTGGGCTCTGTCCTCGCTCCTGGGTCCCGTCCTCACTCCAGGGTCCCGACCTTGCTCCTGGGCCTTGTCCTCGCCCCTGGGCTCCGTCCTCACTCCTGGGCCTCGTCCTCGCTCCTGCGCCTCGACCTCGCTCCTGGGTTCCATTCTCACCCCTGGGTCCTGGCCTCAAACACCCGGTGTAGGCCTGAAGCCCCAAATAAGAGCCCACAGGCCCCGTGTTTGCCCTGGTTACAGGCCTGGTCAGTGACCGCCCGGGTGAGCTGGGTCACTAGCCGCCATCTTCTGGAGCCTTGGTAACCTGTGTATTACTCCAGGTCTCCACTCCCTGACTCCACCCTCCTGCTCTCTCTCCCCGGTTCCTGCTCTCTCTCCCCGGCTCCACGCTCTCTCTCCCTGACTCCCGCCCCATTGCATCTGTCCATGACAGTATTGGTAACAGTGACCACCACACAGTCATTGTGGAGACAAAGTCACGTCTTCACACTGAGGACATCCTCCATCGTGTTGGGCATCCATGTGGTGCTGTGGGCCATCAGCAGCAGTAGAATTGTATTCTACCACAATCTGTGACCTCATGGCCCAGCATATCCCTCACTCTGCCATTACCATCAAGCCAAGGGACCAGCCCCAGGACATCACTGCAGGAGTTCCTCAGGGCAGTGTCCTAGGCCCAGCCATCTTCAGCTGCTTCATCAATGACCTTCCCTCCAACATAAGGTCAGAAATGGGGATGTTCGCTGATAACTGCACAGTGTTCAGTGCCATTCAGAACTCCTCAGATAATGAAGCAGTCCATGCCCGCATGCAACAAGACCTGGACGACGTTCATGTTAAGTCTGTGTGTTATAGTGAGAATTACTACACAGACCACAAGAGTAAATTCAACAGGTCTTTACTGGTTGGAGGTCGGACTAAACTGAATACAATATTATTACACTGTGCTTATATACCGGTGTGGTCACCACCGGTATTACGTATACAACAGCCAAAGAAAGTAGTACCTTTCTTAAGGTGGACCAGGCTTAAGTTCTCTTAAGGTGGAACAGGTTACATACACCACAATCCTCCCTTTTTAGCTTAACAGTCATATCCCCAAATAAACATAACATATATACATATATAACTTCAGGTATAACAGTTCAAAGGTTCAGTCTCTCAGGAGGCTTTCTGATTCGGCTTGGATAACGCCTTTCAGTGGTCTCTGATTCTTGTTGTTGAGGTGCCTCCTCTAGTTGGTTGCCAATGTATTGGGTGTCATCATCATCAAATACATTCTCGGCCGAGGTAGATGCTTCAGGTTCATGAACGTCTTCCACAGCTGTCTCTGTCACAACCATGGGTTCGACCCTTGCTCTCGACTCTACCAGTTGATCCGCATGACGCCTTATTACATTATGACCAATATCTACGGTGTACATCAGAGGTCCTTGTCTGGCCCGGATTGTTCCGGACTGCCATTTGTCGTTTCCATAGCCCCTTGCCATCACTGGTTGTCCTACGTCGAAAGTTCGAGTGGTCTTGCTGTTTATATGCCGAAACTGTTTGTTTTCCACTTCCCTCCGCACATTTGGTTTTAACAAGTCCAACTTGGACCGCAACCTCCTGTTATAAAACATCATAGCAGGACTTTGGTTAGTCACGGCATGATCGGCGTTTCTATATGACATCAGGAACTTATCGACCTTGTGTTGCAGCGGAATCTGATCATCATTCATGGCCTTAATAGCCTTTTTGAATGTCTGGACAAATCTTTCAGCCAACCCGTTTGTCGCCGGATGATATGGGGCAGAGGTATAATGGTTAACTCCATTCTTCTTTAAGAATTGTTGGAATTCTTCCGATACAAACTGTGGTCTGTTGTCCGAACAGATCTGTTCTGGCAATCCATTCCTTGCGAATATTGTTCTTAACACCGCAATTGTCTTTTCTGAAGTAGTGGTATTCATCTTAATGACTTCTGGCCATTTGGAATGTGCGTCCACCGCGATTAGGAACATGGAGTCCATGAATGGACCAGCAAAGTCAATGTGTACGCGTTGCCATGGGGCTGAAGGCCATTCCCATGGGTGTAGCGGTGCTATCAGAGATGCATTTTGCACTTTTTGACACCCAGCGCAGCTTTTCGTTAACTCCTCAATCTGTTGGTCAATACCCGGCCACCATACGTAAGCCCTAGCAAGACTTTTCATTTTAACTCCCCCCAGATGACCTTCATGTAGTTCTTTTAAAACTCTTTCCCTTAACTTGGGAGGAATAATCACTCTTGTCCCGTACATCAAAGTACCATGGCAGACGGACAGCTGGTCTCGCCTTGCCGAGAATGCCGGTAACAGAGGATCACCCCGTGTTGGCCATCCTTTCACTGTCACCTCGTAGACTCTGGACAGTGTCGGGTCGTTCCTGGTTTCTCTTTCAATACTTGCGTTGGTGACAGGTAAACACTCGATAATGGTCAAATGAAATAACTCAACAGGGTCAACTTCCGTCGTGTCTTCATCGTCAGGTAGTGGCAGGCGCGACAGGCCATCAGCATTGCCATGCTGTTTCGTACCTTTGAATTCTATCTGACATTGATGTGCCCCTAAGAAAAGAGACCATCTCTGGAGACGCTGTGCTGTCATCACCGAAACACCCTTCTTAGGGTTAAAAATGGACACCAACGGTTGATGGTCTGTCAGAAGTGTGAAATTTTGGCCCTGTAGGTAATGATTAAACTTCTTCACTCCCCATACAAGGCTAAGGGCCTCCCTATCGATCTGCGCATAGTTGCGCTCAGCGGAGGTCAATGATCTGGATGCAAACGCGACTGGCCTTTCCGTGCCATTTGGCAATTTATGTGAGAGTACTGCCCCAATACCATATGGAGAAGCATCACAAGCCAACCGAATAGGCAGTGTCGGGTTGAAGTGAGCCAACACTTCCTCTGAGGTGATCAATTCTTTGCTTTTGCGAAATGCCTTCTTACAGTTTTCGCCCCAGTCCCATGGTACCCCTTTCTGTAAAAGAGCGTTCAACGGATGCAGCACCGTGGATAGATTTGGCAGAAATTTATGGTAGTAGTTAATTAATCCTAGAAACGACCTCAACTGAGAGACATTCTCCGGAGCGGGAGCCTTTACAACTGCCGCTATCTTGTCAGGAGACTTATGAAGCCCCTCCCGGTCAATGACATGACCACAGTACGAGATCCACTTCTGGAAGAACTCACATTTCTGCCGATTTACCCTAAGTCCATACTCTTTCAGTCTGTTGAGCACCAGTTCCAAGTTAGCGAGATGCTGTTCATCACCATCACCTGTGATCAGAATGTCATCCAGGTAACATTGTGTGCCTGGAATTCCCTGTAATACCTGCTCCATGGCCCTCTGCCAAATTGCTGGAGCCGATGCCACACCAAAAACCAGCCTATTGTACCGGTACAACCCTCGATGCGTGTTGATCGTGAGGTATTGGCGTGACTCTTCTTCAACCTCCATCTGCAAGTACGCCTGCGCCAGATCTATCTTGGTGAAGTGTTTCCCGCCAGACAGTGAAGCGAAAATATCCTCAATCCGTGGAAGCAGATACTGCACCGTGTGAAGCACCGGATTAACGGTGATCTTGAAATCTCCACAGATGCGAACCTTCCCTGGATCTCCTGGCTTATTGTTCGCAGGACATTTCATAACGGGAACAATGGGCGTAGCCCACTCACTCCAATCTACTTTAGACAGTACCCCTGAACGTTCTAGTGCTTCCAGCTCCGCTTCAACCGCAGGTCGTATTGCATAGGGTACCGGTCTGGCTTTAAAAAATTTTGGTTGTGCATGTTCATCAATCTTGATGTTTGCCGTAATTCCTCTCAGTGTTCCCAGTCCCGGCTGGAACACCTCTTTAGCCTCATCCAATATTCTGGACAATCGTTTAGGTTTGACAGCTGTCTCCCCGGAATCTACCGTTAGTGCTTTCAAGGAGTGCCAGTCCATATTCATTTTCCTAATCCACTCCCATCCTAGTAGTGGTGGACCTCCTTCAGGTAGCACATATAAGTCCATTACTTGGCTTCCTTCGCCCTTGTGGACCACTTCTACCTCTATTTTTCCGATGGGGTACACTCTTTGCCCCGTGTACATTTTCAATATAATCTCCATATCCTGTAAGGGAATATGTTGGAATAACCTTCTGTAATCTTTCTTATTCATGACCGTCAATGCCGATCCAGTGTCCAATTCCATTTTTACTTGGACTCCTGCTATCTTAAGAGTGACCCAAATTGTCTGGAGGTCTGTATCCTTACCAACGTTGTGTATTCTTAAGCTATCCAGTTCATTACTGCTAGCGTCTGAATCTGACTTCTGTTCAGTCAAACTGTTCTTTGTCACCTTGTGTACCTTTGCATATTTTCCTTGCGGTGACTTTTTATTGCTGGTCTTCTTTCCTGACCGGCATACTTTAGCTATGTGGCCAAACCTGCCACACGTTCTGCATTCTTGGTTTTTAAACCAACACTGGTTCTGATCGTGCGTTGTCTTTCCACAACGATAACATTTGACAGAACTCAAACTCAATTTGTTTGTACCGAGTTCCGGTGGCCGTAGCTGCATTACTGCCGTGCCTCTCGCTGCGGCCTCGTGTGCTGCTGCCATAGTGACCACCTTCTCGAGAGACAGCTCATTCTCCTCGAGCAGTCGCCTTTGTGTATCCTGTTTAAATAAACCACACACAAATCTATCTCGAAGTGCCTCTGTCAGTCCCGTTCCAAACTGACAATATTTTGCTAGCTTACGTAATTCCATCAAATATTCAGCATTGCTTTCATTTTGCCGCTGTCTTCTATCGTAAAATTTAAATCGTTCCGCTAGCATCAGCGGCGTGGGGCTAAGATGATTTTTTAGGACAGTAACAATCTGTTCGAACGTCTTATCCGCCGGTTCATCTGGTGATAACAGGTGTTTCAATTGCCCGTATGTCTTCGCACCCATTAAGTTTAGTAATGTTAGTGCTTTCTCTGCCTCAGGAATTTTATTTGCCTTACAATAGTTTTGTATGCGTTCTACATACATAGCCCAGTCTTCTATATCACTGTCGAAGGCATTAATGTTCCCATGTTTAGGCATCATAGCAATTTATCGTATTTTTAATGTTATCTAAGATGGCGGCTTCCCGCTCTTGCCGTCGTCCTCCGCCCACAAAATGGCGGTTTTCCCACGCTTGGCGGTCTTCACCCGTCCCCCGACGCTGTCTCCGCTTCACCGCGGCTCTCGCGCCTTCAGTTTCCCCAGACGCTGCGCCTTTAGCCCGAATGCGGCCCTTATCTCCGGTCGCAATCGATGTCCCGCGCTGCGCCTCTCGCTCGAAAGCGGCCCGGCCCTTATCTCTGGTCGCGATCGACCTCACCGCCCTTATTCCTCCATCTTCCCAGCCCCGTCTGTACAGCCAACGCGGTTGACTTTCTGTCGCGTCGCTGCCCGGCTTACCCACCACGAGGTAGTAGAAGAAGCTGACAGTCGCTGATGGAGGCTTCGAGGTCAGGATGTCTTCTGCACTCCGGTTGCTCGATGCCTGCCGCTCGACGTGTCTTCCCGTAGGTGATGAGGGTGGAAACCTCTCTTCGACGTCCTGTCTGTGGACGAAGTCGCCATGGAAATTACTGCAGCAGGGTAAGAATTGGACTCGTCGCCACTGTTAAGTCTGTGTGTTATAGTGAGAATTACTACACAGACCACAAGAGTAAATTCAACAGGTCTTTACTGGTTGGAGGTCGGACTAAACTGAATACAATATTATTACACTGTGCTTATATACCGGTGTGGTCACCACCGGTATTACGTATACAGCAGCCAAAGAAAGTAGTACCTTTCTTAAGGTGGACCAGGCTTAAGTTCTCTTAAGGTGGAACAGGTTACATACACCACAGTTCAGGCTTGGGCTGGTAAGTGGCAGGTAACATTCGCACCACGGAAGTGCCAGGCAATGGCTATTTCTAACAAGCGAGAGTCTAACCACCACCCCTTGACATTCAATGGTATTACCAACAGCAAATCCCCTGCGATCAACATCTTGGGGGACACCATTGACCAGAAACTTAACTGGGCCAGCCACATAAATACTGTGGCAACAAGAGCAGGTCAGAGGCTAGGTATCCTGTGGCGATTGTCTCACGTCCTGAATCCCCAAAGCCTTTCCACAAGGCACAAGTCAGGAGTGTGATGGAATACTCTCTACTTGCACTCAAGAAGCTTGACACCATCCAGGACAAAGCAGCCCACTTGATTGGTACCCCATCCACCACCTTAAACACTCACTCCCTGTGCCACCAGCACACCGTGGCTGCAGTGTGTACCATCTACAAGATGCACTGCAGTAACTCGCCAAGGCTTCTGCACCAGCACCTCCCAAACCCACGACCTCGTCCACCTAGAATGACAAGGGCAGCAGGCACATGGGAACACCACCACCTCCAAGTTCTCCTCCAAGTCACACACTATCCTGACTTAGAAGTATATCACTGATCCTTCATCGTCGCTGGTCAAAATCCTGGAATTCTCTCCCTAACAGCACTGTGGGTGTACCTTCACCACACGGACTGCAGCGGTTCAAGAAGGCGGCTCACCACCACCTTCTCAAGGGCAATTAGGGATGGGCAATAAATGCTGGCCTTGCCAGTGACGCACACATCGCATAAACAAATTTTTTAAAAAGTAGTACTTTTTGCTGCACTGACTCTTTTCCCCAGGCAGTTGAATTACCTGCCACACGCAGAATGCAGCTCCACTTTCAGAGGTGCAGACTGACTTTAAGAAGTGCAGGCTAGCTTTAATTGGTGCTAACCTTGCATGAACTAGGGCCGCCTGCTGAGCTTTCAGCCACTCAGCAGCGCACTCAGCATTGGGCTGAATGCCACAATCATGTTAATCAACAGGCAGCATGAAGTTGGTGTGCTGACCGCGTTAGTTTGAACAGGCACAGGTTGATCCCACATTGCGATCTCTGTGCCCGTTTTCAGGGGCAAGTACATTTCTAGGCAGTAGTGTTTTATACTTTCCAGTTGCAACAGCAACACTCCAAAGACCGATACAAGTATGACTGCTTTTCTTTAATAATATGCTCCAAGCTTCATTCCAACACAAATGCATTATGATAAACTCAAATGAACAAACTGCCAGTTATATCATTACTAACTGAACCAATCCATATGAAGACTGATTATATGAACAAAGACATCGGCCCCGATTTTCGGGCAGCTGTCGGTCGGGTTTTCATGCGGCCGTGGTCCGAAAATCGCGGAAAAAGCGGGTCGGGACCCCCCCCGCCTGATTCCCCGCCCCGTCCGACTTTCGGACCGCCGTTTTCACGCGCCCCGCTTCAGTCCCGCCCGCCGCTGGCGGGACTGCTCGTTGGAGCACTAATCACCAATGATCACCTTGTTAAGGAAGATTTTCCCGTGCCGTTGTGACTTTGGGGCTTTCCCCACCTGAAACCCGCCTGCGGGGAACCCCGCCGATGAGAGCTGGCGTGAAAACAGCTGGCTTGCTTGCTTGCAGCAGCAGGTCGCTGAGGGTTGAAAATATTTAAAGAGGCAGCATTTGCAGGCTGCAGGACCTTGTTGATCAAGGCTTGGGGGAACTATTTGAAGTCTTCGGAGCAGCTGCAGAAAGTTGGAGCCTCACACACTTCTTCAGTGTGAGCTCCTGGGAAGCCCCTCTCACCACCCTAACTCAGGACCTCCTCAACCGAGGCATCTGCTAGAAGCATGGGAGGCCTTTGGCACCTTCCCTTCCTGGCATTAGAGGACCTCCAACAGCAGAGGTGGCAGCAGCAGAACCAGGAACAGCAGGATGATTACCAGGAGCACCAGGCTGCTGCTCACTCACCTGAAGCTGCACAAGCCAGAAGGGGCCAGCGCTTGGAAGTGGCTTGAGAGCACCTTGCTGCGCATTAGGGGACCAGTGGGACCCGTTTCTGCACTGGCAGTCCTACTCAGAAGGACTTCCATGAAGATCTGGTTTCTTTGTTCAACAGATGGCCAACGCTCCTCAAGAGATGTCATTTTCTTATGAGCACTCACCATGTTTTCCGTATGCTGGCGAGTTATCTCCTCCATGGAGGTTGCCAACCTTTCCATGGTGCTGCGGTCATGCACCAATGACTCCACAAAGGCTCTGCTCATGGTCGCTATGGACTCCTCCATTCGCTCCACACTCGCAGCGACCCTGGAGACAAAACCTGCCAGAGACTCCTGCATCTGTGCATGGAGATCCATCACCTCTTCTCTTGCGGATGGACCCAGAGGCAGAGGGTCGAGATGCAGCGCAGCTGAGCTGAGCTGGCAGAGCCCTGCGCCCTCCGATGAGGACTCTCCACTGTTGTCCCTGTCTCCAGAATCTGCTGAGGCTCACTTGTCAGCTGTGAAACACCAGGTGACAACACTACTCTCTGTCCCAAAGGTCCCCCCGAGGTGTGAGTGTCTGCGCTGGTGCTGGGTGCGCTTACTTCTGCTGACGCTGCACCCTCAGAGGTTGGAGCTTCCTCTGAGGAGTCTGGCTGCACAGCCTCTTCCTCCTCCACAGTGAGGACGGGGGCTCTGGATGGTACTGTGGGGGAGTAAAGGAAGGAGTTGCAGATGTAATGTCAAGGTTCCTCTGGTGACTCCCAGCGAGTTGGCATCTGCTGACACCTGCATCCATGCAGCATTGGTCTCAGTGGGAGGCCTCTTCCTCCCTGACCTAGGGAAGAGGACCTCCCTGTGGACCCTAACCCCATCCAATAATGCCTGCAGTGAAGCCGCGTCGAATTTGAAGGCAGCTCGGGGTCTGGCACTGGCCACAGCTGCTGCAGGCGCCTCTGCCATCCTGTATGGTTCATTTGGAAGCCTTCAGAGGATGCAATGCTTGCCATGGACCTTGAAAGCACCACGAGTGATGATATCATACTGTGGGGATTTCTAACTCGATTTAGACAATTAGCAAGGCTTCCCACATGCTGGGAATTAATTGGCCAATTGAGGGAAAATTGCGTGGGGCTGGCTGACACTTTTTTATGTGTGTCAGAAACCCCACATTCGGGGAAATCCGACCATTTCCCACACAAGCCGAAAATCGGGGCCATCATATTTAGGCCCTAAAATTGTGTGGGCCATGTTCCTGGCAGTAGCGCTGGGATTGCACCCACTAGTGCCCTCCAGCGCTAGCCCCATTGAAGATGAAAGGTTCTGATGAAAGGTCATTGACCTGAAACGTTAACTCTGTTTCTTTCTTCACAGATGCTGTCTGACCTGCTGAGTATTTCCAGCATTTTCTGTTTTTATTTCAGATTTCCAGCATCCGCAGTATTTTGCTTAAGTTTCCCCTTATCTAGGTGCCTGATTCTCTTGACTTGGGTGTTATAGTGTCTTTGGCCTAGAAATTCATTATAGTCCCGTTTGGGGCGCCAGCCTTGCCAGGGCGCTAAAAGTAGCGCCCCGGAAGCAGTCGCGGCCGCCCACCGGAAATTCAGTTTGCGCGCCCCAGAGGGAAGCGTGGCGCTACTGGAGGCGCCCCGCATCCCTCTTGGGGTGATGCAGCTGAATATCGCTGCGCAACATGCCGCGGCGCCACACGCTGCGGCACGGCGCGCTGTGGTACTGCAGGCCTTCCTCCCCTTCTTAAAGGGGAGGGGCCTTGTGCAGCGTGATCGAGGATCGCGAGTGCCGGCAAAAGAGCCCGGCACCGAGGAGAAGTGCCGGGCTCTTGGAACGGAGTCGGCACTCCACCGGGGGGGTGCTCAGGAGGCCGGGGACGGCAGCGCGGAGAGGTGCTGGCAGGCGGCCAGCAAAAAAAATGGCCGCCCCGCAATTCTCCTTTAATTAGCGCCTCTACCGCCGCAGGTAGGCCCCCCTGAACCGGTCGCAAATAGCGCCCGGCGTTACAGCAGGGGGCGCATCGAAATATCGTGATCGGGGCGTTAGAAGGGTGCTGCACACACCGATGACGTCATCGGTAGCGGCGCAGTGCTAACGGCTAGCGCCGCCATTAGCATCCCGCTGAATTTAGCGGGAGGCGTGGCCAGTGGCTTCCGACCCACTTAGCGCCCTCTTAAGGTGCTAACGGGTGGCGCAGCCCACTGAATTTCTAGGCCTTTGACTGTTAGCTTCCAAATTGTCTTTTTATTCACATGCAGAGACAAGGCTCAACTTCCCCTTTTCTCCACAGTCGTTCTCTGGCTAAAATGCTGGAGCAAAGCACGCTAGGGTACTTGACCATTTAAACCACTCTAAAATATTCAAACACACTGCCACTATGGTCGTAGCTCGGGTTCCTGCCTGCCCCATGCCGCATGAAACTCCGGCACCTGGCTGCCCTCAGGGAGGGGCAGGCCTATGCCCTCCAGCCCCAAGAGACCCCATGCATTCCCTCCTTGGCCCATGTGTGAGGGGGCTAGTTATCAGCTCGCACTTCCAGCAACTTGCAGGGGAAATTTTTTCTAGCTGAAGGGTAAGGGAAAAAGTCGAATGAACGGGGCAGACCATGAGATGCAATTCAGCAAATTCTGGGCCAATGTATTGTCACAGTAACCATAGTATGACTAGTAATTATAATTGTAACCGTTCACTGATTTTGTACAGACGGTATGATTAATAAAACTGAGAAAGTAAAAACTTTCCTTTAAATAGCTATTGTAGATTGATGAGTTCTGCAGTTCAAAGCTTACTTTCATTTGAAAACATATCTGTCCACACAATTTAAATGCATGCTCATCAACTCACAGCAATTTGAATGTGTTTTTAAATATAATTGGAATTACATTTTTAATGAAATCATTTATTTCTGACCAGAAGTTTGGCAATCCATTCTGATTCTCATTTCTTCTGAGCAAAAGATAAAACTACAATTAAACACTTTAGCTGTCATTAAGGTTTCCAGTAGATGATGTTGTCAGGTTACTTGTTCGACATCTGGCCTTGGATAAGCCACAATATCTTCTCGTTAAACATTGGGAAGACTGAAGCCATCGTCTTCAGCCCCCGTCACAAACTCCGACCCCTTGCCACTGATTCCCTCACCGTGCCCAGCAAGTCTCAGACTGACTCAGACTGTTGGCAACCTCAACGACCTATTCAAGCGGCGTTAAGTTTCCAACCCCATATCGTCTCCATCAAAAACACCACCAATGCCCACTTCAGTAACATTGGCCTCCTCAGCCTTTCCACTGCTGAAATCCTCATTCATGCTTTTGTTGCCTCTAGCCTCGGCTATTCCAATGCTCTCCTGGCCGGCCTTCCATCCTTTACCCTCCATAAACGCTATGGAATTCTCTCCTTAAACCCCTCTGCATCTTCACCTCTCTATTCTGTTTGAAGACCCTCCTTAAAACCCATCTCTTTGACCAAGCTTTTGGTCGCCTAATAACTCTTTTTTTGGCTAGGAATCAGTTATTTTTGATTACACCATTTGACAATTTTCTACATTAAATGTGTTATGTAAATGCAAGTTGTTGTTGTGGTTGTTGTTCATTCTCCAGACACAATCTTCCTATGCATATTTGATTTTACACTTTAAAAAATGTTCTAACTTCTTACTTTTTTAGTTCACTTGCACTTCACACTGTGGGAGCGAAAGTCCGTATTAGCCGAATACCTCGCCATTCTTTCTGCACCGACCGTGAGATCAGCACATGCTGGGTTAAAAGTTCAAACAGCTTTCTGCTGAGCATGGGTTGTAAATTAGGTAAGAGATCAAAGCAGAGGATGTCCTCACAGGAAAGAAGATAACTAGAGGATGTGAGAGTCATTCAGCCATATTCAAATGTATCAATTTGATCACCTGTGTGTTATTATATAGTAATAAAATAGATGGTAAGCATGTTATTGCAGCAATTAGAAGAGTTGAGAGCCTGGTTGTTTAGTTTATATTGTTATTCTGTTGGCATTTGTATGTACCTTTGATATACCATGATTTATTCAAATTCGTTTTTAATGGGATGTGGGCGTCGCTGGCAAGGCCAGCATTTATTGCCCATCCCTAATTGCCCTTGAGAAGGTGGTGGTGAGCCGCCTTCTTGAACCGCTGCAGTCCGTGTGGTGAAGGTACTCCCACAGTGCTGTTAGTTAGGGAGTTCCAGAATTTTAACCCAGCAACGATGAAGGATCGGCGATATACACCTAAGTCAGGATGGTGTGTGACTTGGAGGGAAACTTGGAGGTGGCGGTATTCCCATGTGCCTACTGCCCTTGTCCTTCTAGGTGGAAGAGGTCGTGGGTTTGGGAGGTGCTGCCGAAGAAACCTTGGTGATTTGTTGCAGTGCATCTTGTAGATAGTACACACTACAGCCACGGTACGCCGGTGGTGGAGGGAGTGAATGTTTAAGGTGGTGGATGAGGTCCCAATCAAGCAGGCTGCTTTTTCCTGGATGGGTTGAGCTTCTTGAGTGTTGTTGGAACTGTGCTCATCCAGGCAACTGGAGAGTATTCCATCATACTCCTTACTTGTGCCTTGTAGATGGTGGAAAGACTTTGGGGAGCCTCTGACCTGCTCTTGTTGCCACAGTATTTATGTGGCTGGTCCAGTTAAGTTTCGGGTCAATGGTGACCCCCAGGATATTGATGGTGGGGGATTCGGCGATCGTAATACCGTTGAATGTCAAGGGGAGGAGGTTAGACTCTCGCTTGTTGGAGATAGTCATTACCTGGCACTTCTGTGGCGTGACTGTTACCTGCCACTTACCAGCCCAAGCTTTGTTGCAAGCGGGCATGGACTGCTTCATTATCTGAGGAGTTGTGAATGGCACAGAACACTGTGCAGTCATCAGTGAACATCCCCATTTCTGACCTTATGTTGGAGGGAAGGTCATTGATGAAACAGCTGAAGATGGTTGGGCCTAGGACACTGCCCTGAGAAACTCCTGCAGCGATGTCCTGGAGCTGTGATGATTGACCTTCAACCACCACAACCATCTTCCTTTGTGCTAGGTATGACTCCAGCCTGTGGAGCGTTTTCCCCCCGATTCCCATTGACTTTAGTTTTACTCGGGCTCTTTGATGCCACACTCAGTCAAATGCTGCTTTGATGAAAAGATTTATTGATAGTATGCATGGAGTGTAGTGATCAAAGGGGAAAATTAGTATAAGAAATGTAAGAGTAGCACACACTGGAATCAGAACGTGTGTGTCTCTGTAGCTCTCATACTGGTTTTGTGCAGTATGAGGTTTCAATAAAGACTTGATCCTGCATTACTACTGAGTGTGTGTGTAATCTGACATTTAAAGCAATGAAACAAAAAAGAACAAGAAAGCAGTCCAACACACACTATCGCCAGGCTAGGAGGATTAACAGGCCACTACCTCCAGGCCTTTAGTAATTTCATCTTTGTACCAATTGTTAGACGGTATGAATGTATGACCAGAGTGGATGTTCTGCCAATTTTCTATATTTTCCAGTGGGAGAATTAACCTGGTAAACATCTTCCAGGAATTGTATCTGTACCACCAAGGTCAGGGGCACATGAGTGAAGAATCATGGGTAGAAATCTATGTGCCAACACGTAATGTTCATGGTACTGGGCCATCACATTGCACTGTAACACACTCCATGCCACACACAATTTTCTTAAAGGCACAAGTTTTAGCAAAAAAAATTAAGAAAGATTCTTTTTAGTTGAGAAAGGCTATAAAATCCATAATAAATGCAAGTTTCATTCAGCAGTTTGAACCTTTAAACATTTTTTTAAAATGTTCTTGTGATGTGGTCGACACAAAAACGGTAACATATATTACCCAACTCTAGTCGCACCAAGGCTATTGAGAATCATCTACGTAGTGTGGAATTCGAGTCGCATGTAGGCCAGACCAGGTAGGTGTGGTAGATTCCCTTCCCTGAAGGACATTTGTGAGTATTTATGACATTCCGACAGCTTTCATCTCATCTGTAGGTTGGTCTCATTAAATTTGTCTGGTTGTTAGTTAACCACTATTTGCCTTTAACAAATCCGTGCTGGCTTTCCTTAATTAATCCACACTTGTCCAAGTGACTGTAAACTTTGTCCCTAATTATCGTTTCTAAAGCTTCCCCACTACCGAGGTTAAACTGACTGGTCTGTAGTTGCTGGGTTTATCCTTACACCCTTTTTTGAACAATGGTGCAACATTTGCAATTCTCCAGTCCTCTGGCACCACCCCCCGTCTCTGAGGATTGGAAGGTTATGGCAGTGAAAGGAAGGCCTAAGTTCATAATTCAGCCTGGATAAGTCACTTTAAATAATTGTTAGATATGTATTAAGAATAGAAGAATTTGGATGTCACAAGTAAATTAATGGAAATTGGAATTTGTGGAGCTGCGCTTCGGATTCCTTCGAGTATTAAAAGTGTACCCAACGGACAACTGAGAAACAAATAACAAACTCTAAAAACCTGCAGGATTGTACCCACTGGTGTCCAGCTCTGACTCTGGCAGGGTCAGTGGGAGGGCATCTAATTTGCACGGTGGCCAGTTGGTGCCACACATGGCAGGCACATCTCCGGTACCTGCCTGCCCCATGCAGATGGGCAATCCGGCCCCTGTCCACCATTGAGGGGTGTTGCCTGCCCCAGACACAGCCATGTCTCCTTTGATTCTTTGTGCAAGGGGGGCCAATCCAATAATAGTTTTTAAAGAATTAATTCCCTTTCTTATGCCCATCTGGAGGCTGGTATGCCTTGCCTCACTTGATAAGCCAGCCTCCAGTCCAATGTGGGTTCCCCTGGCCTCATTTGCCCTGTAAGGACAGGGTGAGGTTCTGGCCCTTAAAAATACTGGCTGGAAAATCCCCAAATGGTAGAGACCCAGTGCAATCAGGTTGCTGCCATTTTACAGTGGCTTCTGTTGGGCTCCTTCCAGAGTTATGGCAGAAGCCTGGCAGAACCACCACTGGTTTCTGAGGCCAACACCTGGTTAATGGCTTGTCCCTTTGAAAGGCAACCAATGAGAAAAATGTGAAAAATTACTCTGACTGCAACTTAAAAGTGTGTGGTGATGTAAAAAGCACACTCACACCTGGGAGAAAGAAGCTCCAGCTCCAGTGGCAACTGGTTCAAATGCTGTTTAATTGTTGAATCCTGTGCCAAACAATGGAGAATGGTGTTGTACTTTATTATTAATTGTGTGGGAAATTAAGGATACTGCAGAGAGAGAGAGAGAGCGCGCATGTGTGCAGAGGGCATAGGAGGTCAACCACAGATTGAGGTGCTACTATTCGAGATGGAACTACCTGGATCTCATAGAAGATTAGTGCCTCATTAGGCTAACCTTAGTATGAATGCTGTCATAGAAGCAGCAGTCGGCCATTCAGACCCTCGATTTCAATTAGATATTCAATTAGATCATGGCTCATTATACCTCAACTCCATTCACTCACCTTTGCTCCCTATCCTTTGATACCCTTACCCAACAAAAATCTATTGATCTCAGTCTTGAAAGTTTCAATTGGCCCAGTATCCTCAGCATTTTGGGGGAGGGAGTTCCAAATTCCCACTACTCTTTGTGTGAAAAAGTGCTTCCTGATTTCACTCCTGAATGGCCTGGCTTTAATTTTAAGGTTATGCCCCCTTGTTCTGGATTCCCCCACCAATGGAAATAGTTTCTCTGCATCTACTCTATCAAATCCGTTTTTCATTTTCAGCACTTTGATTAGATCACCCCTCAACCTTCTAAACTCAAGGGAAATACAAGCCAAGTTTACGCAACCTGTCCCAGTGCTTTAACCCTTTAAACCCTTGTATAATTCTGGTGAATCTGTGCTGTATCCTGTAGGAAATAACAGCGGGGTTGGGGTTATTGTCTCTGGCCAGTCAGAAGCCTCTGAGCTGCTGCAGGGACCCCCGTGCGGTTTTGAAGCGCTCCCCTATTCCTGGTTCTGACCGCCGGACTTATTCGGTAGCGATGTGGACAGAAAAACATGACTCATGGTTTGGGTGCAAAACAGACCAGTATTTATTGAAACAAAAGGAAGGAACAACTTAAAATGTAATCGATACAGCACTTATGCCTGGTACAGCACTTTTGCTTAACGCAGTACACTCAGTGTCCACTAGAGCGCTCCTTGCTCAGTGCAACACTCCTTTAAATACAGTACTTCAAAACAGCTACAGTGTTCACCACAGCATTTCTCTGCTTGGTGCAACACCCCTTTTAAATACAGTACTAATACAGAACTCAGTGTTCACTATAGCACTTTCCTGCTAGTGCAACACCATCTTACTTAAAATAGGGGGGGGGGGGAAGAAATGGACATAACGAGGGAAAATCGACTAAAATCACAGTTCTAACAAAATTCCCACTTAATTCCCACCCCTATACCTATTCTAAGTTGCCTTGTAAAAGGCCAGAAAAATATATGCTGACCAATGAAAATGCCTTCTCCGTGCCCTGCAATCTTTGATCTTCACTGCCCCGATGTAAAAACACCCCAGTATTTTAAAATTAAACTGCTGGTGTTCCACTTCTTCAGGCAGAATCCCACATTGTAGAGGGCACAGAGGCGAGGCCACAGAGAGGGAGAGGCTTCTGAGAAACTATCTTTTATACCCCATTTGGGGCCCGCCCAAATCCGGATGTATCTGAGCTAAACAAAAGGGATCCAAACTGCCCCATTGTCTTGTAATGGGTTTGGATGAATCACCCATTCGTTTAAACTGTTTCCAGTTTAAATGTGTCCATTGTCTGTGATGGCTTTGAATAAAGTTGCAGTTTAAATGTGTCCATTGTCTGTGATGGCTTTGAATATGTGAGGACTGGAACTTGGTGAACCCAACTGCAGGAAGGCAAACTGAGGCAGAGGTTAGGTTGCAAAAACAAAGATAGACTTTACTTGAAATAAACAAAATAACAACAGCACAGATACAGGCTAGCAGACCAGCAAGCGGTATCACAAGACAGTGAAACTCAAGACTGAGCAATGAACATAAACTAAGCACCACTTAAATAGTAGGCATATAACAATGCACAGGTGAGTACAATTAGGAATAAAGAAGGACACAATTAAGAGTTCATGGTGCCCTCTGGTGGCGAGGCGAGGCAGAATCTGGGTCATTCCTGACAGAATAAAGTTGCAGTTTAAATGTGTCCTTTGAATAAAGCTGCCGTGATTTGAACTATTTCCTTGATTGCTTGAGTAGTGTAAACAAAAGTCATTGTCCTTGTGGTCAGACTGAAACCGCAGTAATCCTTTGTGTAGCAGTTTCTGTAAACACATCGATTGTCTCTGCAGGGAGGGGGAACTCCCTGAACTGCCTTTGATTGGCAGTCTGGTCAGCCATCTTTGATCTTCACCTTTTCCACAGACACACACACAAGCTGCCTTTTCAATTCCTTGTCTTCTGCCATGCGGTCTGGTGGCCATTTTGATCCCTGGATTTTTAAAGGTATATTACCCAGGTATTCTTTAATCAAAAATTAATCATCAGAACTGTAGGAAATTTTGAAATTATTGCAAAATCCTACACCCCCTCCATATGTTTCCTGAAACTCCTGAATGCCCAAAATACCAAATGTGAAGATAGTGCATGGTTTCCAGTCAGAAAAACATGATTTATTCATTTAGTGCTAATCCAGTGTGACTCATCAAAGATCTGCCTAGTTTTGAATCATAAAATGTAAAGAAGATTATAAGTGGTGAGCTTCCGAATCCCTAATATGTGTTCCTGTGAAGCTCTGTGCTGAGAGTGTTGAAATGAAATTTTGCCATATATTTTTTAAATGTCTTTATAGAGATTTGTTGATGATAGCATCCTAACAAGTCTGTTTCTCTGTATCAGGGTGAAATACGCACTTTGACGAATATGTTATGATCACGTCAAATGTGTTTATCTGATATTGGCAAGGTGAATTAATTAAGAAGAAAGAAAGAATTTGCATTTATATAGTGCCTTTCATGTCCTTAGGACATCACAAAGCGCTTCACAGTCAATGAATTACTTTTGAAATGTGACCACTGTTACTATGATCAAGTATCATAGATGGCCACATTGTTGGTGCTGTTTCGCCCACTAAGAGGAAGGTTATCATGCACTGTATCAGAGATGCAATTCTATACATATAAATATTGCATTAGATGAAACTGTTGGGCAGTTCCTTTGCCTTTACATATTGCTTTGATTGGCAGGCCTGTGGAATTAGATTACTGTTAGGTATATTTCTTTGACCCATGTCAGAATTCAAAGCATAGAGGGTACATAACCGATCAGGCAGCATCTGTGAAGAGAGAAACAATTCGATAACCTTCCCTCAGACAAAAGGTCATCAACCTGAAACGTTAACTCTGTTTCTCTCTCCATAGGTGCTGCCTGACCTGCTGAGCATTTCCAGCATTCTTTGGTTTTATTTGAGATTTCCAGCATCCGCAGTATTTTATTTTTGTTTTAGTGTACATAACTGTTGTCCTGTATCACAGTGGCTTCAGTAAATCTCTGCTTTGCCAGATAGTTAATGAGCTGGGACAAGTAGAATATTCTGTGAATATCTGCTTTCATGTATAAACACATCATGGGTGCCTGCTCTAAACTAAAAGGGCTACTTCCAAAAGCTTCAAAGTATTTATTATTTTGAAACAGGAACTGTGACTTAAGTAAAGTTCAGTAATCTGCTGCTTCCTCTTGTTTCAGTTTAATTTTACTTCTTAGTAAACTTGATTTATAGCCTAAGATATAAGGTGTGTCAGAGTGTTATTTGTCCGCTAGTCGGAGAGATCTAAAACAAACAGTAGAAATGCATTCTATTTGCGGTGCATACCTTAATGATAAAAAGGACTCACTGCTCATCCTGTAGCCTGCTTTCTCAAATGCTTAGTCATGTTTTGGTTCATAGTGAGAATGAACATGGCTGTGTAAATGGACTTTTTGTGTTGGGCATGAGGAAGAATACAAGAAGTGAGCTTAAATCATAGCATCTACTCATCTGTAAGGAAAGGAGGAATTGGAATTTAACACCTATGATTCATGAGGAAGCCAAGACTGGTGACATCTTGTTAGAAATAATAAGAATTAATACTCTGACAAGAATATTCATCAAGGGGACCAGATAAATCCTTAACCCCTTCACCTTAACTCCTCATCAAGGAACCATCTGGAGTTTATCACCCAATCTACGCCTTGGAGTTAATGATGCCCAAATTTGGCTTGCTGAACTGTTTTACATCATCCAGTTCAGATTATTTTAGCATTTATATCACCAACCTCCCATCAGGACTTGTACAAACTATTGAATCAATAAATTAACCCTTTCTTGCCAATTATCAATGAAGTCAGACAATAAAATCATAAACTAACAATTGTTTAATAATTTTAGAATCATAGTTATCAGTACTTAAACTTAAACATTGAGTATGGAAATAATTAGTGGATAGGGTTAAATGACAATACATATCAGGTTACAAAGGCAGTTCAGTTACGTCATAGAAATTCAGCATTAACTGCTTGCTGATTATAAATTTACAGTTGAAATCAGTGTTTGAGATTGATATAAATTGGTGAGATTAATTTCAGTATTGTCTTTCTTAAGTAGCCAGTCTATTGAATAGATTAATGTTTATATGCTTGCAGTTAGAAATGTTTCCATAACTTATATGACCTCGTGCTTATGAGCTGGTGTGAAGTTACATAGAAACATAGAAGATAGGAGCAGGAGTAGGCCATTCGGCCCTTCGAACCTGCTCCGCCATTCAATGTGATCATGGCTGATCATCCAAACTCAGTACCCTGTCCCCGCCTTTTCCCCATATCCCTTGATCCCTTCAGCCTCAAGAAACATATCCAACTCTTTCTTGAATATATTTAATGAACTGGCCTCCACTGCCCTCTGTGGCAGAGAATTCCACAGGTTCACCACTCTCTGGGTGAAGAAATTCCTCCTCATTTCAGTCCTAAATGGCTTACCCCTTATCCTTAGACTATGACCCCTGGTTGTGGACTCCCCGGCCATCAGAAACATCCTTCCTGCATCTAGTCTGTCCAGACCTGACAGAATTTTATAGGTTTCGATGAGATCCCCTCTCAATCTTCTAAACTCCAGTGAGTATAAGCCCAATCGACACAATCTCTCCTCATACGTCATTCCTGCCATCCCAGGTATCAGCCTGGTGAATCTTTGCTGCACTCCCTCCATGGCAAGAACGTCCTTCCTCAGGTATGGTGACCAAAACTGCACACAATACTCAAGGTGCGGTCTCACCAAGGCCCTGTACAACTGTAGCAAGACATCCTTGTTCCTGTACTCGAACCCTCTTGCTACGAAGGCCAACATACCATTTGCCTTCTTAACCGCCTGCCGCACCTGCATGCTTACCTTCAGCGACAGGGAAGATGATGTTAGCCTTCTGAGACACCAGAGTGATGAACCTCAGTCGCTAGAGGTGATATCCATTCTTCCTGGATCCTCTGTGCCTAGGTAAATTCACCTTCCACTTATATCTGCTGGTGTAGCCATACAATCTTAAATTCTGCAACCTTTCTCTCTTTCTGTCGGAGATTTTACAGATACATCTTTCTACATGTACTTGACAAAGTACCCCTATATCTACTACAAAGAACGACTAAAAGGATTAGAACTAAACTAATTGAAGATTGAAAACTTTAGCGTCAAAAACACCATTGTATATACTCTTAATTTCCAAAGAAACGTCCTCAATTCCATTGACCAATCTGAGTGGCCTATATTAGAAAAGTTCAGCCCTTCTGTTCCCCGGCAGCAATTACCGATTGTAACGGCTGGGCAGCCACTTCCTGACGATTTCTCAGCCGTTTTGGTCGGGAAGTGGGCCAGTGGCATGTCAATGAGGACTGAATGTTAAAATCGGCCGGAGCTCCCCGCTGCTGCATTCCCGCCCCAGAGTCAGAATCGACCCAGACTGCTCACTCGGCTGGGAGTTAGAATCGACCCAGATGGGCCGATTGCTTGCTTGGCTGGGAGTTAGAATTGAACCAGATAGGCCAGTTAGCCAGTTTCTGTGCTGTAACATGCTATGATTCCATATAATATAATGATCATGAACGTGATACTTTTTCCTTGTCACATACTTATTCACTTAGGTCTATGTGATAAAGTGTGTAACATTCTGGAGGACTACAGCAGAATAATTGAAATACTGATAGCCATGGTCCAGCAAGGCTTTCCAAACATTCAGAAATAAGCAGCCAAATTAACCACATCCAAAAGTTAAAATTTGTATACCAAAAATCTCCAAAGCACATCAATGTGTACAGAAACATTGATTTACAAATCAGAAGACAAATATCTGTGTATATATTTTAAGTGCATTCCTACGCCTAAGCTGATAATTAAGTGTTAATTATATAGATTCAAAATTAGAGCAGATCTGTGTAAAAATAATATGCCTGGCAAATAGCAAGATAAAGTACATGCCATGGATGCAAATAACCTAATTTTCAACTTCATTGCATTCTGTTAGATGTCTTTGACTGAAAGTACTGTTTATCTAAAATAGCTTTGATATTCAATTCATCAGATTCAAGCTGAGATTTCCTACGGGAAATTAATGCACAAAACGACATGGTTAATACAAGTTTTCATTTAGTTGCCACAATAGCATATTTTATTTTCAGCATTTTAAAGAAGGTCAATTTTAAGTTTTAGTTCTGTCCCGCGTCTTGAAATAATTTATGTCTGTATTTGTCTTTCTAAAAGCGCTTGTAATTTTCAGCAAAAATATCTGATTTTGATTATATCTAGTGCTTTCTGAGAATACAATTGCAATCTGCAGTACTTTGAACAGCAAGAAGGATGATTGCAGCAATGCTGCTTTGCAATTATTTCATTAGTATTTATCTTGATCCATATAAATGTATTTCATTAGGTGAATAATTTCAATTGTTAATTTAATTATTTTTGTCTCATTTCTTGATTGTTGCCTTTTGTTCCTTGAGATCTGATTGAATTTCATTGCTTATTAAGCTTTGTTGAGTAATACCTTACGAATAACATTGATTGCAGTTTTGAAATGTGAATTTGATTGAGCTATTTTAGCCTGAAATAGATTAGCAATGCTTGAAAGCTGTTCATGCAACTTCCTTAGTCACTGGATTACAATAAACCTATGTTTATAAGATTGTAATGTATTATTTATTATAACATTATTATCTTGAAACTGAGCACTTTATAATTGGCTAATGTTGAATGAATGCTTTGTTATCACTATTGATCATATGTTCCAATTACAATAATTCTTATACAATCGACAGCAGATACTATACGTGTAAACCTTTTTCAAATCTACGCGCTGATATCTTTGCAAGCTTTCCCCCCCAATTGCAGAAAGGGCACGGTGCCATTAATATATTGTTCCCTCTTTCACTCTCCCTACTTCCAGCTGCCTTTTCCCCTGGCACCTTCCCATGCAATTGCAACAGATGCAACACCAATTCATTCTCACATCATTTTCCAGAACGCCAAACACTCCTACGATGTGAAGCTTCCTCGAATCAAATATACTGATTTACTGCTCATGGTGGAATCTCCTTTACACTGGGGAGAACCAAACGCAGATTAGGTGCTCGCCTCTATTCTAGTCACAAGTGTGACTCTGAGCTTGCTGTGGCTCACGACTTTAACTCGCTCCACCACACACACACCACCCCCCTGCCACCCCCCACCCCTCCACCCCCCATAATTTTCAATTCAGTACAATCTCAGAAAATTACTCTCAGTATTTCTTTCTCCAGGGCAATCCGCAGACCTCTGGTCTGGACATTGTCTCTAGTAACTTCAGATATTAGCTGGGGATGCTGTGATGTGTGGGGGGGGGGGGGGCGGCGTCTAACGGCATCTAGAGGGGAGGGGAAGTGAGTTGACTTTTCAGGAGTAGACCCTTCACCAGGCCAGCCTGGTTGTCATTAGCCTGGGTGCGATGTGTGGTCACAGAAATAGTTGTTTTCTGTGCATGATCCTTCTGTTTACCGACTATTAAAAAAAAGATAGCAATTGTTTGTGTATTTCACTGTCAATAATAAGTTGGCTTCCTGTGAGAATCATAGAATCATGGAAATTTACGCCACCGTAGGAGGCCATTCGACCCATTGTGCCTGTGCCAACCGAAAAAGAGCTATCCAGCCTAATCCCACTTTCCAGCTCTTGGTCCGTAGCCTTGTAGGTTAAGGCACTTAAACTGCATATCTAAGTACTTTTTAAATGTAATGAGCGTTTCTGCCTCTATCATTTTTTCAGGCAGTGAGTTCCAGATCCCCACTAAAGTTCTCCTCAACTCCCCTCTAGTCCTTCTATTAATTGCTTTAAATCTATTAACCCTGGTTATTGACCTCTCTGCTTAGGGAAATGGATCCTTCCTATCCACTTTATCTAGGCTCCTCATAATTTTATACACCCCAATCAAGTCTCCCCTCAGCATCCTCTGTTCAAAGGAAAACAACCCCAGCCTATGCAATCTTGCCTCATAGCTAAAACTCTCCAGTCCTGGCAATATCCTCGTAAATTTCCTCTGCACCCTCTCTAGTGCATTCACATCTTTCCTGTAATGTGGTGACCAGATCTGTACACAGTACTCTAGCTCTGGCCTAACTAGTATTTTATACAATTCAAGCATAACCACCTTGCTCTTATATTCTATGCCTCGGCTAATAAAGGAAAGTATCCCGTATGCCTTCTTAACCAGCTTATCTACCTGTCCTGCTATCTTCAGGGATCTGTGGACATGCACTCCAAGGTTCCTCTGTTTCTCTATGCTTCTCAGTATCCTACCATTTAATGTGTATTCGCTTGCCTTGTTAGCCCTCCCAAATGTATTACCTCACACTTCTCTGGTTTGAATTCCATTTGCCACATTTCTGCCCACCATTGATATCTTCCTGCAGTCTACAGCTATCTTCCTCACTATCAACCACATGGCCAATTTTTGTATCATCTGCAAACTTCTTAATCATGCCCCCTACATTGAAGTCTAAATTATTGATGTACACCATAAAAAGCAAGGGACGTAGTACTAAGCCCTGCAGAACCCCACTGGAAACACCGTCGACCATTACCCTTTGCTTCCTGCCACTGAGCCAATTTTGGATCCAACTAGCCACTTTCCCTTGATCTCATGGGCTTTTACTTTTCTGAGCAGTCTGCCACGTGGGACCTTATCAAAAGCCTTGCTAAAATCCATGTGAGACCCCGCATCACAAGCCATATCCTATATCATTACATTAATGAACCCACCTATAACATCAAATCAATTATCATCAACACTGTTTATTAAATATATCCCAAACTTCACCTCTTAGTTGTTCTGCCTGCTAAGAGGTCACAACCAGTTAGTGTCCTCTGTGCAATTACAAAGGAAAAAAAAACCGCAACAAAGACAGAAAATGCTAGAAATGCACAGCACAACAATTAGCATCTGTAAAGACTAAAGTGAAGTTGGGGTTTTGAGTGTAAAGCTTTGTCAGAACTGAAAACAGAGAGCTATGCAAACATTTTAGGAAGACTGGAAGAAAAACTAGGAGAATAAAAGATATGCAGAGATGAAGTTAACGGTTTTGGATGACCAGCTTAACAGAAAACCACACTCGGGAAGTGATAGCTGAAGGAGTTAAGGAGTTTAACAGTTATGAGGCCTTGGGAAGAGTTTGAGTAGCAGACATTTGAGCGTGTGTTGCCTTCCTTACAATGAGGAGGTTGGGAGCAGAAATATTGCAGTATTGTCACTAACAGGTCATTATTTTGAGGCATTTTGTAATAGCACAATCTGTTTTTTCAAATATGTACAAAAATAAATGACATCAGTTTGAAGAGACCCAAAGGACTCCAAAAAAATTTGTGAAAGTGCTTTTCTTGATATTGGTCTGTTGATTTCAATCAGACAATGCAGTTACTGCACACCAGATGTCCCTTTACTTTCAATGCTGAAAGAATGGTATTTGTCATTCACTGTAGTTCATAAATATCGCCAACCTGTCTTCTAGGTTTAAGATAAATCCCATTTCATAGCCTCCTCGTTCTTTACTAAAAAACAGAAATGGCAGGGATCCAGCACAACTGTCGGCAGTCCATCGGAACCTCTGAGGAAATTGGCCGGTTTCTGTGTTATATCTTAAGCATAGATATTGGCCCCAATATTCCAGTACCCAGTCAATGAATGGTGCCTGCCCTTGTCCATTTAATCGCCATGCTATTTTGCGTGGCAAGTTGCTGGAAGTGCGAGATGGAAACGGCGCAATGCCCTCTACAAGGCAGCTGGGACTTGAGTGGACAGGGCAAGCAACTGTGTATCTCCTTAACAAATCAGATTGAATGATTGTGAAAGAACAGCTCAAGGTCTGAACAAGGAAGTGTAAGTTAGAATGGCGAATTCAATGTCAAATCAGGTACAGAAAGAGAAAAAAAGGCCGGAATTTTCCCGCTGCCGGGCATGCGGGTTTGGAGATGGGTCGGCAGTAAAAATTGCCGAAATTGCAAGCGTATCGGGAACCCGTCGTCATCCCGCCACCTCGCACATTTAACTCGTGCGTGTTTCCTAGCGCGCCACGGATCCGAACGACAGAGGCGGGCGACCTAATTGAAGTAATTAAGTGCTTGTTGTCAGACCCTTAACAGGGTTTTAACCAGAGCTTTCGATTTTTACTGGATGACCACGGGAATCAAGCAGCTTGGGAACCACGTCTGTCAACCTGAGACGGATGCTCAGTGGCCATTGAGCGTGATTATTAATGCAGAGCCTGGAAATCCCAATAAATACTCCCACATGACACCTCATTACTTGCCTAAGGGAAAGGTTCTTGCTGACTCCATTTTGTGCACAGATTTAGATGTCTAGAATTTGCAAGTCTTTTCTGCAACCTCAGAAGCCACTCTCACCACATTGCTAGTAACTATCACACCATTAACAGATTGGTCCTCTGATCTCTACTTGACCTGCCATCTATTATATCAGCATGGGTGCTGTTTATACTGTCTCACCTTGATCCTCAGAATTGGACCAAAATGAGTCCCACCACCAGCAGCAGCAGGCACACCAGCAACACCACCAACCTTCTCAACGACCTGATGATCTACAGGACAGAGGGCATCAGCGCAGGGCTGCATCGTGCAGGAGGCGATACCTCCAACACAGGGTATACAGGCAGAGGATGAACTTCCTCAACATGACTGAGTAGCAGTGCCAAAGGAGGCTCAGGCTATTGCATCAGGTCGTCACAGACATTTGCAGCTTTCTGGAGCAAGACCTGCAGCCCGGAGGACCTGGTGGACATGCCTTACCAGTTGTAGAATTCGCAAAATTAATATTGTGCTATAAGGGTCCTCTGGCAGAAGAGGCCTTGATTTTAAAAGACTGTTTTAAAAGGAGCCCAGAAAAGGGGCACATAAAATGGCCGCCAGACCCCGTGACTAGCTTATTGGGACACTTTAAAATGGTTCCTGCAGTCCCCAGACAGCCCTTGTGGAATCAACCCGTGTAGGATTCGCAAAATTGGACTTTGTATTAATAAGGGTCAAATGGCAGAAGAGGCCGTGATTTTAAAGACTGTTTTAAAAGAAGCCCAGAAAAAGGGGCATACAAAATGGCCACCATACCATGTGACCAGCTTATTGGGACACTTTAAAATGGTTCCTGCGCAACCTCAGACAGCTTTGTGGATTCAACCCACAGCAAGTTCTGGAAGCCGTTTCTGAGAGAACAAAACCAGACCCACACATATGCATATGGATTAGATGCAGATCCAGTCAAGATTGGCCTGGAGACAGAGGCCATCTAAATGTTGACCCAGACAAAAGGGGACAATTTCATATTCATGAGAACAGCACCCAGGACTAGATAACGAGATCAGCAGGACATTAAAAACAATGAAGGTCATTCCAGACCAGAGATGGGCCTTTACCGGCCATCGAAAACATTAAAAAATATAATAACTACCCCGCTGTGCTCCCAGCCCGCCAAAAGTTAAACAAAGACTAACCTGATTTTGGGCGGGAGACGGAAGCTTTTGGAAGAAAGGTATATCTGGAAGACTTTTCGGCAGTTAGGGAGAGAGCTTGAACACAGACACAGCTTTGGAGAGAGAACTGGTGGGTGAAGAGGAGTCGCTTCGGGAGAAGATCAGCAAACTCCTCTCCACCATCGGAGGAGGAAGAAGAACCAAGCCAACATCAAGAAGGCTGTCTCAAAGCCGGCATCCCGCCCCGGGGAAACACATCGGGAGATCATCGACCATCCCCGCGCCATTGCCGGAACGAGAGGCCATCGACTCAACTTGGGAGAAGAAACAAAAATTAAAAAAAACCCCCAAGAGAAGAAACATTCCAGCCACTCCGGCTCAGGAGAAGAGGTAAAAACAAACTGAAGAAGCGATGGGAGCCAGCCCAAGGCTCCTCTGACCAGAGTCGAGCCGACGATCCTCGACCCCGCCGACAGGAGAAAGGTGTGGCGCAGCTCGCAGGGCTCCATGATCCACGTGGAGACGGAATGCCTGAAAGGATCAAATGCAGACTTGATTTCAAAACCTTGCACTTCCTAGTGGGATTGGTGAGCATGTTTCTGGCCCTTCACAATCAGATCTAGATAGGTTTAATAAGGGGGTGGATTTAAGGGTGCAATTAACATGAGTTGTTGTCCCTCGATGTTCCGTGTGTTTCCTTATTCCATGATGATCTTTGTAGAGTATAAGATGCCTGTATTTGCCTTAGTTAGTACTGTGTCATTATGATTTGTTTTTGTGTTTTTCCCTCCCATGTACTCTCTTATCTGCTTGCATTTGACTTGATATTTTTCCTTATACAATAAAATTTCATTTTGTTTCATCAAACTTGGTCTACAAGAGTTTTCTCTACATTGTAGTTCCTGCCCCAAAGTCCAGAGTACAGAATCTAAGGGGCGAGTGGGTCGAACCACTCAAGGTTTTACTGTGCAAGAGAGAGAGGCCTCTAGAGAGAGAAACCTCAGGGACATCTCTCAGGAAAACCCCTTACACCCATAGTAAGTTCTGGAAGCCGTTTCTGAGAAAACGATACCAGACTTTAACACATACATAAAGATTGGATGCAGATCCAGTCAGATCGGCCTGTAGATAAAGGCCATCTAAATGTTTACCCAGACAAAGGGGAACAGTTCCATATTCATAAAGAATGCATCAAGGACCCGTTAAAGACATCAAGAAGACATTAAAACATTACCAAGTCATTCCAGACCAGAGATGGCCATCACCGGCCATCCCGAAAGCAGTTTAAATATAATAACTACCCCGCTGTGCCATAAGCCCGCCAAAAGTTAAACAAAGACTAACCTTGATCTAGGTGGGAGATAAGGCCTCAATTGAGAAGTATAATTGGAGACACCCGGGATAGCGAAAAAAAGCTTCATCTTAGATATTGGGAAGAGAGAGGTTCATTTTCTTCATCATCTTCGTAGGACCTTCGGTAATAGCCGTTACCTTCGATAGCAGCTGGAGTTCGGAGAAGAAGACGGTTCGAGTCGGCGTCCCGCCCCGGGGTAAAACATCGGGAGATCATCGACCAACCCCGGGCCGTTGACGAAACGGGAGGGTAGAAAAACTACTGAAGAAACCTATATGAAAGCCGGCTAGGGGCTTCCAACCGTGGTCAAGCAGATGATCTCCGCCGACATCCAGGCCCGTCAGTGTCCAGCCTGTCCGTGACCTTCACCTCGAGAGAGAGAGAGAGAGAGAGAGAGAGAGAGAGAGAGAGAGAGAGAGAGGTGTGGCGCAGCCTGCTGTGGCTCCACTGACCACGACGAAACAGGACGCCTGAGGGGATCAAAACGCAGACCTGTTTCAAAACTCTATACTTTTCCAACTGGATTGGTGAGCATATTTCTGGCCCTTCATAATCGGATCTAGATAGGGTAAAGGGGGTGGTCATTTTGGGTATAATTAACATGAGTTGTTGTCCCTCGATGTTCTGTGTGTTTCCCCATTTCATAATGACTGTTGTAAGGTATAATATGCCTGTATCTATTTTAGCTAGTACTGTATTGTTGTGATTTGTTTTTCCCTCCCATGTACCCTCTTACTTGCTTGCATTTGATTTGTTTTTCCATATGCAATAAAATTCCATTTTGATTCATTAAACTTGGTCTATAAGAGTCTTCTCTGCATTGTAGTTCCTGCACCTAAGTCCAGTGTCTAGAACCTAAGGGGCGAGTGGGTCGAACCACTCAAGGTTTTACTGTGCAAAAGAGAGAGAGAGGCCTCTGGCGAGAGAAACCTCGGCAATCTCAGAGAGAAAACCCCTTACACAGTAGATGTCAAAGTCACCACTGCCCTCAACTTCTTCGCCTCAGGCTCCTTCCAGGGATCTGCAGCAGACATTTGCAGCACCTCGCCCACAGATGCAACACCCAGGTGACCGATGCCATGTTTAACAAGGCAGCCAATTATGTGAACTTTGAAATAGAGGCATAGAGTACAGAAAACAAGGAAGTTATGATGAATCTTTATAAAATACTGGTATGGCAACAACTGGAGTATTGTATCCAATTCTGGGCACCGCACTTTCGGAAGGATGTGAAGGTCTTAGAGAGGGTGCAGAAAAGATTTACTATAATGGTTCCAGGGATGAGGGACTTCAGTTATGTGGGTAGACTGAAGAAACTAGGGTTGTTCTTCATAGAGCAGAGAAGGTTGAGAGGAGATTTGATAGAGGTGTTCAAAATCATGAGGGGTATAGACAGAGTAGATAGAGAGAAACTGTTCCCATTGGTGGAAGGGTCAAGGGCACAGATTTAAGGTGATTGGCAGAAGAACCAAAGGCGACATGAGGAAAACCCTTTTTACACAGCGAGTGGTTAGGATCTGGAATGCACTGCCTGAGAGGGTGGTGGAAGCAGATTCAATCGTGGCTTTCAAAGGGGAATTAGATAAGTACCTGAAGGAAAAAAAATTGCAGGGCTACAGAGAAAGGGCGGGAGAGTGGGACTAGCTGAAGTGCTTTTGCAGAGAGCCAGCATGGGCCAAATGGCCTCCTTCTGTAACCATTCTATGATTCTATAATTGCCAGTGTTACTGAGTGGGCGCTTGGCTTTGCCGCTCTTGCTGGCTTCCCACGGGTGCAGGGCATAATCGACTGCGCACATGTGGCCATCAGGGCACCCCATCATAACCCAGGAGTGTTTGTCAACTGCAAGGGCTTCCACTCCCTCAATGTGCAGCTGGTCTGCAACCATAGAAATATCATCATGCATGTGTGCACCAAATTCCCTGGCAGCTGTCATGACTCTTTCGTCCTGCGCCAGTCCACGCTTCCTCAGCTCTTCGCACCGCCAAACACGTACCGGCTGGCTGCTTGGAGACAAGGGCTATCCACTAAAGATGAGGCTCGTGACATGCTTGAGGAGGCCAAGCAATGAGGTCGAGGAGCATTATAATGAAAGCCACATGTCCATCAGATGTGTCATAGAGCAAACAATAGGCATGCTCAAGATGCACTTCAGACGCCTTGAAGATCTGGAGGAGCCCTTCAGTATGCACCAGCCAGGGTCTCCAGAATCGTCGTTGTATGCTGTGCGCTGCACAATATAGTGTAGCAGCGAGGATTAGAGCTTCATGAGGAGCAAGGTGAACGTCCCAGTGCCTCTTCAGAGGAGGAAGAGGAGGAGGAGCAGGAGGAACTTAAGGTCCAGATGGCAACAGCACCGGAGCACATTGCTGCTCGGGAGGCAGGGATGGCCTCATCATGGTCAGATTTACTTAACTTCCTGCAATGCACCCATATGGCTACCACATGCTGTGCCAAGATCCCCCCTCTCCAACAACACCATAAAGTATCCATACAATGACCAAGCCATTCCTTTCACACTGACCCCCATTGCTGGAGGTTACACTCTGGGCTGGAATTTCATTGAGGCGTCGGGTAGGAGGCGGGACTACAACTTTCAGGGTTGTAGTCCCGCCTCCATCGAGTTCTAGCCAACCCACGCGATTTTGACTTAATGGACCTTGTTGAGCCCGCCCAGCGGGCTCAGCAGGCCAATTAAGGGCCACCCGGCAACAGGTGACGTCACAGGACCTTTTGACAGATGAAATATCAGCTCTTTGAAGCTGTCAAACACTGACAATCTGTACTCCAAGTTAATTCCTTCCTCTCAGGCTGATTTAGAGATCTCTCCAGAACAGAAAGCTGAATGTTGGAACTTTTGACAGCTCGCGGCCATTCTGCTTTCTGTGCCGGTGAGATGAGGGACTCCTGAGACCTGAAGGAAGGAAGGCTGTAAAGGTAAGTAAAGGTAAGTAAAACTTCTTTAAACACTTTACACACACCAAACACACTTATCCCTGCACTCATGCACCCATCACTCACCTGAACACTGGACATCTCGAACCCTCCAAGCCCTTCAGCCTGACGGTCCACCTCGCTAACTTGGCGTGGTTTGGAGCCGTCGGGAATCCCACACTTCAGGAATAAAAATAGGGATTAGGCTAAAAACTGCCTGTTAACTACCTGTTAACAGGCAGTTAATTGGCACTAGTCTCCTTCCCGCCTCGGGGAGGCGGCTCTCTGCACAGGTTGAGTATCCGCCTCCTTTAAAATGGCATGGAGGTGGGTTGGGGGCGGGATGGGTTCGTGCCCCCCGATTTTGAGATTTTAACCCCCCACACGCCTCCAATCCCGCCTCCACGGCCCAATGAAAATCCTGCCCTTTATGTCTCACTCTTTAAATGTATTTGAGTTGGTGCTCAGGAGGGAGAGCGTGACTGATGGTGTTTTCTCTGACGTGCTCCCATGGTTTGATGTAGTGTGGCTGGGCTTGCCTTCCTATGTTACACCTAGAGATAGACAAGAGGAAAACAACTTACAATGATATCCTTATGGATAGTTTTCACATAAAGCTTTGAGCAGAAGAGCTTATATATGTACTATGCTGGCAGTAACTGAATTAGAAAATATTTAGTTAATTAGTTAGAGCCTCCTGTGACTAGTGGCACATACGGCAACCCATTTCATCCACTCCTTTCTGACCAGAGCAAGGTATTTGAATCTATTAGACTGTCACCTGGCCTTAAATTCAGTTGTCTGTGGTTCTCCATAGTTGATGTTTATATTTGCATCTCTGCAATTGACTTGTCTTTTCTCTAGGTTGTTTCCATAGCAAAAGCATTTTTATGCAGACATGTTGTTAGCCTGACTCACAACCCTTACCCGGAGGACTGACTCTAGTCTGGCTCCTAATTTTTGAACTTATTGGCTTGAGTGGCCCTACCAGGAGTTCTACTCCTGCCACCATAGCTCTCAGGGTCATAGGGGCACACAAACTTTCCCGCCATGTCAAGGTGCAATCCCTAGGGAAGGAATTAGAGAATAGGATGAGAAGGAAGAACAGCGGAAGTTTATAATGAACCTGAGTTGCAACAAACCTTCTACTTTCTTGTTCCCAGCTCCCTCTATGGCTTCCCTTCCCAAGGATTCCAAGCGTTCTTTCCTCATATGAGGCTGGAGGTCTGAAGTTAGGGTGTCCTCCTGTAGTGTTCTCTCACATGGTTGTTACTGGTTGTTTTCTTCTGCAAGCAGATTAAAATAAATGGTTTAATTTGTTTAATAAGTGCGATGACAAACATGTTCAATTTTCAGCCAAATTAAATGGGATAATTCTTTTGGGCTAAGTGCATTTAAGGATGAGAGTGAATGAACAATTGTCAGGTAAAGGCTGGAGATGCAAAGGACAATCTACAGTATCATGGGTATTCATGGTAAGGTTTGAAAGTATTTAAAGCCAGTATAAGGGAGGTAAGAACCATACATATTTAGTGCACAGTATTAATAGAAGGTGAAAATGGGTGCTCTTACTTGGCTGACCAGATGAGTCCGCTGAACTTTTTTTTGGCTTTATTTCCAGTGGTGGAGGTGGTATTCACACCATTCCACTTAGCTCACTCGGGGCCCGCAGGCTCTCTGTTGAAGAAGGCCATAGTTTTTTCACAGGAGCTCGCTGATTTCCAAATAGGAAAAGAACAACAGGCCTGTCCCTTTATGCACTTTAGAGCCTGCAGCAGCACATGATCTCCTGGCCACCACTTGCCGAGCTCCCATTCACAGATGTTTGCCACACCTGAAGCTCACGAATAATATTAAAATTAGACTGACACCAATAATTCGTATGGCATCAGCGTACTATGGTTCAGACGGGGAAGGTGATTTCTGCACAGTACCACTTCCAGACATAGAATCATAGAATGGTTACAGCACAGAAGGAGGCCATTCGGCCCATCGAGCCCGGCCCGGCTCTCTGTAAGAGCACTTCAGCGAGTCCCACTCCCTCCCCCTTTCCCCGTAGCCCTGCAATTTTTTTCCTTTGGGTACTTATCCAACTCACTTTTGAAAGCCGTGATTGAATCTGCCTCCACCACCCTTTCAAGCAGTGCATTCCAGATCATAACCACTCGCTGCAAAAAAAAGTTTTTCCTCATGTTGCCTGTGGTTCTTCTGCCAATCACCTTAAATCTGTGTCCTCTGGTTCTCAACCCTTCCACCAATGGGAACAGTTTCTCTCTATCTGCTCTGTCCAGAGCCCCCATGATTTTGAACACCTCTATCAAGTCGCCTCTCAACCTTCCCTACTCGAAGGAGAACAACCCCAGCTTCTCCAGTCTATCCACATAACTGAATGTGAGAAGTCGCACAACACCAGGTTATAGTCCAACAGCTTTATTTGAAATCACAAGCTTTTGGAGCACTGCTCCTTCGTCAGGTGAAGTGTATATAACTGAAGTCCCTCATCCCTGGAACAATTCTTGTAAGTCTTTTCTGCACCCTCTCTAAGACCTTCACATCCTTCGTAAAGTGCGGTGCCCAGAATTGGATACAATACTCCAGTTGAGGTCGGACCAGTGATTTATAAAGGTTCATCATAACTTCCTTGCTTTTGTACTCTATGCCTCTATTTATGAAGCTCAGGGTCCCGTAAGCATTTTTAACCGCCTTCTCAACCTGCCCTGCCACCTTCAACGATTTGTGCACATATACCCAGGTCTCTCTGTTCATGCACCCCATTTAAGATTGTACCCTTCAGTTTATATTGCTTCTCCTCATTCTTCCTACCAAAATGTATCACTTTGCAATTTTCTGCGTTAAATTTTATCTGCCACGTGTCCGCCTATTCTACCAGCCTGTCTATGTCCTCTTGAAGTCTATCACTATCCTCCTCACTGTTCACTATACTTCCAAGTTTTGTGTTGTCTGCAAATTTTTGAAATTGTGCCCTGTACACCCAAGTCTAAGTCATTAATATATTTCAAGAAAAGCAGTGGTCCTAGTACCGACCCACAGGGAACATCACTGTATACCTTCCTCCAGTCCGAAAAACAACCATTCACCACTACTAGAACCAGATCCAGCAATGCCTCCTTCCTCATTGGGCCAGAAACATACTGATCAAGAAAGTTCTATTGAACACACTTCAGAAATTCTTCCCCTCTCTGCCCTTTACACTATTACTATCCCAGTCTATATTAGGATAGTTGAAGTCCCCCATTAGCACTACTCTATAGTTCTTGCACATCTCTGTAATTTCCCTACAAATTTGCTCCTCTATATAGAAACATAGAAACATAGAAGATAGGAACAGGAGTAGGCCATTCGGCCCCTCGAGCCTGCTCCGCCGTTTAATGAGATCATAGCTGATCATCCAAATTCAGTACCCTGTCCCTGCTTTCTCCCCATATCCCTTGATCCCTTTAGCCTTAAGAAATATATCTAACTCCTTGAATATATTTAATGAATTGGCCTCAACTGCCTTCTGTGGTAGAGAATTCCACAGGTTCACCACTCTCTGGGTGAAGAAATTCCTCCTTATCTCTGTCCGAAATCTTTCCCACTAGTTGGTGGCCTATAGAATACACCTAGTAGTGTAATGGCACCTCTATTGTTTCTTAACCAGTCTAGCTTACACTTGATCAGATAATTTAGACAAATGTTTTTTGTGTTGCCAGGACATTACATGTTGGGGGAGGACAGAAGCTGGCTATTGAGGGCAGCAGGCCAAGGTTGAATAGTGAAGAGATGAGGATGGATGAGGGTTTTGCTTGATTACTTTTGCAGATCAGTGAACATTTCAGGAGATTAAAATAAATGGAGTTCATGACATGATGGATTGTACATGTCTGTTGAACGACCAGGCTTAAGTTGTTACCATCCCATAATTAAAATATATACATAATACTTTATCCACTCTCTTGTACTTATCAATAACCCTTTAGTACAGTAAATAAGCTGCAGTAAAGTTAAATGTACAGATATTGAGGTTGAATTTCTGGGGTGATGGGGGCGGGGGAGGGGGAGGGGTTTCCACGATCTCTTGCCACAACTTTAGCACTAGATTGGCGGAAACCCTGCAGAAATGGCAAAAACAGCTGTTAATTTGTTATGGTGTGAAATGGGAGAATCTCCACAGAGATTACTTGCAATAGATCCTAAGGTGATCACCCTAAGACAACTGAAATTCTCCAAACTGAACATTTTAACCACTCTGCTAAAAAGACAGACTTCATAATATTACTGGGAAGGCTTTAATGTAAACTTAATGGTCAGTCCTCAGGATATACCAGGTCTGAAAACACCTGTCAATCCTGATTATTGAAATTTTAATCTGAGGAAGTGAGCTGGTAAGAGTTCTACCGTTTCTTTGATCTTTAAATACTGCCTTTACCCTGCAGGTGCAGTCTGACACTGTTACCTGCCCTTAAAGCAGTGCAACCCGGCAGTATCAAGTTATGCTGTCGGCTCTACTCACTTTGGCACTTAGGCAAAATGGGACTTGGTAAATGTATGCTTAAATGCATGTGCAGAGCTCAGCTCACTGTTATAGGCTCGAAAAAAAGTTCAAATACATTGGTCAATTGTCAAAAGAATATGGCCTAGAAATTCAGTTGTTAGCGCCAGCCACTAGCGCCTTTGGAGGAGGGGAAGTGGGGCGCTAAGCGACTAGCGCCCGGGTGCGGCGCGATCTGCACCTCTCGCGAACTTCACTCAAGATTTAGCGGTGGCGCAAAACCGCAGCGCCCGCTCAGCTGCGCGCGCAGATCCTGACATCATTTCATGGTGCAACGCCCTTGGTGCGGCCCGAACCGGAACTTCAGTGGCGCCGCCCTTCTGTGCGCCTGGCACCCCCAGTGACTGGTAGAGGGGAACGGTTCCCAGTCGCTGCGGGGCACGGGGGGTGCTAATTAAAGGGGACTCCTCCTGCATTATAAGTGGCAGCCATTTTGTTCCACTTCTTCTTTGTGAGAGATGGATATTTGGAGAGAGACAAAGGGAGAGAGCTTTCTGGTTTGACTCAATGTTCGCACAGGTACTTCTGGCTTCAGGCCAGAGCTTTGCACTTGGATTTAACTTTCAGTGCCATAGCCTTGATTCGACACATATAATGGGGGTTGCAATGGGTGGAAATGTTGGCTTACTGCATTGCATTCAAAGGGCTCAGAGACGCCGTGAGAGAGTGCCAGTCATGGCCAGACGGAGAAGGGCCAACAGGCGTCGGCACAGGAGGCCTTACCCACCCAGGGTATACCACCAGCAGTTCTCATATCTGAACATGTCTGAGGAGCAGTGTGTTCGGAGGCTGCAATTCAGAAGGGAGGTGGTCACTGAGATCTGCCACCTGCTTTGCAGAGATCTGCAGCCACATCTGAGGAGCAGGACGTCTCTGTCGGTGGCAGTGAAGGTGACGGTGGCTCTCAACTTCTATACCACCGGCTCCTTCCAATCCGCTACTGGGGACATTGCCAACATCTCCCAGTTCACGGTACATTGCTGCATCCGCCAGGTGACCAATGCCCTTTTCAGACCCTGGACAAGCAGCAAGAGCGTGCAATGGGATTTGCAGTATTAGTGGGATTCCCCATGGTGCAGGGCAGCATTGACTGCACGCATGTGGCTTTGCGGGCACCTCTACAGAATGCCGAGGATTACCGCAACCGGAAGGGCTACCATTCACTCAACGTGCAGTTGGTGTGTGACCACAGGCAGCTCATACTAGCTGTCAATGCCCGCTTTCCAGGCAGCAGCCACGATGCCTTCATCCTGTGCCAGACTTCTGTGGCAGACATGTTCGAAGCCCAGGCTCACCCACGAGGATGACTTCTCGGGGACAAAGGCTATCCTTTGTGCACCTGGTTGATGACCCCACTCCGTGCGCCCAGCACCCCTGCTGAAGAGCGATACAATGACAGCCATCAAGCAACCAGGAACATCATTGAGCACACAATCGGCATGCTCAAGCAATGGTTCCGCTGTCTGGATCGTTCCGGGGGAGCCCTACATTACTCGCCTTAGCGAGTCTCCCATTTTGTTGTAGTGTGCTGCATGCTGCACAACCTGGCTATCCGCAGGACTCAGCCACTGCCAGCAGACATTGGAGGACCACCAGAGGAGGAGGAGGAGGAGGAGGAGGAGGAGGAGCACCAACACGGGAGGGAGGCACAAAGTGCAAGGGCTGTCCGTCGGCGGCTTATTGCAACTCGGTTCTAGGCTCCCTCTCAGGGAATGGCATGTGCCAATGAAAGAAGATGAATGTAGCCGCTCCGCAAGCCCTCAGCCGGTCAAGGCAAGAAATACTTCCAAAAGCAAACATGGACAAGGCGATTAAAGAAAATTTTTTACTGTGCAAACTCTGTGCCGTTCCCGCATGACAAACTAATTCAGAGAAACTCCCCAAAAAACAGTCAGAGACACAACTGGCTCTCACAACCTTCAGAAAATGCCAAAAGCAGTTAAACAAAAATGACCATGATCCTCGGCCTTTATAAAAAACAAACACAACAGTCTCGGCCTTCATATATCAAAAAACACAAAAGTCTCGGCCTTCATATATGAAAAAACACAGCAGTCTCGGCCTTCATATATAAAAAAACACAACAGTCTCGGCCTTCATATATCAAAAAACCTTCTCGGCCTCATAGTTAAAAATAAATTTGGCCACACCTTTTACTTTTCCCCTGTGAGGGTGATCTGCCTTGCTTCCGCGAGTGGCCCCTTCCTGCCCTGCAGCTCCTCCTCAATGGGACCCCAGTGGCTGCAGCAAGGCTGGGGGAAAGCTGCTGAGGGTCAGATGGTGAGATGGCAGATGCCCTTGGGGGACGGCCTGGACCAGCTCTGGGCCTGGAGGGGCCGGCTGCTGACTGCTCCAACTCTGCTTGGGCGGCAGCAGTCTGTCCTACGGGTGGTGGCAGCTGCAGTGGAGGAGTGACAGTGTTGGCTGCAGGAATGCTGCCAACCTGACAGAGCACAGGCACTCCCTGGTCGGCTGATACACTGGCACTCGCACGGGCCAGCACTGCAGCATGCGCACGGGCCAGCACTGCAGCATGCGCAGCAATCTGCTGAAGCACAGACTGCTGGGCTGTTGCGGCATGGAGAGGGCCCCGTCGATGCCTGGCCGATCCAGCGAGGGTGGCAGCAGTTAGTGCCCGTGTGGCCCTGGTCTGTGTCTGCATCACACCAGCCAGTGAATGCACGGCACGACTGGGCACTTGACTGGAAGCTGCCTGTGATGCAGCGA
This sequence comes from Somniosus microcephalus, assembly GCF_052327205.1. Lineage (NCBI taxonomy): Eukaryota > Metazoa > Chordata > Chondrichthyes > Squaliformes > Somniosidae > Somniosus > Somniosus microcephalus. Next base: position 59,271,663 of record NC_140998.1, read on the forward strand.
AGTCCTGCTGACTCCTAGCCTGTGCTGCCGCGAAGTCCTGCAGACTCCTGGCCTGTGCTGCTGCGAAGTCCTGCAGACTCCTGGCCTGTGCTGCCGCGAAGTCCTGCAGACTCCTGGCCTGTGCTGCTGCGAAGTCCTGCAGACTCCTGGCCTGTGCTGCCCCGAATTCCTGTACACTCCTTGCCAGTGACTCTATGGAGTCATGCATCCTTGCCACTGCAGCCATGAGCTCAGTGTGCCTGCGCTCAGCCTGGGCACCCATTTCAGCAAGGAGCCACACCTCCTCTGCGCTCACCGTAGCAGGACTCAAGGCCAGACTCTCCCTCCGGGGAGAAGGCCGCCGAGCTTCCCCACCCCTCCCACGTTGCTGCAGCCCGCTGGGCCCCGGAGCTTCACTCTCCTCAGACCCTTCCCCCCTGCTCCCCTCCAGGGAAGATGTGTCCCCATCATGGCCATGGGCTGCCTCGGCTGAGGGTGTCACTGATGGGCCGGCTTCCTCTTCCTCCTCCTCGATTTCAGAATCAGACACAGTGCCAGCTTGAGGGCCCGCCTCCTCACCTGGCAATTCACCATCTGAAAGCAGGGAGGTGCAAGAGTTGCTTTAGAGTGAGGACAGGGCGGCAGCGAGGGAGGCATAAGAACATAAGAACATAAGAAATAGGAGCAGGAGTAGGCCAATTGGCCCCTCGAGCCTGCTCCGCCATTCAATAAGATCATGGCTGATCTGATCCTAACCGCCAATCCACTATCACAGAACCATCTCCTGAATCTAACAGAATTAGACACACGAAATAGGAGCAGGATCAGGCTACACGGCCCCTGGGCCTGCTCCGCTACCCACAGGGCCATGACCGATCCGAACCTAGACTCATGTCCAAATTCCTGCCCGCTCCCCGTAACCCTTAATTCCCTTTACTTCTAGGAAACTGTCTATTTCTGTTTTAAATTTATGTAATGATGTAGCTTCTACAGCTTTTTGGGGCAGCATATTCCATGGACCTACCACCCTCTGAGTGAAGTAGTTCCTCCTCATCTCAGTCTTGAAAGAGCAGCCCCTTATTCTAAGACTATGCCTCCTAGTTCTAGTTTCACCCATCATCAGGAACATCTTACCCGCATCCACCCGATCCAACCCCTTCACAATCTTATATGTTTCAATAAGATCGCCTCTCATTCTTCTGAACTCCAATGAGTAGAGTCCCAATCTACTCAACCTCTCCTCATATGTCCATCCCTTCATCCCCGGGATTAACCGAGTGAACCTTCTTTGTACTGACTCGAGAGCAAGTATGTCCTTTCTTAAGTATGGACACCAAAACTGTACGTAGTATTCCAGATGCGGTCTCACCAATACCTTGTACAACTGAAGCAATACCTCCCTATTTTTATATTCTATCCCCCTAGCAATGAAAGCCAACATTCCATTGGCCTTCTTAATCACTTGCTGCACCTGCATACTAACCTTTTGAGTTTCGTGCACCAGGACCCCCAGATCCCTTTGTACTTCAGTACTTTCCAGTTCCTTGCCATTAAGATAATAACTTGCTCTACGATTTTTCCTGCCAAAGTGCATAACCTCACACTTTCCAGTATTGTATTCCATCTGCCAAATCTCTGCCCACTTACTTAGCCTGTCTATGTCCCCTTGCAGGTTTTTTATGTCCTCCTCACTCACTACTTTCCCTCCCATCTTAGTATCATCTGCAAACTTTGATATGTTACACTCGGTCCCCTCCTCCAAATCGTTAATATAGATTGTAAAGAGTTGGGGACCCAGCACTGACCCCTGTGGAACACCACTAGTTACTGATTGCCAGTCTGAGAATGAACCATTTATCCCAACTCTCTGCCTTCTGTTAGATAGCCAATCCTCTATCCATGCCAGAATATTACCCCCAATCCCGTGATTTTTTATCTTAAGCAATAATCTTTTGTGTGGCACCTTGTCAAATGCCTTTTGGAAGTCTAAATACACTACGTCCACTGGTTCCCCTTTATCCACCCTATACGTTACTTCCTCAAAGAACTCCAGCAAATTTGTCAAACATGACTTCCCCTTCATAAAACCATGCTGACTTTGTCCTATTAAATTATGATTATCCAAACGTCCTGTCACTGTCTCCTTAATAATGGACTCCAAAATTTTACCTACCACAGATGTTAGGCTAACCGGTCTATAGTTTCCAGCCTTTTGTCTACTGCCCTTTTTAAATAAGGGTGTTACATTAGCAGTTTTCCAGTCTGCCGGGACCTTTGCCGAGTCCAGGGAGTTTTGGAAAATTATTACCAATGCATCCACAATCCCTACCGCCACTTCCCTCAAGACCCTAGGATGTAAGCCATCAGGTCCAGGTGATTTATCCGCCTTGAGTCCCATTATTTTACCGAGTACCACATGAGTGCTGCTATGCACTGCATTGGTTCGATAGTGGCAAAGGATGCTGGTGTGAGGCGCAAGTGGAAAGAGAGAGGTCAAAAAGGTGATGACCCCACCATTGGGGCCCAGAACAGGGTCGGCATCTCCACTGGCGACAGGACCAATCAGCTGGACTGCCATAATGCGCTCCACATGCTGCTCCAGGTCACTGAGCTGTTTGAGGTCAGGGCGGCCTACCCCGGTCTGTCGCTGCTGCCTGCGGTTGTGGGCCAGCTTGCCCTGCAAGAGAAAGGACGGCCCCTAAGTTCAGTGTCAAGCCCTCATCTTGCCTGCACTGCCTCCCATGGTGGAATAGCCCTGACAGTGTCAAGCCCTGATCTTGCCTGCACTGCCTCCCATGGTGGAATAGCCCTGAGAGTGTCAAGCCCTGATCTTGCCTGCACTGCCTCCCATGGTGGAATAGCCCTGACAGTGTCAAGCCCTCATCTTGCCTGCACTGCCTCCCATGGTGGAATAGCCCTGAAAGTGTCAAGCCCTCCTCTTGCCTGCACTGCCTCCCATGGTGGAATAGCCCTGACAGTGCGTAAAGTGCTGAATGTGCAAGTGATTTTCATGACAGTCCCATAGCTGCTGGATGAGGGCTGGGCATTAGGGCTTTCAGGTCCCTTTGGCCATAAAGTGAGGTGCACATGCAGGGATGAGGAGGATACTGGAAAGGGTACTCACCCTGACAACCCGAGTGAGGTCGTTGAACTTTTTTCTGCATTGCACAGGAGTCCTGCCAACCAAGCTGTTGGAGGTCACCCTGTTTGCCACCTCCCTCCAGACTTTTCGATACTCGCTGGGCAGCAGCCTCCTGCCACTATCAGGGAAGAGGACAAGTCGCCTGCGCTCCACTGTGCCAACCAGTACCTTCAGGGCACCCTCGCTGAAGCGCTGCGCTCGCTCCCTAGCCTTCTCCATTGTCCTGGGCGTTGAACTGTTGAAGCAGCTATGTTCAGGCCTTGATTCAGGGCTGCAGTGTGCAGGGCGTGGCAGCCAAACAAATCCACCCTCCCCCTTTAAGAGCTGACCGGCGCCAGCGTGTCTGCCTTCAATCAGCAACTCGCCGCATCTGCGCTGCGCCTGCCCTCGGTGGTAGCGCCCCGGCTAGCCGGCTTAGTGCCTTATGATAGTCGTGCATCGCCTGCTTTAGCACAGCAGCAACCTCTTGGGGCGATGCAACTGAATATCGGCGAAGGTGGCGCTAAGTTGCGCCAGGCGCAAAATTTAGCGAACGCCCGGCTGTAGCGCCCCAAACGTGGCTATACTGAATTTCTAGGCCTATATTCACCCATATATTTTGTGAAGCTGTTGTTTATTGTCATTGCGCAGTGCTTGTGCAGGAGTGCCCGGATACATCTTGGTTACTTGACCTGACTCTGCCTGTGCTGGGAGCAGTATGGGTCAAGGAGATAATGCAGCTTGTGCGGTCTTGGTTTCTGGCGATTGGTTCGGCCCTGTATACCAGTGGTCAGGTCAGTTGCCATTCATGGTCAGTGCTATATGCTATACTGGGAGATGGAGGCAGTTTGTATTGAGTGTGTCTCCAAAAACAGCGCCCAGGTAGCTCCAGTTCCAGCAGGGCCCGACCATCACTTGCTCTACTTGGTACATGTCCCACATGTGCTTCAGCCACACATTTGATACCCTTGTAAAGATCAAAGTCATCTGAAACTAAGATGGTTTCATGCCGCTCGTCTAAATTTGAATCGGCCTGAGACTGGTGAAAGAAAAGCACAATTATTCTACTTATAATGTGTCATATAAGCACATAGAGCCGGAAAAGACCACTGAAGTCCATTATAACATCAGTATCCAGAAAATATCATACATCACGGTGCCTCTCTATCCTTCTATCAAATTTTTCACCAGGTATTTATCCAATTCTCTATCTTAAATGTGCTGATATAATCATCCTTCACTGACTCCCTTTCAGTGCCAAATAATTCATATAATTGGCCTATAACTCTCTACTGTATAACTGCTTTATAACTCTGCAAATTGCCACCAAAATCACCCACAGTGTGGTTTCCTCTACAGTGGTAGTGTTCCACTTGCAGTAAATTAATACATTTAGGGAAATTTCATAGCGATACTTTACCATCACATTACCCCAGTTAGTGACTTCATTTTATTGCTGATTTAATCCTTAACATTTCATTTTTCTCCTCTTTAATAAACAACAAACTTATGTGAAGAAATAAATGATCAACTTGTGATGGCTGAGGCAATCAGTTCCTCAGAGGAAGCGCTGGCAAGAATAGACTCTGCCAACATGTGCTTGTCATTTTCAGGCTGAGACTTGAGTTGCTACTCAAAATAATGAAAGCTATTACCATCTGTGGTGACACTGCTCTTCTTAAATAAAGTGATTTTTTATTGTTAATTTGTTTGTCATTATCACATTCTGCAGCCATCAACACACCTCTTCTGGAACGATTTTACTGAAAACGGGCTCTTCTGTACACTTCAGAAGCAGGGAGTTGTGTGAGAAATGTTAAAGCAGACAGCATCATTCATGGTTACCCCTACTGTGTATGGATTATTGGGATTAACTAGACAGTTCTGCATAAATATAATTAATATCAATACAATTTGTTCATGCTACAACAACAACAACATCTTGTATTTGTATGGCGCTTTTGACGTAGTAAAAAGTCCCAAAGCGCTTCACAGGAACATTATCAACCAAAACTTGACACCGAGCCACATTAGAAGACATTAGGGCAGATGACTAAAAGCGTGGTCAAAGAGGTAGGTTTTAAGGAGCACCTTGAAGGAAGAAAGAGAGGGAGAGAGGCAGAGAGGTTTAGGGAGAGAATTCCAGAGCTTAGGGCCTTGGCAGCTGCAGCCATGGCCGCCAATGGTGGAGCGATTAAAATCAGGGATGCTCAAGAGGCCAGAATTGGAGGAGCACAGATATCTCGGAGGGTTGTGGGGCTGAAGGAGATTATTTGGAGGCCTATAAAATACCTCCAATAGCATGATCATACCCTTTTTGCTCCTCAACTCTAACCAAATGGATTCTGTCCTTGTCCCCTCAAGAACATCCTCCCTTTCCAACACTACAATGTCTTCCTTAATCAGCACAGCCACTCCACCACCCTTTTTTCCTTCCCTATCTTTTCTGAACACTTTGTACCCTTAAATATTAAGTGCCCAGTCCTCCTCATTTTTAGCCACATTTCCATTATTGCCACACAGCTAATTGTGCTTGTAGCTCACCAACCTTATTCACCACATTTTGTGTGTTTACGTACATGCATTCTAAACCCGTTTTTGCATTTTCGTAGTCTTTCTTAGTCTGCTCCTATCTAATATGGTACTGCTACCACCTCTAGTACTATCTTCTCTAGTACTATCCAACACACTCGCTCTTTTATGCACCTTATTCCTCTTTTCTACTCCTATATGCTGGTGCCCATCCTCCTGCCAAGTTAGTTTAAACCCTCCCCAACAGCACTAACAAAGCTCCCCGCGAGAATATTGGTCCCGGCTCTGTTGAGGTGTAAATCGTCCGGCTGGTACAGGTCCCACCTTCCCCAGAAATGGTCCCAATGCCACAGGTATCTAAAGCTCCTCCTGCACCATCTCTCCAGCCATGCATTCATCTGTTCTATCCTCCTATTCCTGTACTCACTAGTACGTGGCACCGGGAGTAATCCGAAGATTACTACTTTTGAGGTCCTGCTTTTTACTCTCTCTCCTAGCTCCCTAAACTCTGCCTGCAGGACCTCATCCCTCTTTCTGCCTATGTTGTTGGTACCGATATGGACAACGACCTCTGGCTGTTCACCCTCCCCCCTCAGTGTGTCCTGCAGCCACTCAGTGACATCCTTGACCCTGGCACCAGGGAGGAAACATACCATCCTTGAGTCACGTCTGCGGCCGCAGAAACACCTGTCTGCTCCCCTATCAAATCCCCTACCACTATTGCGCTTCCACTCTTTTTCCTCCTCCCCTGTGCAGCTGAGCCACCCGTGGTGCCGTGGACTTGACTGTGGCTGCACTCCCCAGAGGAACCATCGCCCTCACCAGTACTGAGAACAGAATACTTGTTGGGAAGTGAGAAGCACTCCGGGGATTCCTACACTACCTGCCTGGTCCTCCTCTTCTGTCTGGTGGTCAGCCATTCCCTCTCTGCCTGCATACTCTTAAGCCGTGGGGTGACCACCTCTAGAAACGTGTTATCCACATAACTCTCAGCCTCGCGGATGCACTGCAGTGACTCCAGCCACCGCTCAAACTCCAAAACACAGATCTCGAGCTGCCGTAGCTGGTGACACTATCCACACATATGTTCGTCCAGGCTACGCGAAGCGTCCAGGACTTCCCACATGGAACGGGATGTGCACTCCATGGGACTGAGCTGCCCTGTCATGCCTCTATTTAATAGGCTAAGAACTAACCCAGCAGAAATAAACTTAAAACTTAACAAAAAACACTCCCCAGCTACTCACCAATCAGCTTTTTCCCTCTATTTAATAGGCTATTAACTAACTTAGCAGAAATAAACTTATAAACTTAAAAAAAATACACTCACCAGCTACTCACCAATCAGCTCCTTCCCTTGTGCCGATGTCACTTTTTTTACTCTGACTTCAGTTTTTCAAAAACTGCCTCTGTTGAGTTGCTGCCGCTCCATTTAACTGCTCCGCTCTCGCTGTGCTCCCTCCGGGTGCGCTCTTCCCAGTCTCAGGCTCCTGCCACTCAGGACTGCTCCTTTTAACTACTCCGCCCTCACTGTGCTCCCTCCAGGTGCGCTCCTCCCAGTCTCAGGCTCCTGCTGCTCGGGACTGCTCCTTTTAACTGCTAGTTAAAGCTACTTAACCTAGTCCTCAACATTGACTCCGGACCCTATGAAGTCTCATGGCTTCAGGCCAAGCATGGGCTAAGAAACCTCCTGCTGATTACCACCTACCGCTCTCCCTCAGCTGATTAATCCGTACTCCTCCATGTTGACCACTTGGAAGAAGCACTGAGAGTAGCAAGGGCACAGAATGTACTCTGGGTGGGGGACTTCAATGTCCATCACCAAGAGTGGCTCGGTAGCACCACTACTGACTGAGCTGGTCGAGTCCTGAAGGACATAGCCGTCAGTCTGGGCCTGCGACAGGTGGTGAGAGAACCAACACAAGGGAAAAACCTACTTGACCTCGTCCTCACCAATCTACCTGTCGCAGATGCATCTGTCCATGACAGTATTAGTAGCAGTGACCACCGCACAGTCATTGTGGAGACAAAGTCCCATCTTCAGGCTGAAGACACCCTCCATCACATTGTGTGGCACTCCCAACGTGCTAAATGGGATAGATTCAGAACAGATTTGGCAGCTCAAAACTGGGCATCCATGAGGCGCTGTGGGCCATCAGCAGCAGCAGAATTATATTACACCACAATCTGTAACCTCATGGCCCGGCATATCTCTCACTCTACAATTAACGTCAAGCCAGGGGGCCAACTGTTAAATCCGTGAATCTTGATGTATGGTGTCCTTCAATAAATAGACAGAGACTGCAGAGGAACAATCAACAGGTGTTTACTGGATGAGGGTTACTCTAAAACTAACAGTACAGATCCCTACTCAGGGTTATATACAGGTGTGGTCACTGCCGGTACTACAGTATACAGGAGCTGTAAAAAGTAGTTCTCCCCTTAAAGGTACATACACTACACCAACCATGGTTCAATAATGAGTGTGGAAGAGCATGCCAGGGGCAGCACCAGGCGTACCTGAAAATGAGGTGCCAACCTGGGGAAGCTGCAACACAGGACGACATACATGCTGAAAAGCGGAAGCAGCATGCTATAGACAAGGCTAAGAGATCCCACAATCAACGGATCAGATCAAAGCTCTGCAGTCCTGCCACATCCAGTCGTGAATGATGGTGGACCATTAAACAACTAATGGGAGGAGGAGGCTCCATGAATATCCCCATCCTCAACGATGGTGGAGCCCAGCATGTGAGTGCAAAAGACAAGGCTGAAGCATTTGCAACCATCTTCAGCCAGAAGTGCCAAGTGGATGATCCATATCGGCCTACTACTGAAGTCCCCACCATCACAGAAGCCAGTCTTCAGCCAATTTGATTCACTCCACGTGATATCAAGAAACGGCTGAGCGCACTGGATACAGCAAACGCTAGGGGCCCCAACAGCATCCCGGCAGTTTCCCCCCCGATTCCCATTAACTTCAGTTTTACTAGGGCTCCTTGATGCCACACTCAGTCAAATGCTGCCTTGATGTCAAGGGCAGTCACTCTCACCTCACCTCTGGAATTCAGCTCCTTTGTCCATATTTGGACCAAGGCTGTAATGAGGTCGGGAGCCAAGTGGTCTTGGCGGAACCCAAACTGGTCATCAGTGAGCAGGTTATTGGTGAGTAAGTGCTGAAGACTTGTGCTCCAGAACTAGCCGCACCTCTAGCTAAGCTGTTCCAGTACAGCTACAAAACTAGCATCTATCTGACAATGTGGAAAATTGACCAGACATGTCCTGTCCACAAAAAGCAGGACAAATCCAACCTGGCCAATTACCACCCCATCGGTCTACTCTCAATCATTAGCAAAGTGATGGAAGGTGTCAGCAACAGTGCTATCAAGCGGTCCATGCCCACATGCAACAAGACCGGGACAACATGGGATGATAAGTGGCAGGTAACATTCGCACCACAGAAGTGCCAGGCAACGACCATCTCCAACAAGCGAGAGTCTAACCGCCGCCCCGTGACATTCAGCAGCATTACCATCGCCAAATCCCCCACCATGAAATCCTGGGGGTCACCATTGACCAGAAACTTAACTGGATCAGCCACATAAATACTGTGGCAACAAGAGCAGGTCAGAGGCTAGGTATTCTCCAGCAAGTGTCTCACCTCCTGACTCCCCAAAGCCTTTCCAGCAGCTACAAGGCACAAATAAGGAGTGTGATGGAATACTCTTCACTTGCCTGGATGAGTGCAGCTCCAACAACACTCAAGAAGATCGACACCATCCAGGACAAACTGCCCGCTTGATTGGCACCCCATCCGCCACCTTAAACATTCACTCCCTCCACCACTGGCGTACCGTGGCTGCAGTGTGTACCATCTACTAGATGCACTGTAGCAACTCACCAAGGCTTCTTCGGCAGCACCTCCCAAACCCGCAACCTCTTCCACCTCGAAGGACAAGGGCAGCAGGTGCATGGGAACACCACCACCTCCAAATTCCCCTACAAGTCGCACCCTGACTTAGAAATACATCGCCGATCTTTTGTCGTCGCTGGTTCAAAATCCTGGAACTCCCTACCTAACAGCACTGTGGAAGTACCTTCACCACATGGACTGCAGCGGTTGAAGAAGGCAGCTCACCACCACCTTCTCAAGGGCAATTAGGGATGGGCAATAAATGCTGGCCATGCCAGCGACACCCACATCCCATGTTTTAAAAATCTGGTCGGAAGCTCATTTCAGGGTCAAATATGACGCCAAAGTTGCGAACAGTCTGGATCAGCCTCAGACAGGGAGAAGGATGGAATTGGTGACTAGGGAATAGAGTTTGTGGTGGGGACTGAAGACAATGGCTTCGGTCCACCCAATACTTAGTTGGAGGAAATTTCTGCTGATCCAGTACTGGATGTTGGACAAGCAGTATTGCAAATCAGAGACAGTGGAGGGGTCGAGAGAGGTGATGGTGAGATGGAGCTGGGTGTCGGCAGCGTAGATGTGGAAACTGATGCTGTGCATTTGGATGGTGTCGCCAAGGGGCAGCATGTAGATGAGAAATAGGAGGGGGCCAAGGATAAATCCTTGGGGGACAACAGAGGTAACGATGCAGGAGCGGGAAGAAAAGCCATTTTTTAATTTACTGAGATATTTTATCTGAGCTCACCATTGACTCAGCCAGTTTGTCAAGTGAGTGCGGTAAGGTCCCAGATTCAATCCCTTATCCATTGTCAATTTATTGGGATAATAATGTTCTGACATTGTGCTCCTGATGAGAATCCTCTCGCTGGGAGCACTCATCAAAAACTGAAGCGCAAACTGCATGCTTTTCTTACCATGTTTGATTGGCAAATAGCACATGGTGAAATTTCTAATATACCAAGAGCATGAAATTGAAAAATGACCCCTATTATGTACACATCATTGGAATTAACTAGATTATTCTCCATAAATACAATTACTACAAATACAAATTATGACTCTAGAATTTTTTTAATTTACTTCAAAATTTTCGCTGAGCTCCCTGTTGTCTCAGTCAGTTTATCAACAACAACCTACATTTATGTAGTATCTTTAAAGTAGAAAAGATTCCCAAGGCGCTTCATAGAGGCACAACAGAAAAAATGGACATTGTGCCAAAGAAGGAGATATTGGAGGGGTGGGGGGGGGAGGGTGGTCAGTTATATAGGGGTAAGGTAGTGTAGTGGTTATGTTACTGGACTGGACTGGTAATCCAGAGACCTGGACTAATAATCCAAAGAATGTTCAAATACTACCATGGCAGTTTGAGAATTTGAAGTTAGATTTTAAAAATCTGGAAATACAAAGTTGGTATCAGTAAAAGTGACCATAAAGTCAGATTGTCATAAAAACTCAACTGGTTCACTAATGTTCTTTAGGGACGGAATTCTGCTGTTCTTATCCGGTCTGGCCTATATGTGACTCCAGTCCTACACTTAACTGCTTGCTGAAGTGGCCCAGCGAGCCACTCAGTTATATCCAAAAAACCATGACCAGTTGTTCAAGAAGAAGGCCCACCATCATCTTCTCAGGGCAACTAGGAATGAACAAAAAATGCTGGCCTTGCCAGCGATGCCCACATTCCGAGAATGAATTAAAAAAAACTAAAACTTGGTCAAAGAGGTGGGTTTGAAGAAGACCTTAAAAGAGGATAGGGTGATGTGGAGGCAGCGGGAGGGATTTCAAGAGTGTGAAGCCTAGGCGTCTGAAGGCATATCCGTCAATGGTGGTGTGAAGCAGGAATGGAGAATTCTGAGGTGGAGGGGGTTGAAATGCTGGAGGAGGTTACAAGTATAGAGAAGGGTGAGGCCATGGAGGGATTTATATACAAGGATGAGAATTTTAATTTTAAGGCAGTGTGCACTTGGAAGCCAATATAGATCAGGAAGGACAGAGGCGAGTGGAGCATGTTGTTATAGGTTATGAGCAGCAGAGCTTTGGTTGGGTTAAAGCTTACAGAGGGTGGAGGATTAGAAGCTGGCAAGGAGAGCATTGGAATAGTTGTATTTGGAGGTGACAAAAGCATAGATGCTGCACAGGCTCCTAAATATTTCTTCCGCAGTGGAGCCAATTCAAAGTTTGAGGAACTATTACAATTTTAGTTGTTAAACCAACAATTAAAATGGATAATGAAAGTCTCCACTAGTTTTGTAGGGACTATTGTGTGCTTTTTAAATACTGTTCCTCAAAAAGTTAGCAAACTTTCAGATCATTGCATTTGTGATGTAATTCCTTGTACTTTCCACTTCATTGTACAGGAAACTTTGGTTTATCCGGATATATGTCCGGAATACTCGATCTAATGGCAAAAATCAGGAGCCGTTTTCTATAAGTTTTTTTAGGTCTCGTTGCTTTTTTTTTCCCAGTCAGGCACTGCAAGGTCTGTAGCTATAGCAACAGCTTCAGCTAGAGACGCTTGCAGATGCAGCCGACTGTTTTGAAGCTGTTGCTAAGCAACAGGGTTTGTTGATTCACACGGAGCTTTTCAGTTCCGTATGTTTCAACATTAACGCTGGTATGTCCGGCACTTTTGATGGTACGGCACCAGCTCGGTCCCGTCAGTGCCGGATATCAGAAAGTTTCCTGTGCTTTATTACATTTTTGACGGATTTTGAAACTAAAATCATTGCAATATATAAGATGTAATATATAGCTAAAATCTCAAATTAATAAATCTTTCACATCAAGAAACATTTCAAGTAAAGAAATATAATTTGTTTGGTTGATAACAAATTATATTGGATAAATAGATGCCAAAGTAAAAATCGTGATTTGATTCTATATCATTTATAATGTACTAGCTGGGGGAGCCCGGCTTTGCCAGGGCTGTTTTGGGCCGGGCGGTTTAAATCGAGTGCCAGGCTTTGGGGCCTCTCTGTGAATCTGCTGCCGGGCAACATTTTAAATCGAGTCCCAGGCTTTTGGGCCCTGTCTGTGTCCCTCTCTCAATCTGCTGCCGGGCAACATTTCTACCTTTTAACACCTTGAAAGATGAAAGTGAAAGTACTTATAAAACGTTTTTGGTAAATCTTATGTTATTTTTAAAAGAGATACTAACTTTTTCAAAGCTGGATAAGGAGAGTAGTTTGAGCTGCAAGCAGTGAAACAATGGATGCCACATCCCTGAGATGAAAACGATTAGTCCCGCCCACACACACACACCGATTGGCCAACCATCAGGGGACTGTACTGTAGGATTGGTCAATCGTGACGGCACAGGATTGGTGGAACCTTGACGTCAGTCAATCAATGCTAAGTAGCAGATAATGAGTTTAATTTTGAAGGTTTTTTGCATAAGGGGTCAACAATTTTCATCCGACCGAAAAGTAAATCCGCTTACAACCGTCCCGGAACCGTAAGCTTTCTTTGGAGGTAACGCGCGCGTAGGTACGCTCTATAACTTTCGAGCGCATAGTCGGACAGACGCACACCCGAGGACAGAAGGACAGACAGACAGATAGACAGAAGTATCCGTTTATATATATAGACTAGCTGGAGTGCCCAGCGGTGCCGAGGCTTTTTCGAGGGCATGTTGTTGTTGAAGAGAGAGAGAGAGCGACTGGGGGGAAGAGAGAGAGAGAGCGACTGGGGGGAAGAGAGAGAGCGACTGGGGGGGAAGAGAGAGAGAGAGAGCGACTGGGGGGAAGAGAGAGTGCGACTGGGGGGAAGACAGAGAGCGACTGGGAGGGAAGAGAGAGAGCGAGCTGTGGGGGGAAGAGCGAGAGCGACTGGGGGGAAGAGAGAGAGCGACTGGGGGGAAGAGAGAGAGCGACTGGGGGGAAGAGGAGAGAGAGCGACTGGGGGGAAGAGAGAGAGCGGACTGGGGGGAGAGAGAGAGCGACTGGGGGAAGAGAGAGAGCGACTGGTGGGGGAAGAGAGAGAGCGACTGGGAGGGAAGAGAGAGAGCGACTGGGGGGAAGAGAGAGAGCGACTGGGTGGAAGAGAGAGAGCGACTGGGGGGGAAGAGAGAGAGCGACTGGGGGGGGAAGAGAGAGTGCGACTGGGGGGGGAAGAGAGAGTGCGACTGGGGGGAAGAGAGAGTGCGACTGGGGGGGAAGACAGAGAGTGACTGGGGGGGAAAGAGAGAGAGCGACTGGGGAGGAAAGAGAGAGAGCGACTGGGAGGGGAAGAGAGAGAGCGACTGGGAGGGAAGAGAGAGAGAGGCGACTGGGGGGGAAGAGAGAGCGACTGGGGGGAAGAGAGAGAGCGAACTGGGGGGGAAGAGAGAGAGCGAGCGACTGGGGGGAAGAGAGAGAGCGAGAGACTGGGGGGGAAGAGAGAGAGCGACTGGGGGGGAAGAAGAGAGAGCGCGACTGGGGGGGAAGAGAGAGAGAGCGACGGGGGGGAAGAGAGGGAGCGACGGG